>NC_092787.1:3625714-3932142 GCF_047496795.1 Chiloscyllium punctatum
GAGAAACAGAGGGGCTGAATCAGAGGGGCTGAAACAGAGGGCGAGAAACAGAAAGACTGAAACAGAGGGCGAGAAACAGAGGGGCTGAAACAGAGGGGCTGAAACAGATGGTGAGAAACAGAGGGGATTAAACAGAGGGCGAGAAACAGAGGGGCTGAAACAGAGGGGCTGAAACAGAGGGGCTGAATCAGAGGGGCTGATTCAGAGGGGCTGAAACAGAGGGGCTGAATCAGAGGGGCTGAAACAGAGGGCGAGAAACAGAGTCGCTGAAACAGAGGGCGAGAAACAGACGTGCAGAAACAGAGGGCGAGAAACAGAGGGGCTGAAACAGAGGGGCTGAAACAGAGAGCGTGAAACAGAGGGACTGAAACAGAGGGCGAGAAACAGAGGGGCTGAAACAGACGGCGAGAAACAGAGGGGCTGAAACAGAGGGCGAGAAACAGAGGGGCTGAAACAGAGGGCAAGAAACAGAGGGGCTGAAATTGAGTGGCTGAAACAGAAGGGCTGAAATAGAGGGGCTGAAACAGAGGGCGAGAAACAGAGGGGCTGAATCAGAGGGGCTGAATCAGAGGAGCTGAAACAGAGGGGCTGAAACAGAGGGCGAGAAACAGAGGGGCTGAAACAGAGGGCGAGAAACAGAGGGCGAGAAACAGAGAGGCTGAAACAGAGGGGCTGAAACAGAGGGGCTGAAACAAAGCGGCTGATACAGAGAGTGAGAAACAGAGGGGCTGAAACAGAGGGCGAGAAACAGAGTCGCTGAAACATGGCGAGAAACAGAGGGGCTGAAACAGAGGGGCTGAAACAGAGGGGCTGAATCAGAGAGCCTGAAACAGAGGGCGAGAAACAGAGGGGCTGAAACACAGGGCGAGAAACAGAGGGGCTGAAACAGAGGGCGAGAAACAGAGGGGCTGAAACAGAGGGCGAGAAACAGAGGGGCTGAAACAGAGGGGCTGAAACAGAGGGGCTGAAACAGAGGCCGAGAAACAGAGGGGCTGAAACAGAGGGCGAGAAACAGAGGGCGAGAAACAGAGAGGCTGAAACAGAGGGGCTGAAGCAGAGGGGCTGAAACAAAGCGGCTGATACAGAGGGTGGGAAACAGAGGGGCTGAAACAGAGGGCGAGAAACAGAGTCGCTGAAACATGGCGAGAAACAGAGGGGCTGAAACAGAGGGGCTGAAACAGAGGGGCTGAAACAGAGGGCGAGAAACTGTGGGGCTGAAACAGAGGGCGAGAAACAGAGGGGCTGAAACAGAAGGCGAGAAACAGAGGGGCTGAAACAGAGGGGCTGAAACAGAGGGGCTGAAACAGAGGGCGAGAAACAGAGGGGCTGAAACAGAGGGGCTGAAACAGAGGGGCTGAATCAGAGGGGCTGATTCAGAGGGGCTGAAACAGAGGGGCTGAATCAGAGAGCCTGAAACAGAGGGCGAGAAACAGAGGGGCTGAAACAGAGGGCGAAAAACAGAGGGGCTGAAACAGAGGGCGAGAAACAGAGGGGATGAAACAGAGGGGCTGAAACAGAGGGGCTGAAACAGAGGGGCTGAATCAGAGGGGCTGAAACAGAGGGGCTGAATCAGAGGGGCTGAAACAGAGGGCGAGAAACAGAGGGGCTGAAACAGAGGGCGAGAAACAGAGGGGCTGAAACAGCGGGGCTGAAACAGAGTGGCTGAAACAGAGGGCGAGAAACAGAGAGGTTGAAACAGAGGGCGAGAAACAGAGGGGCTGAAACAGAGGGCGAGAAACAGATGGGCTGAAACAGAGGGCGAGAAACAGAGGGGCTGAAACAGAGGGGCTGAAACAGACGGGCTGAAACAGAGGGCAAAAAACAGAGGGGCTGAAACAGAGGGCGAGAAACAGAGGGTGAGAAACAGAGGGCGAGAAACAGAGGGGCTGAAAAAGAGGGCAAAAAACAGAGGGGTTGAAACAGATGGGCGAGAAACAGAGGGTGAGAAACAGAGGGCGAGAAACAGATGGGATGAAACAGAGGGGCTGAAACAGAGGGGCTGAAATAGAGGGGCTGAAACAAAGGGGCTGAAACAGAGGGCTGCAACAGAGGGGCTGAATCAGAGGGGCTGACACAGAGTGCGAGAAACAGAGGGGCTGAAACAGAGGGCGAGAAAAAGAGGGGCTGAAACAGAGGGCGAGAAACAGAGGGGCTGAAACAGGGGGACTGAAACAGAGGGGCTGAAACAGAGGGCGAGAAACAGAGAGGCTGAAACATAGGGCGAGAAACAGAGGGGCTGAAACAGAGGGCAAGAAACAGAGGGGCTGAATCAGAGATGCGAGAAACAGAGGGGCTGAAACAGAGGGCGAGAAACAGAGGCGCTGAAACGGAGGGCGAGAAACAGAGGGCGAGAAACAGAGGGACTGAAACAGAGGGGCTGAAACAGAGGGCGAGAAACAGAGGGGCTGAAACAGAGGGCGAGAAACAGAGGGGCTAAAACAGAGGGGCTGAAACAGTGGGGCTGAAACAGAGGGGCTGAAACAGAGGGCGAGAAATAGAGGGGCTGAAACAGAGGGCGAGAGACAGAGGGGCTGAAACAGAGCGCGAGAAACAGAGGGGCTGAAACAGACGGCGCGAAACAGAGGGGCTGAAACAGAGCGGCTGAAACAGAGGGTCTGAAACAGAGGGCAAGAAACTGAGGGGCTGAAACAGAGGGCAAGAATCAGAGGGGCTGAAACAGAGTGCGAGAAACAGAGGGGCTGAAAAAGAGGGGCTGAAACAGAGGGGCTGAATCAGAGGGGCTGAAACAGAGGGCGAGAAACAGAAAGACTGAAACAGAGGGCGAGAAACAGAGGGGCTGAAACAGAGGGGCTGAAACAGATGGTGAGAAACAGGGGGGATTAAACAGAGGGCGAGAAACAGAGGGGCTGAAACAGAGGGGCTGAAACAGAGGGGCTGAATCAGAGGGGCTGATTCAGAGGGGCTGAAACAGAGGGGCTGAATCAGAGGGGCTGAAACAGAGGGCGAGAAACAGAGTCGCTGAAACAGAGGGCGAGAAACAGACGTGCAGAAACAGAGGGCGAGAAACATAGGGGCTGAAACAGAGGGGCTGAAACAGAGAGCGCGAAACAGAGGGACTGAAACAGAGGGCGAGAAACAGAGGGGCTGAAACAGACGGCGAGAAACAGAGGGGCTGAAACAGAGGGCGAGAAACAGAGGGGCTGAAACAGAGGGCAAGAAACAGAGGGGCTGAAATTGAGTGGCTGAAACAGAAGGGCTGAAATAGAGGGGCTGAAACAGAGGGCGAGAAACAGAGGGGCTGAATCAGAGGGGCTGAATCAGAGGAGCTGAAACAGAGGGGCTGAAACAGAGGGCGAGAAACAGAGAGTTTGAAACAGAGAGCGAGAAACAGAGGGCGAGAAACAGGGAGGCTGAAACAGAGGGGCTGAAACAGAGGGGCTGAAACAAAGCGGCTGATACAGAGAGTGAGAAACAGAGGGGCTGAAACAGAGGGCGAGAAACAGAGGGGCTGAAACAGAGGTGCTGAAACAGAGGGGCTGAAACAGAGGGGCTGAAACAGAGGGCGAGAAACAGAGGGGCTGAAACAGAGGGCGAGAAACAGAGGGGCTGAAACAGAGGGCGAGAAACAGAGGGGCTGAAACAGAGGGCGAGAAACAGAGGGGCTGAAACAGAGGGCGAGAAACAGAGGGGCTGAAACAGAAGGGCTGAAACAGAGGGGCTGAAACAGAGGGCGAGAAACAGAGAGGCTCAAACAGAGGGCGAGAAATAGAGGGGCTGAAACAGAGGGGCTGAAACAGAGGGGCTGAATCAGAGGGGCTGATTCAGAGGGGCTGAAACAGAGGGGCTGAATCAGAGAGCCTGAAACAGAGGGCGAGAAACAGAGGGGCTGAAACAGAGGGCGAAAAACAGAGGGGCTGAAACAGAGGGCGAGAAACAGAGGGGATGAAACAGAGGGGCTGAAACAGAGGGGCTGAAACAGAGGGGCTGAATCAGAGGGGCTGAAACAGAGGGGCTGAATCAGAGGGGCTGAAACAGAGGGCGAGAAACAGAGTGGCTGAAACAGAGGGCGAGAAACAGACGGGCAGAAACAGAGGGCGAGAAACAGAGGGGCTGAAACAGAGGGGCTGAAACAGAGTGGCTGAAACAGAGGGCGAGAAACAGAGGGGCTGAAACAGAGGTGCTGAAACAGAGGGGCTGAAACAGAGGGGCTGAAACAGAGGGCGAGAAACAGAGGGGCTGAAACAGAGGGCGAGAAACAGAGGGGCTGAAACAGAGGGCGAGAAACAGAGGGGCTGAAACAGAGGGCGAGAAACAGAGGGGCTGAAACAGAGGGCGAGAAACAGAGGGGCTGAAACAGAGGGGCTGAAACAGAGGGGCTGAAACAGAGGGCGAGAAACAGAGAGGCTCAAACAGAGGGCGAGAAATAGAGGGGCTGAAACAGAGGGGCTGAAACAGAGGGGCTGAATCAGAGGGGCTGATTCAGAGGGGCTGAAACAGAGGGGCTGAATCAGAGAGCCTGAAACAGAGGGCGAGAAACAGAGGGGCTGAAACAGAGGGCGAAAAACAGAGGGGCTGAAACAGAGGGCGAGAAACAGAGGGGATGAAACAGAGGGGCTGAAACAGAGGGGCTGAAACAGAGGGGCTGAATCAGAGGGGCTGAAACAGAGGGGCTGAATCAGAGGGGCTGAAACAGAGGGCGAGAAACAGAGTGGCTGAAACAGAGGGCGAGAAACAGACGGGCAGAAACAGAGGGCGAGAAACAGAGGGGCTGAAACAGAGGGGCTGAAACAGAGTGGCTGAAACAGAGGGCGAGAAACAGAGAGGTTGAAACAGAGGGCGAGAAACAGAGGGGCTGAAACAGAGGGCGAGAAACAGAGGGGCTGAAACAGAGGGCGAGAAACAGAGGGGCTGAAACAGAGGGGCTGAAACAGACGGGCTGAAACAGAGGGCAAAAAACAGAGGGGCTGAAACAGAGGGCGAGAAACAGAGGGTGAGAAACAGAGCGCGAGAAACAGAGTGGCTGAAACAGAGGGCAAAAAACAGAGGGGCTGAAACAGAGGGCGAGAAACAGAGGGTGAGAAACCGAGGGCGAGAAACAGATGGGATGAAACAGAGGGGCTGAAACTGAGCGGCTGAAATAGAGGGCGAGAAACAGAGGGGCTGAAACAGAGGGCGAGAAACAGAGGGGCTGAAACAGAGCGCGAGAAACAGAGGGGCTGAAACAGAGGGCGCGAAACAGAGGGGCTGAAACAGAGGGGCTGAAACAGAGGGGCTGAAACAGAGGGCAAGAAACAGAGGGGCTGAAACAGAGGGCGAGAATCAGAGGGGCTGAAACAGAGTGCGAGAAACAGAGGGGCTGAAACAGAGGGGCTGAAACAGATGGTGAGAAACAGAGGGGATTAAACAGAGGGCGAGAAACAGAGGGGCTGAAACAGAGGGGCTGAAACATAGGGGCTGAATCAGAGGGGCTGATTCAGAGGGGCTGAAACAGAGGGGCTGAATCAGAGGGGCTGAAACAGAGGGCGAGAAACAGAGTGGCTGAAACAGAGGGCGAGAAACAGACGGGCAGAAACAGAGGGCGAGAAACAGAGGGGCTGAAACAGAGTGGCTGAAACAGAGAGCGCGAAACAGAGGGACTGAAACAGAGGGCGAGAAACAGAGGGGCTGAAACAGACGGCGAGAAACACAGGGGCTGAAACAGAGGGCGAGAAACAGAGGGGCTGAAACAGAGGGCAAGAAACAGAGGGGCTGAAACTGAGTGGCTGAAACAGAAGGGCTGAAACAGAGGGGCTGAAACAGAGGGCGAGAAACAGAGGGGCTGAATCAGAGGGGCTGAATCAGAGGAGCTGAAACAGAGGGGCTGAAACAGAGGGAGAGAAACAGAGGGGCTGAAACAAAGGGCGAGAATCAGAGGGGCTGAAACAGAGTGCGAGAAACAGAGGGGCTGAATCAGAGGGGCTGAAACAGAGGGCGAGAAACAGAAAGACTGAAACAGAGGGCGAGAAACAGAGGGGCTGAAACAGAGGGGCTGAAACAGATGGTGAGAAACAGAGGGGATTAAACAGAGGGCGAGAAACAGAGGGGCTGAAACAGAGGGGCTGAAACAGAGGGGCTGAATCAGAGGGGCTGATTCAGAGGGGCTGAAACAGAGGGGCTGAATCAGAGGGGCTGAAACAGAGGGCGAGAAACAGAGTCGCTGAAACAGAGGGCGAGAAACAGACGTGCAGAAACAGAGGGCGAGAAACAGAGGGGCTGAAACAGAGGGGCTGAAACAGAGAGCGTGAAACAGAGGGACTGAAACAGAGGGCGAGAAACAGAGGGGCTGAAACAGACGGCGAGAAACAGAGGGGCTGAAACAGAGGGCGAGAAACAGAGGGGCTGAAACAGAGGGCAAGAAACAGAGGGGCTGAAATTGTGTGGCTGAAACAGAAGGGCTGAAATAGAGGGGCTGAAACAGAGGGCGAGAAACAGAGGGGCTGAATCAGAGGGGCTGAATCAGAGGAGCTGAAACAGAGGGGCTGAAACAGAGGGCGAGAAACAGAGGGGCTGAAACAGAGGGCGAGAAACAGAGGGCGAGAAACAGAGAGGCTGAAACAGAGGGGCTGAAACAGAGGGGCTGAAACAAAGTGGCTGATACAGACAGTGAGAAACAGAGGGGCTGAAACAGAGGGCGAGAAACAGAGTCGCTGAAACATGGCGAGAAACAGAGGGGCTGAAACAGAGGGGCTGAAACAGAGGGGCTGAAACAGAGGGGCTGAAACAGAGGGCGAGAAACAGAGGGGCTGAAACAGAGGGCGAGAAACAGAGGGGCTGAAACAGAGGGCGAGAAACAGAGGGGCTGAAACAGAGGGCGAGAAACAGAGGGGCTGAAACAGAGGGGCTGAAACAGAGGGGCTGAAACAGAGGGCGAGAAACAGAGAGGCTCAAACAGAGGGCGAGAAACAGAGGGGCTGAAACAGAGGGGCTGAAACAGAGGGGCTGAATCAGAGGGGCTGATTCAGAGGGGCTGAAACAGAGGGGCTGAAACAGAGGGCGAGAAACAGAGGGGCTGAAACAGAGGGCGAGAAACAGAGGGGCTGAAACAGAGGGGCTGAAACAGAGTGGCTGAAACAGAGGGCGAGAAACAGAGAGGTTGAAACAGAGGGCGAGAAACAGAGGGGCTGAAACAGAGGGCGAGAAACAGAGGGGCTGAAACAGAGGGCGAGAAACAGAGGGGCTGAAACAGACGGGCTGAAACAGAGGGCAAAAAACAGAGGGGCTGAAACAGAGGGCGAGAAACAGAGGGTGAGAAACAGAGGGCGAGAAACAGAGGGGCTGAAACAGAGGGCAAAAAACAGAGGGGCTGAAACAGAGGGCGAGAAACAGAGGGTGAGAAACAGAGGGCGAGAAACAGATGGGATGAAACAGAGGGGCTGAAACAGAGGGGCTGAAATAGAGGGGCAGAAACAAAGGGGCTGAAACAGAGGGTCTGCAACAGAGGGGCTGAATCAGAGGGGCTGACACAGAGTGCGAGAAACAGAGGGGCTGAAACAGAGGGCGAGAAAAAGAGGGGCTGAAACAGAGGGCGAGAAACAGAGGGGCTGAAACAGAGGGCGAGAAACAGAGAGGCTGAAACATAGGGCGAGAAACAGAGGGGCTGAAACAGAGGGCAAGAAACAGAGGGGCTGAATCAGAGATGCGAGAAACAGAGGGGCTGAAACAGAGGGCGAGAAACAGAGGGGCTGAAACGGAGGGCGAGAAACAGAGGGCGAGAAACAGAGGGACTGAAACAGAGGGGCTGAAACAGAGGGGCTGAAACAGAGGGCGAGAAACAGAGGGGCTGAAACAGAGGGCGCGAAACAGAGGGGCTGAAACAGAGGGCGAGAAACAGAGGGGCTGAAACAGAGGGGCTGAAACAGTGGGGCTGAAACAGAGGGGCTGAAACAGAGGGCGAGAAATAGAGGGGCTGAAACAGAGGGCGAGAAACAGAGGGGCTGAAACAGAGCGCGAGAAACAGAGGGGCTGAAACAGAGGGCGAGAAACAGAGTGGCTGAAACAGAGGGCGAGAAACAGACGGGCAGAAACAGAGGGCGAGAAACAGAGGGGCTGAAACAGAGTGGCTGAAACAGAGAGCGCGAAACAGAGGGACTGAAACAGAGGGCGAGAAACAGAGGGGCTGAAACAGACGGCGAGAAACAGAGGGGCTGAAACAGAGGGCGAGAAACAGAGGGGCTGAAACAGAGGGCAAGAAACAGAGGGGCTGAAACTGAGTGGCTGAAACAGAAGGGCTGAAACAGAGGGGCTGAAACAGAGGGCGAGAAACAGAGGGGCTGAATCAGAGGGGCTGAATCAGAGGAGCTGAAACAGAGGGGCTGAAACAGAGGGAGAGAAACAGAGGGGCTGAAACAAAGGGCGAGAATCAGAGGGTGAGAAACAGAGCGCGAGAAACAGAGTGGCTGAAACAGAGGGCAAAAAACAGAGGGGCTGAAACAGAGGGCGAGAAACAGAGGGTGAGAAACCGAGGGCGAGAAACAGATGGGATGAAACAGAGGGGCTGAAACTGAGCGGCTGAAATAGAGGGCGAGAAACAGAGGGGCTGAAACAGAGGGCGAGAAACAGAGGGGCTGAAACAGAGCGCGAGAAACAGAGGGGCTGAAACAGAGGGCGCGAAACAGAGGGGCTGAAACAGAGGGGCTGAAACAGAGGGGCTGAAACAGAGGGCAAGAAACAGAGGGGCTGAAACAGAGGGCGAGAATCAGAGGGGCTGAAACAGAGTGCGAGAAACAGAGGGGCTGAAACAGAGGGGCTGAAACAGATGGTGAGAAACAGAGGGGATTAAACAGAGGGCGAGAAACAGAGGGGCTGAAACAGAGGGGCTGAAACATAGGGGCTGAATCAGAGGGGCTGATTCAGAGGGGCTGAAACAGAGGGGCTGAATCAGAGGGGCTGAAACAGAGGGCGAGAAACAGAGTGGCTGAAACAGAGGGCGAGAAACAGACGGGCAGAAACAGAGGGCGAGAAACAGAGGGGCTGAAACAGAGTGGCTGAAACAGAGAGCGCGAAACAGAGGGACTGAAACAGAGGGCGAGAAACAGAGGGGCTGAAACAGACGGCGAGAAACACAGGGGCTGAAACAGAGGGCGAGAAACAGAGGGGCTGAAACAGAGGGCAAGAAACAGAGGGGCTGAAACTGAGTGGCTGAAACAGAAGGGCTGAAACAGAGGGGCTGAAACAGAGGGCGAGAAACAGAGGGGCTGAATCAGAGGGGCTGAATCAGAGGAGCTGAAACAGAGGGGCTGAAACAGAGGGAGAGAAACAGAGGGGCTGAAACAAAGGGCGAGAATCAGAGGGGCTGAAACAGAGTGCGAGAAACAGAGGGGCTGAATCAGAGGGGCTGAAACAGAGGGCGAGAAACAGAAAGACTGAAACAGAGGGCGAGAAACAGAGGGGCTGAAACAGAGGGGCTGAAACAGATGGTGAGAAACAGAGGGGATTAAACAGAGGGCGAGAAACAGAGGGGCTGAAACAGAGGGGCTGAAACAGAGGGGCTGAATCAGAGGGGCTGATTCAGAGGGGCTGAAACAGAGGGGCTGAATCAGAGGGGCTGAAACAGAGGGCGAGAAACAGAGTCGCTGAAACAGAGGGCGAGAAACAGACGTGCAGAAACAGAGGGCGAGAAACAGAGGGGCTGAAACAGAGGGGCTGAAACAGAGAGCGTGAAACAGAGGGACTGAAACAGAGGGCGAGAAACAGAGGGGCTGAAACAGACGGCGAGAAACAGAGGGGCTGAAACAGAGGGCGAGAAACAGAGGGGCTGAAACAGAGGGCAAGAAACAGAGGGGCTGAAATTGTGTGGCTGAAACAGAAGGGCTGAAATAGAGGGGCTGAAACAGAGGGCGAGAAACAGAGGGGCTGAATCAGAGGGGCTGAATCAGAGGAGCTGAAACAGAGGGGCTGAAACAGAGGGCGAGAAACAGAGGGGCTGAAACAGAGGGCGAGAAACAGAGGGCGAGAAACAGAGAGGCTGAAACAGAGGGGCTGAAACAGAGGGGCTGAAACAAAGTGGCTGATACAGACAGTGAGAAACAGAGGGGCTGAAACAGAGGGCGAGAAACAGAGTCGCTGAAACATGGCGAGAAACAGAGGGGCTGAAACAGAGGGGCTGAAACAGAGGGGCTGAAACAGAGGGGCTGAAACAGAGGGCGAGAAACAGAGGGGCTGAAACAGAGGGCGAGAAACAGAGGGGCTGAAACAGAGGGCGAGAAACAGAGGGGCTGAAACAGAGGGCGAGAAACAGAGGGGCTGAAACAGAGGGGCTGAAACAGAGGGGCTGAAACAGAGGGCGAGAAACAGAGAGGCTCAAACAGAGGGCGAGAAACAGAGGGGCTGAAACAGAGGGGCTGAAACAGAGGGGCTGAATCAGAGGGGCTGATTCAGAGGGGCTGAAACAGAGGGGCTGAATCAGAGAGCCTGAAACAGAGGGCGAGAAACAGAGGGGCTGAAAGAGAGGGCGAAAAACAGAGGGGCTGAAACAGAGGGCGAGAAACAGAGGGGATGAAACAGAGGGCGAGAAACAGAGAGGCTGAAACAGAGGGGCTGAAACAGAGGGGCTGGAACAGAGGGGCTGAATCAGAGGGGCTGAAACAGAGGGCGAGAAACAGAGGGGCTGAAACAGAGGGCGAGAAACAGAGGGGCTGAAACAGAGGGCGAGAAACAGAGGGGCTGAAACAGAGGGGCTGAAACAGAGTGGCTGAAACAGAGGGCGAGAAACAGAGAGGTTGAAACAGAGGGCGAGAAACAGAGGGGCTGAAACAGAGGGCGAGAAACAGAGGGGCTGAAACAGAGGGCGAGAAACAGAGGGGCTGAAACAGACGGGCTGAAACAGAGGGCAAAAAACAGAGGGGCTGAAACAGAGGGCGAGAAACAGAGGGTGAGAAACAGAGGGCGAGAAACAGAGGGGCTGAAACAGAGGGCAAAAAACAGAGGGGCTGAAACAGAGGGCGAGAAACAGAGGGTGAGAAACAGAGGGCGAGAAACAGATGGGATGAAACAGAGGGGCTGAAACAGAGGGGCTGAAATAGAGGGGCAGAAACAAAGGGGCTGAAACAGAGGGTCTGCAACAGAGGGGCTGAATCAGAGGGGCTGACACAGAGTGCGAGAAACAGAGGGGCTGAAACAGAGGGCGAGAAAAAGAGGGGCTGAAACAGAGGGCGAGAAACAGAGGGGCTGAAACAGAGGGCGAGAAACAGAGAGGCTGAAACATAGGGCGAGAAACAGAGGGGCTGAAACAGAGGGCAAGAAACAGAGGGGCTGAATCAGAGATGCGAGAAACAGAGGGGCTGAAACAGAGGGCGAGAAACAGAGGGGCTGAAACGGAGGGCGAGAAACAGAGGGCGAGAAACAGAGGGACTGAAACAGAGGGGCTGAAACAGAGGGGCTGAAACAGAGGGCGAGAAACAGAGGGGCTGAAACAGAGGGCGCGAAACAGAGGGGCTGAAACAGAGGGCGAGAAACAGAGGGGCTGAAACAGAGGGGCTGAAACAGTGGGGCTGAAACAGAGGGGCTGAAACAGAGGGCGAGAAATAGAGGGGCTGAAACAGAGGGCGAGAAACAGAGGGGCTGAAACAGAGCGCGAGAAACAGAGGGGCTGAAACAGAGGGCGAGAAACAGAGTGGCTGAAACAGAGGGCGAGAAACAGACGGGCAGAAACAGAGGGCGAGAAACAGAGGGGCTGAAACAGAGTGGCTGAAACAGAGAGCGCGAAACAGAGGGACTGAAACAGAGGGCGAGAAACAGAGGGGCTGAAACAGACGGCGAGAAACACAGGGGCTGAAACAGAGGGCGAGAAACAGAGGGGCTGAAACAGAGGGCAAGAAACAGAGGGGCTGAAACTGAGTGGCTGAAACAGAAGGGCTGAAACAGAGGGGCTGAAACAGAGGGCGAGAAACAGAGGGGCTGAATCAGAGGGGCTGAATCAGAGGAGCTGAAACAGAGGGGCTGAAACAGAGGGAGAGAAACAGAGGGGCTGAAACAAAGGGCGAGAATCAGAGGGGCTGAAACAGAGTGCGAGAAACAGAGGGGCTGAATCAGAGGGGCCGAAACAGAGGGCGAGAAACAGAAAGACTGAAACAGAGGGCGAGAAACAGAGGGGCTGAAACAGAGGGGCTGAAACAGATGGTGAGAAACAGGGGGGATTAAACAGAGGGCGAGAAACAGAGGGGCTGAAACAGAGGGGCTGAAACAGAGGGGCTGAATCAGAGGGGCTGATTCAGAGGGGCTGAAACAGAGGGGCTGAATCAGAGGGGCTGAAACAGAGGGCGAGAAACAGAGTCGCTGAAACAGAGGGCGAGAAACAGACGTGCAGAAACAGAGGGCGAGAAACAGAGGGGCTGAAACAGAGGGGCTGAAACAGAGAGCGCGAAACAGAGGGACTGAAACAGAGGGCGAGAAACAGAGGGGCTGAAACAGACGGCGAGAAACACAGGGGCTGAAACAGAGGGCGAGAAACAGAGGGGCTGAAACAGAGGGCAAGAAACAGAGGGGCTGAAATTGAGTGGCTGAAACAGAAGGGCTGAAATAGAGGGGCTGAAACAGAGGGCGAGAAACAGAGGGGCTGAATCAGAGGGGCTGAATCAGAGGAGCTGAAACAGAGGGGCTGAAACAGAGGGCGAGAAACAGAGGGGCTGAAACAGAGGGCGAGAAACAGAGGGCGAGAAACAGAGAGGCTGAAAAAGAGGGGCTGAAACAGAGGGGCTGAAACAAAGCGGCTGATACAGAGAGTGAGAAACTGAGGGGCTGAAACAGAGGGCGAGAAACAGAGTCGCTGAAACATGGCGAGAAACAGAGGGGCTGAAACAGAGGGGCTGAAACAGAGGGGCTGAAACAGAGGGCGAGAAACAGAGGGGCTGAAACAGAGGGCGAGAAACAGAGGGGCTGAAACAGAGGGCGAGAAACAGAGGGGCTGAAACAGAGGGCGAGAAACAGAGGGGCTGAAACAGAGGGGCTGAAACAGAGGGGCTGAAACAGAGGGCGAGAAATAGAGAGGCTCAAACAGAGGGCGAGAAACAGAGGGGCTGAAACAGAGGGGCTGAAACAGAGGGGCTGAATCAGAGGGGCTGATTCAGAGGGGCTGAAACAGAGGGGCTGAATCAGAGAGCCTGAAACAGAGGGCGAGAAACAGAGGGGCTGAAAGAGAGGGCGAAAAACAGAGGGGCTGAAACAGAGGGCGAGAAACAGAGGGGCTGAAACAGAGGGCGAGAAACAGAGGGGCTGAAACAGAGGGGCTGAAACAGAGGGGCTGAAACAGAGGCCGAGCAACAGAGGGGCTGAAACAGAGGGCGAGAAACAGAGGGCGAGAAACAGAGAGGCTGAAACAGAGGGGCTGAAGCAGAGGGGCTGAAACAAAGCGGCTGATACAGAGGGTGAGAAACAGAGGGGCTGAAACAGAGGGCGAGAAACAGAGTCGCTGAAACATGGCGAGAAACAGGGGGGCTGAAACAGAGGGGCTGAAACAGAGGGGCTGAAACAGAGGGCGAGAAACTGTGGGGCTGAAACACAGGGCGAGAAACAGAGGGGCTGAAACAGAAGGCGAGAAACAGAGGGGCTGAAACAGAGGGGCTGAAACAGAGGGGCTGAAACAGAGGGCGAGAAACAGAGGGGCTGAAACAGAGGGGCTGAAACAGAGGGGCTGAATCAGAGGGGCTGATTCAGAGGGGCTGAAACAGAGGGGCTGAATCAGAGAGCCTGAAACAGAGGGCGAGAAACAGAGGGGCTGAAACAGAGGGCGAAAAACAGAGGGGCTGAAACAGAGGGCGAGAAACAGAGGGGCTGAATCAGAGGGGCTGAATCAGAGGGGCTGAATCAGAGGGGCTGAAACAGAGGGCGAGAAACAGAGGGGCTGAAACAGAGGGCGAGAAACAGAGGGCGAGAAACAGAGAGGCTGAAACAGAGGGGCTGAAACAGAGGGGCTGAAACAAAGCGGCTGATACAGAGAGTGAGAAACTGAGGGGCTGAAACAGAGGGCGAGAAACAGAGTCGCTGAAACATGGCGAGAAACAGAGGGGCTGAAACAGAGGGGCTGAAACAGAGGGGCTGAAACAGAGGGCGAGAAACAGAGGGGCTGAAACAGAGGGCGAGAAACAGAGGGGCTGAAACAGAGGGCGAGAAACAGAGGGGCTGAAACAGAGGGCGAGAAACAGAGGGGCTGAAACAGAGGGGCTGAAACAGAGGGGCTGAAACAGAGGGCGAGAAACAGAGAAGCTCAAACAGAGGGCGAGAAACAGAGGGGCTGAAACAGAGGGGCTGAAACAGAGGGGCTGAATCAGAGGGGCTGATTCAGAGGGGCTGAAACAGAGGGGCTGAATCAGAGAGCCTGAAACAGAGGGCGAGAAACAGAGGGGCTGAAAGAGAGGGCGAAAAACAGAGGGGCTGAAACAGAGGGCGAGAAACAGAGGGGCTGAAACAGAGGGCGAGAAACAGAGGGGCTGAAACAGAGGGGCTGAAACAGAGGGGCTGAAACAGAGGCCGAGAAACAGAGGGGCTGAAACAGAGGGCGAGAAACAGAGGGCGAGAAACAGAGAGGCTGAAACAAAGCGGCTGATACAGAGGGTGAGAAACAGAGGGGCTGAAACAGAGGGCGAGAAACAGAGTCGCTGAAACATGGCGAGAAACAGAGGGGCTGAAACAGAGGGGCTGAAACAGAGGGGCTGAAACAGAGGGCGAGAAACTGTGGGGCTGAAACAGAGGGCGAGAAACAGAGGGGCTGAAACAGAAGGCGAGAAACAGAGGGGCTGAAACAGAGGGGCTGAAACAGAGGGGCTGAAACAGAGGGCGAGAAACAGAGGGGCTGAAACAGAGGGGCTGAAACAGAGGGGCTGAATCAGAGGGGCTGATTCAGAGGAGCGAAAACAGAGGGGCTGAATCAGAGAGCCTGAAACAGAGTGCGAGAAACAGAGGGGCTGAAACAGAGGGCGAAAAACAGAGGGGCTGAAACAGAGGGCGAGAAACAGAGGGGATGAAACAGAGGGGCTGAAACAGAGGGGCTGAAACAGAGGGGCTGAATCAGAGGGGCTGAAACAGAGGGGCTGAATCAGAGGGGCTGAAACAGAGGGCGAGAAACAGAGGGGCTGAAACAGAGGGCGAGAAACAGAGGGGCTGAAACAGCGGGGCTGAAACAGAGTGGCTGAAACAGAGGGCGAGAAACAGAGAGGTTGAAACAGAGGGCGAGAAACAGAGGGGCTGAAACAGAGGGCGAGAAACAGATGGGCTGAAACAGAGGCGAGAAACAGAGGGGCTGAAACAGAGGGGCTGAAACAGACGGGCTGAAACAGAGGGCAAAAAACAGAGGGGCTGAAACAGAGGGCGAGAAACAGAGGGTGAGAAACAGAGGGCGAGAAACAGAAGGGCTGAAAAAGAGGGCAAAAAACAGAGGGGTTGAAACAGATGGGCGAGAAACAGAGGGTGAGAAACAGAGGGCGAGAAACAGATGGGATGAAACAGAGGGGCTGAAACAGAGGGGCTGAAATAGAGGGGCTGAAACAAAGGGGCTGAAACAGAGGGGCTGCAACAGAGGGGCTGAATCAGAGGGGCTGACACAGAGTGCGAGAAACAGAGGGGCTGAAACAGAGGGGGAGAAAAAGAGGGGCTGAAACAGAGGGCGAGAAACAGAGGGGCTGAATCAGAGGGGCTGATTCAGAGGAGCGAAAACAGAGGGGCTGAATCAGAGAGCCTGAAACAGAGTGCGAGAAACAGAGGGGCTGAAACAGAGGGCGAAAAACAGAGGGGCTGAAACAGAGGGCGAGAAACAGAGGGGATGAAACAGAGGGGCTGAAACAGAGGGGCTGAAACAGAGGGGCTGAATCAGAGGGGCTGAAACAGAGGGGCTGAATCAGAGGGGCTGAAACAGAGGGCGAGAAACAGAGGGGCTGAAACAGAGGGCGAGAAACAGAGGGGCTGAAACAGCGGGGCTGAAACAGAGTGGCTGAAACAGAGGGCGAGAAACAGAGAGGTTGAAACAGAGGGCGAGAAACAGAGGGGCTGAAACAGAGGCGAGAAACAGAGGGGCTGAAACAGAGGGGCTGAAACAGACGGGCTGAAACAGAGGGCAAAAAACAGAGGGGCTGAAACAGAGGGCGAGAAACAGAGGGTGAGAAACAGAGGGCGAGAAACAGAAGGGCTGAAAAAGAGGGCAAAAAACAGAGGGGTTGAAACAGATGGGCGAGAAACAGAGGGTGAGAAACAGAGGGCGAGAAACAGATGGGATGAAACAGAGGGGCTGAAACAGAGGGGCTGAAATAGAGGGGCTGAAACAAAGGGGCTGAAACAGAGGGGCTGCAACAGAGGGGCTGAATCAGAGGGGCTGACACAGAGTGCGAGAAACAGAGGGGCTGAAACAGAGGGGGAGAAAAAGAGGGGCTGAAACAGAGGGCGAGAAACAGAGGGGCTGAAACAGGGGGGCTGAAACAGAGGGGCTGAAACAGAGGGCGTGAAACAGAGAGGCTGAAACATAGGGCGAGAAACAGAGGGGCTGAAACAGAGGGCAAGAAACAGAGGCGCTGAAACGGAGGGCGAGAAACAGAGGGCGAGAAACAGAGGGACTGAAACAGAGGGCGAGAAACAGAGGGGCTGAAACAAAGGGCGAGAAACAGAGGGGCTGAAACAGAGGGCGAGAAACAGAGGCGCTGAAACGGAGGGCGAGAAACAGAGGGCGAGAAACAGAGGGACTGAAACAGAGGGGCTGAAACAGAGGGCGAGAAACAGATGGGCTGAAACAGAGGGCGAGAAACAGAGGGGCTAAAACAGAGGGGCTGAAACAGTGGGGCTGAAACAGAGGGGCTGAAACAGAGGGCGAGAAATAGAGGGGCTGAAACAGAGGGCGAGAGACAGAGGGGCTGAAACAGAGCGCGAGAAACAGAGGGGCTGAAACAGACGGCGCGAAACAGAGGGGCTGAAACAGAGCGGCTGAAACAGAGGGGCTGAAACAGAGGGCAAGAAACTGAGGGGCTGAAACAGAGGGCAAGAATCAGAGGGGCTGAAACAGAGTGCGAGAAACAGAGGGGCTGAAAAAGAGGGGCTGAAACAGAGGGGCTGAAACAGAGGGGCTGAATCAGAGGGGCTGAAACAGAGGGCGAGAAACAGAAAGACTGAAACAGAGGGCGAGAAACAGAGGGGCTGAAACAGAGGGGCTGAAACAGATGGTGAGAAACAGGGGGGATTAAACAGAGGGCGAGAAACAGAGGGGCTGAAACAGAGGGGCTGAAACAGAGGGGCTGAATCAGAGGGGCTGATTCAGAGGGGCTGAAACAGAGGGGCTGAATCAGAGGGGCTGAAACAGAGGGCGAGAAACAGAGTCGCTGAAACAGAGGGCGAGAAACAGACGTGCAGAAACAGAGGGCGAGAAACAGAGGGGCTGAAACAGAGGGGCTGAAACAGAGAGCGCGAAACAGAGGGACTGAAACAGAGGGCGAGAAACAGAGGGGCTGAAACAGACGGCGAGAAACAGAGGGGCTGAAACAGAGGGCGAGAAACAGAGGAGCTGAAACAGAGGGCAAGAAACAGAGGGGCTGAAATTGAGTGGCTGAAACAGAAGGGCTGAAATAGAGGGGCTGAAACAGAGGGCGAGAAACAGAGGGGCTGAATCAGAGGGGCTGAATCAGAGGAGCTGAAACAGAGGGGCTGAAACAGAGGGCGAGAAACAGAGGGGCTGAAACAGAGGGCGAGAAACAGAGGGCGAGAAACAGAGAGGCTGAAACAGAGGGGCTGAAACAGAGGGGCTGAAACAAAGCGGCTGATACAGAGAGTGAGAAACAGAGGGGCTGAAACAGAGGGCGAGAAACAGAGTCGCTGAAACATGGCGAGAAACAGAGGGGCTGAAACAGAGGTGCTGAAACAGAGGGGCTGAAACAGAGGGGCTGAAACAGATGGCGAGAAACAGAGGGGCTGAAACAGAGGGCGAGAAACAGAGGGGCTGAAACAGAGGGCGAGAAACAGAGGGGCTGAAACAGAGGGCGAGAAACAGAGGGGCTGAAACAGAAGGGCTGAAACAGAGGTGCTGAAACAGAGGGCGAGAAACAGAGAGGCTCAAACAGAGGGCGAGAAATAGAGGGGCTGAAACAGAGGGGCTGAAACAGAGGGGCTGAATCAGAGGGGCTGATTCAGAGGGGCTGAAACAGAGGGGCTGAATCAGACAGCCTGAAACAGAGGGCGAGAAACAGAGGGGCTGAAACAGAGGGCGAAAAACAGAGGGGCTGAAACAGAGGGCGAGAAACAGATTGGATGAAACAGAGGGGCTGAAACAGAGGGGCTGAAACAGAGGGCGAGAAACAGAGGGGCTGAATCAGAGGGGCTGAAACAGAGGGGCTGAATCAGAGGGGCTGAAACAGAGGGCGAGAAACAGAGTGGCTGAAACAGAGGGCGAGAAACAGACGGGCAGAAACAGAGGGCGAGAAACAGAGGGGCTGAAACAGAGGGGCTGAAACAGAGTGGCTGAAACAGAGGGCGAGAAACAGAGAGGTTGAAACAGAGGGCGAGAAACAGAGGGTGAGAAACCGAGGGCGAGAAACAGATGGGATGAAACAGAGGGGCTGAAACAGAGGGGCTGAAATAGAGGGCGAGAAACAGAGGGGCTGAAACAGAGGGCGAGAAACAGAGGGGCTGAAACAGAGCGCGAGAAACAGAGGGGCTGAAACAGAGGGCGCGAAACAGAGGGGCTGAAACAGAGGGCAAGAAACTGAGGGGCTGAAACAGAGGGCGAGAATCAGAGGGGCTGAAACAGAGTGCGAGAAACAGAGGGGCTGAAACAGAGGGGCTGAAACAGATGGTGAGAAACAGAGGGGATTAAACAGAGGGCGAGAAACAGAGGGGCTGAAACAGAGGGGCTGAAACAGAGGGGCTGAATCAGAGGGGCTGATTCAGAGGGGCTGAAACAGAGGGGCTGAATCAGAGGGGCTGAAACAGAGGGCGAGAAACAGAGTGGCTGAAACAGAGGGCGAGAAACAGACGGGCAGAAACAGAGGGCGAGAAACAGAGGGGCTGAAACAGAGTGGCTGAAACAGAGAGCGCGAAACAGAGGGACTGAAACAGAGGGCGAGAAACAGAGGGGCTGAAACAGACGGCGAGAAACAGAGGGGCTGAAACAGAGGGCGAGAAACAGAGGGGCTGAAACAGAGGGCAAGAAACAGAGGGGCTGAAACTGAGTGGCTGAAACAGAAGGGCTGAAACAGAGGGGCTGAAACAGAGGGCGAGAAACAGAGGGGCTGAATCAGAGGGGCTGAATCAGAGGAGCTGAAACAGAGGGGCTGAAACAGAGGGAGAGAAACAGAGGGGCTGAAACAAAGGGCGAGAATCAGAGGGGCTGAAACAGAGTGCGAGAAACAGAAAGACTGAAACAGAGGGCGAGAAACAGAGGGGCTGAAACAGAGGGGCTGAAACAGATGGTGAGAAACAGAGGGGATTAAACAGAGGGCGAGAAACAGAGGGGCTGAAACAGAGGGGCTGAAACAGAGGGGCTGAATCAGAGGGGCTGATTCAGAGGGGCTGAAACAGAGGGGCTGAATCAGAGGGGCTGAAACAGAGGGCGAGAAACAGAGTCGCTGAAACAGAGGGCGAGAAACAGACGTGCAGAAACAGAGGGCGAGAAACAGAGGGGCTGAAACAGAGGGGCTGAAACAGAGAGCGCGAAACAGAGGGACTGAAACAGAGGGCGAGAAACAGAGGGGCTGAAACAGACGGCGAGAAACAGAGGGGCTGAAACAGAGGGCGAGAAACAGAGGGGCTGAAACAGAGGGCAAGAAACAGAGGGGCTGAAATTGAGTGGCTGAAACAGAAGGGCTGAAATAGAGGGGCTGAAACAGAGGGCGAGAAACAGAGGGGCTGAATCAGAGGGGCTGAATCAGAGGAGCTGAAACAGAGGGGCTGAAACAGAGGGCGAGAAACAGAGGGGCTGAAACAGAGGGCGAGAAACAGAGGGCGAGAAACAGAGAGGCTGAAACAGAGGGGCTGAAACAGAGGGGCTGAAACAAAGCGGCTGATACAGACAGTGAGAAACAGAGGGGCTGAAACAGAGGGCGAGAAACAGAGTCGCTGAAACATGGCGAGAAACAGAGGGGCTGAAACAGAGGGGCTGAAACAGAGGGGCTGAAACAGAGGGGCTGAAACAGAGGGCGAGAAACAGAGGGGCTGAAACAGAGGGCGAGAAACAGAGGGGCTGAAACAGAGGGCGAGAAACAGAGGGGCTGAAACAGAGGGCGAGAAACAGAGGGGCTGAAACAGAGGGGCTGAAACAGAGGGGCTGAAACAGAGGGCGAGAAACAGAGAGGCTCAAACAGAGGGCGAGAAACAGAGGGGCTGAAACAGAGGGGCTGAAACAGAGGGGCTGATTCAGAGGGGCTGATTCAGAGGGGCTGAAACAGAGGGGCTGAATCAGAGAGCCTGAAACAGAGGGCGAGAAACAGAGGGGCTGAAAGAGAGGGCGAAAAACAGAGGGGCTGAAACAGAGGGCGAGAAACAGAGAGGATGAAACAGAGGGGCTGAAACAGAGGGGCTGAAACAGAGGGCGAGAAACAGAGGGGCTGAAACAGAGGGCGAGAAACAGAGGGGCTGAAACAGAGGGCGAGAAACAGAGGGGCTGAAACAGAGGGGCTGAAACAGAGTGGCTGAAACAGAGGGCGAGAAACAGAGAGGTTGAAACAGAGGGCGAGAAACAGAGGGGCTGAAACAGAGGGCGAGAAACAGAGGGACGAAACAGAGGGCGAGAAACAGAGGGGCTGAAACAGACGGGCTGAAACAGAGGGCAAAAAACAGAGGGGCTGAAACAGAGGGCGAGAAACAGAGGGTGAGAAACAGAGGGCGAGAAACAGAGGGGCTGAAACAGAGGGCAAAAAACAGAGGGGCTGAAACAGAGGGCGAGAAACAGAGGGTGAGAAACAGAGGGCGAGAAACAGATGGGATGAAACAGAGGGGCTGAAACAGAGGGGCTGAAACAAAGGGGCTGAAACAGAGGGGCTGCAACAGAGGGGCTGAATCAGAGGGGCTGACACAGAGTGCGAGAAACAGAGGGGCTGAAACAGAGGGCGAGAAAAAGAGGGGCTGAAACAGAGGGCGAGAAACAGAGGGGCTGAAACAGGGGGGCTGAAACAGAGGGGCTGAAACAGAGGGCGAGAAACAGAGAGGCTGAAACATAGGGCGAGAAACAGAGGGGCTGAAACAGAGGGCAAGAAACAGAGGGGCTGAATCAGAGATGCGAGAAACAGAGGGGCTGAAACAGAGGGCGAGAAACAGAGGGGCTGAAACAGAGGGCGAGAAACAGAGGGCGAGAAACAGAGGGACTGAAACAGAGGGGCTGAAACAGAGGGGCTGAAACAGAGGGCGAGAAACAGAGGGGCTGAAACAGAGGGCGAGAAACAGAGGGGCTGAAACAGAGGGGCTGAAACAGTGGGGCTGAAACAGAGGGGCTGAAACAGAGGGCGAGAAATAGAGGGGCTGAAACAGAGGGCGAGAAACAGAGGGGCTGAAACAGAGCGCGAGAAACAGAGGGGCTGAAACAGAGGGCGCGAAACAGAGGGGCTGAAACAGAGTGCGAGAAACAGAGGGGCTGAATCAGAGGGGCTGAAACAGAGGGCGAGAAACAGAAAGACTGAAACAGAGGGCGAGAAACAGAGGGGCTGAAACAGAGGGCGAGAAACAGAGGGGCTGAAACAGAGGGCGAGAAACAGAGTGGCTGAAACAGAGGGCGAGAAACAGACGGGCATAAACAGAGGGCGAGAAACAGAGGGGCTGAAACAGAGTGGCTGAAACAGAGAGCGCGAAACAGAGGGACTGAAACAGAGGGCGAGGAACAGAGGGGCTGAAACAGACGGCGAGAAACAGAGGGGCTGAAACAGAGGGCGAGAAACAGAGGGGCTGAAACAGAGGGCAAGAAACAGAGGGGCTGAAACTGAGTGGCTGAAACAGAAGGGCTGAAACAGAGGGGCTGAAACAGAGGGCGAGAAACAGAGGGGCTGAATCAGAGGGGCTGAATCAGAGGAGCTGAAACAGAGGGGCTGAAACAGAGGGAGAGAAACAGAGGGGCTGAAACAAAGGGCGAGAATCAGAGGGGCTGAAACAGAGTGCGAGAAACAGAGGGGCTGAATCAGAGGGGCTGAAACAGAGGGCGAGAAACAGAAAGACTGAAACAGAGGGCGAGAAACAGAGGGGCTGAAACAGAGGGGCTGAAACAGATGGTGAGAAACAGAGGGGATTAAACAGAGGGCGAGAAACAGAGGGGCTGAAACAGAGGGGCTGAAACAGAGGGGCTGAATCAGAGGGGCTGATTCAGAGGGGCTGAAACAGAGGGGCTGAATCAGAGGGGCTGAAACAGAGGCCAGAAACAGAGTCGCTGAAACAGAGGGCGAGAAACAGACGTGCAGAAACACAGGGCGAGAAACAGAGGGGCTGAAACAGAGGGGCTGAAACAGAGAGCGCGAAACAGAGGGACTGAAACAGAGGGCGAGAAACAGAGGGGCTGAAACAGACGGCGAGAAACAGAGGGGCTGAAACAGAGGGCGAGAAACAGAGGGGCTGAAACAGAGGGCAAGAAACAGAGGGGCTGAAATTGAGTGGCTGAAACAGAAGGGCTGAAATAGAGGGGCTGAAACAGAGGGCGAGAAACAGAGGGGCTGAATCAGAGGGGCTGAATCAGAGGGGCTGAAACAAAGCGGCTGATACAGAGAGTGAGAATCTGAGGGGCTGAAACAGAGGGCGAGAAACAGAGTCGCTGAAACATGGCGAGAAACAGAGGGGCTGAAACAGAGGGGCTGAAACAGAGGGGCTGAAACAGAGGGGCTGAAACAGAGGGGCTGAATCAGAGAGCCTGAAACAGAGGGCGAGAAACAGAGGGGCTGAAACAGAGGGCGAAAAACAGAGGGGCTGAAACAGAGGGCGAGAAACAGAGGGGATGAAACAGAGGGGCTGAAACAGAGGGGCTGAAACAGAGGGGCTGAATCAGAGGGGCTGAAACAGAGGGGCTGAATCAGAGGGGCTGAAACAGAGGGCGAGAAACAGAGTGGCTGAAACAGAGGGCGAGAAACAGACGGGCAGAAACAGAGGGCGAGAAACAGAGGGGCTGAAACAGAGGGGCTGAAACAGAGTGGCTGAAACAGAGGGCGAGAAACAGAGGGGCTGAAACAGAGGTGCTGAAACAGAGGGGCTGAAACAGAGGGGCTGAAACAGAGGGCGAGAAACAGAGGGGCTGAAACAGAGGGCGAGAAACAGAGGGGCTGAAACAGAGGGCGAGAAACAGAGGGGCTGAAACAGAGGGCGAGAAACAGAGGGGCTGAAACAGAGGGCGAGAAACAGAGGGGCTGAAACAGAGGGGCTGAAACAGAGGGGCTGAAACAGAGGGCGAGAAACAGAGAGGCTCAAACAGAGGGCGAGAAATAGAGGGGCTGAAACAGAGGGGCTGAAACAGAGGGGCTGAATCAGAGGGGCTGATTCAGAGGGGCTGAAACAGAGGGGCTGAATCAGAGAGCCTGAAACAGAGGGCGAGAAACAGAGGGGCTGAAACAGAGGGCGAAAAACAGAGGGGCTGAAACAGAGGGCGAGAAACAGAGGGGATGAAACAGAGGGGCTGAAACAGAGGGGCTGAAACAGAGGGGCTGAATCAGAGGGGCTGAAACAGAGGGGCTGAATCAGAGGGGCTGAAACAGAGGGCGAGAAACAGAGTGGCTGAAACAGAGGGCGAGAAACAGACGGGCAGAAACAGAGGGCGAGAAACAGAGGGGCTGAAACAGAGGGGCTGAAACAGAGTGGCTGAAACAGAGGGCGAGAAACAGAGAGGTTGAAACAGAGGGCGAGAAACAGAGGGGCTGAAACAGAGGGCGAGAAACAGAGGGGCTGAAACAGAGGGCGCGAAACAGAGGGGCTGAAACAGAGGGGCTGAAACAGAGGGGCTGAAACAGAGGGCAAGAAACAGAGGGTGAGAAACAGAGCGCGAGAAACAGAGGGGCTGAAACAGAGGGGCTGAAACAGACGGGCTGAAACAGAGGGCAAAAAACAGAGGGGCTGAAACAGAGGGCGAGAAACAGAGCGCGAGAAACAGAGTGGCTGAAACAGAGGGCAAAAAACAGAGGGGCTGAAACAGAGGGCGAGAAACAGAGGGTGAGAAACCGAGGGCGAGAAACAGATGGGATGAAACATAGGCGCTGAAACTGAGCGGCTGAAATAGAGGGCGAGAAACAGAGGGGCTGAAACAGAGGGCGAGAAACAGAGGGGCTGAAACAGAGCGCGAGAAACAGAGGGGCTGAAACAGAGGGCGCGAAACAGAGGGGCTGAAACAGAGGGGCTGAAACAGAGGGGCTGAAACAGAGGGCAAGAAACAGAGGGGCTGAAACAGAGGGCGAGAATCAGAGGGGCTGAAACAGAGTGCGAGAAACAGAGGGGCTGAAACAGAGGGGCTGAAACAGATGGTGAGAAACAGAGGGGATTAAACAGAGGGCGAGAAACAGAGGGGCTGAAACAGAGGGGCTGAAACATAGGGGCTGAATCAGAGGGGCTGATTCAGAGGGGCTGAAACAGAGGGGCTGAATCAGAGGGGCTGAAACAGAGGGCGAGAAACAGAGTGGCTGAAACAGAGGGCGAGAAACAGACGGGCAGAAACAGAGGGCGAGAAACAGAGGGGCTGAAACAGAGTGGCTGAAACAGAGAGCGCGAAACAGAGGGACTGAAACAGAGGGCGAGAAACAGAGGGGCTGAAACAGACGGCGAGAAACACAGGGGCTGAAACAGAGGGCGAGAAACAGAGGGGCTGAAACAGAGGGCAAGAAACAGAGGGGCTGAAACTGAGTGGCTGAAACAGAAGGGCTGAAACAGAGGGGCTGAAACAGAGGGCGAGAAACAGAGGGGCTGAATCAGAGGGGCTGAATCAGAGGAGCTGAAACAGAGGGGCTGAAACAGAGGGAGAGAAACAGAGGGGCTGAAACAAAGGGCGAGAATCAGAGGGGCTGAAACAGAGTGCGAGAAACAGAGGGGCTGAATCAGAGGGGCTGAAACAGAGGGCGAGAAACAGAAAGACTGAAACAGAGGGCGAGAAACAGAGGGGCTGAAACAGAGGGGCTGAAACAGATGGTGAGAAACAGAGGGGATTAAACAGAGGGCGAGAAACAGAGGGGCTGAAACAGAGGGGCTGAAACAGAGGGGCTGAATCAGAGGGGCTGATTCAGAGGGGCTGAAACAGAGGGGCTGAATCAGAGGGGCTGAAACAGAGGGCGAGAAACAGAGTCGCTGAAACAGAGGGCGAGAAACAGACGTGCAGAAACAGAGGGCGAGAAACAGAGGGGCTGAAACAGAGGGGCTGAAACAGAGAGCGTGAAACAGAGGGACTGAAACAGAGGGCGAGAAACAGAGGGGCTGAAACAGACGGCGAGAAACAGAGGGGCTGAAACAGAGGGCGAGAAACAGAGGGGCTGAAACAGAGGGCAAGAAACAGAGGGGCTGAAATTGTGTGGCTGAAACAGAAGGGCTGAAATAGAGGGGCTGAAACAGAGGGCGAGAAACAGAGGGGCTGAATCAGAGGGGCTGAATCAGAGGAGCTGAAACAGAGGGGCTGAAACAGAGGGCGAGAAACAGAGGGGCTGAAACAGAGGGCGAGAAACAGAGGGCGAGAAACAGAGAGGCTGAAACAGAGGGGCTGAAACAGAGGGGCTGAAACAAAGCGGCTGATACAGACAGTGAGAAACAGAGGGGCTGAAACAGAGGGCGAGAAACAGAGTCGCTGAAACATGGCGAGAAACAGAGGGGCTGAAACAGAGGGGCTGAAACAGAGGGGCTGAAACAGAGGGGCTGAAACAGAGGGCGAGAAACAGAGGGGCTGAAACAGAGGGCGAGAAACAGAGGGGCTGAAACAGAGGGCGAGAAACAGAGGGGCTGAAACAGAGGGCGAGAAACAGAGGGGCTGAAACAGAGGGGCTGAAACAGAGGGGCTGAAACAGAGGGCGAGAAACAGAGAGGCTCAAACAGAGGGCGAGAAACAGAGGGGCTGAAACAGAGGGGCTGAAACAGAGGGGCTGAATCAGAGGGGCTGATTCAGAGGGGCTGAAACAGAGGGGCTGAATCAGAGAGCCTGAAACAGAGGGCGAGAAACAGAGGGGCTGAAAGAGAGGGCGAAAAACAGAGGGGCTGAAACAGAGGGCGAGAAACAGAGGGGATGAAACAGAGGGCGAGAAACAGAGAGGCTGAAACAGAGGGGCTGAAACAGAGGGGCTGAAACAGAGGGGCTGAATCAGAGGGGCTGAAACAGAGGGCGAGAAACAGAGGGGCTGAAACAGAGGGCGAGAAACAGAGGGGCTGAAACAGAGGGCGAGAAACAGAGGGGCTGAAACAGAGGGGCTGAAACAGAGTGGCTGAAACAGAGGGCGAGAAACAGAGAGGTTGAAACAGAGGGCGAGAAACAGAGGGGCTGAAACAGAGGGCGAGAAACAGAGGGGCTGAAACAGAGGGCGAGAAACAGAGGGGCTGAAACAGACGGGCTGAAACAGAGGGCAAAAAACAGAGGGGCTGAAACAGAGGGCGAGAAACAGAGGGTGAGAAACAGAGGGCGAGAAACAGAGGGGCTGAAACAGAGGGCAAAAAACAGAGGGGCTGAAACAGAGGGCGAGAAACAGAGGGTGAGAAACAGAGGGCGAGAAACAGATGGGATGAAACAGAGGGGCTGAAACAGAGGGGCTGAAATAGAGGGGCACAAACAAAGGGGCTGAAACAGAGGGGCTGCAACAGAGGGGCTGAATCAGAGGGGCTGACACAGAGTGCGAGAAACAGAGGGGCTGAAACAGAGGGCGAGAAAAAGAGGGGCTGAAACAGAGGGCGAGAAACAGAGGGGCTGAAACAGGGGGGCTGAAACAGAGGGGCTGAAACAGAGGGCGAGAAACAGAGAGGCTGAAACATAGGGCGAGAAACAGAGGGGCTGAAACAGAGGGCAAGAAACAGAGGGGCTGAATCAGAGATGCGAGAAACAGAGGGGCTGAAACAGAGGGCGAGAAACAGAGGGGCTGAAACGGAGGGCGAGAAACAGAGGGCGAGAAACAGAGGGACTGAAACAGAGGGGCTGAAACAGAGGGGCTGAAACAGAGGGCGAGAAACAGAGGGGCTGAAACAGAGGGCGAGAAACAGAGGGGCTGAAACAGAGGGCGAGAAACAGAGGGGCTGAAACAGAGGGGCTGAAACAGTGGGGCTGAAACAGAGGGGCTGAAACAGAGGGCGAGAAATAGAGGGGCTGAAACAGAGGGCGAGAAACAGAGGGGCTGAAACAGAGGGGCTGAATCAGAGGGGCTGAAACAGAGGGCGAGAAACAGAGTGGCTGAAACAGAGGGCGAGAAACAGACGGGCAGAAACAGAGGGCGAGAAACAGAGGGGCTGAAACAGAGTGGCTGAAACAGAGAGCGCGAAACAGAGGGACTGAAACAGAGGGCGAGAAACAGAGGGGCTGAAACAGACGGCGAGAAACAGAGGGGCTGAAACAGAGGGCGAGAAACAGAGGGGCTGAAACAGAGGGCAAGAAACAGAGGGGCTGAAACTGAGTGGCTGAAACAGAAGGGCTGAAACAGAGAGGCTGAAACAGAGGGCGAGAAACAGAGGGGCTGAATCAGAGGGGCTGAATCAGAGGAGCTGAAACAGAGGGGCTGAAACAGAGGGAGAGAAACAGAGGGGCTGAAACAAAGGGCGAGAATCAGAGGGGCTGAAACAGAGTGCGAGAAACAGAGGGGCTGAATCAGAGGGGCCGAAACAGAGGGCGAGAAACAGAAAGACTGAAACAGAGGGCGAGAAACAGAGGGGCTGAAACAGAGGGGCTGAAACAGATGGTGAGAAACAGGGGGGATTAAACAGAGGGCGAGAAACAGAGGGGCTGAAACAGAGGGGCTGAAACAGAGGGGCTGAATCAGAGGGGCTGATTCAGAGGGGCTGAAACAGAGGGGCTGAATCAGAGGGGCTGAAACAGAGGGCGAGAAACAGAGTCGCTGAAACAGAGGGCGAGAAACAGACGTGCAGAAACAGAGGGCGAGAAACAGAGGGGCTGAAACAGAGGGGCTGAAACAGAGAGCGCGAAACAGAGGGACTGAAACAGAGGGCGAGAAACAGAGGGGCTGAAACAGACGGCGAGAAACAGAGGGGCTGAAACAGAGGGCGAGAAACAGAGGGGCTGAAACAGAGGGCAAGAAACAGAGGGGCTGAAATTGAGTGGCTGAAACAGAAGGGCTGAAATAGAGGGGCTGAAACAGAGGGCGAGAAACAGAGGGGCTGAATCAGAGGGGCTGAATCAGAGGAGCTGAAACAGAGGGGCTGAAACAGAGGGCGAGAAACAGAGGGGCTGAAACAGAGGGCGAGAAACAGAGGGCGAGAAACAGAGAGGCTGAAACAGAGGGGCTGAAACAGAGGGGCTGAAACAAAGCGGCTGATACAGAGAGTGAGAAACTGAGGGGCTGAAACAGAGGGCGAGAAACAGAGTCGCTGAAACATGGCGAGAAACAGAGGGGCTGAAACAGAGGGGCTGAAACAGAGGGGCTGAAACAGAGGGCGAGAAACAGAGGGGCTGAAACAGAGGGCGAGAAACAGAGGGGCTGAAACAGAGGGCGAGAAACAGAGGGGCTGAAACAGAGGGCGAGACACAGAGGGGCTGAAACAGAGGGGCTGAAACAGAGGGGCTGAAACAGAGGGCGAGAAATAGAGAGGCTCAAACAGAGGGCGAGAAACAGAGGGGCTGAAACAGAGGGGCTGAAACAGAGGGGCTGAAACAGAGGGGCTGATTCAGAGGGGCTGAAACAGAGGGGCTGAATCAGAGAGCCTGAAACAGAGGGCGAGAAACAGAGGGGCTGAAAGAGAGGGCGAAAAACAGAGGGGCTGAAACAGAGGGCGAGAAACAGAGGGGCTGAAACAGAGGGCGAGAAACAGAGGGGCTGAAACAGAGGGGCTGAAACAGAGGGGCTGAAACAGAGGCCGAGCAACAGAGGGGCTGAAACAGAGGGCGAGAAACAGAGGGCGAGAAACAGAGAGGCTGAAACAGAGGGGCTGAAGCAGAGGGGCTGAAACAAAGCGGCTGATACAGAGGGTGAGAAACAGAGGGGCTGAAACAGAGGGCGAGAAACAGAGTCGCTGAAACATGGCGAGAAACAGAGGGGCTGAAACAGAGGGGCTGAAACAGAGGGGCTGAAACAGAGGGCGAGAAACTGTGGGGCTGAAACACAGGGCGAGAAACAGAGGGGCTGAAACAGAAGGCGAGAAACAGAGGGGCTGAAACAGAGGGGCTGAAACAGAGGGGCTGAAACAGAGGGCGAGAAACAGAGGGGCTGAAACAGAGGGGCTGAAACAGAGGGGCTGAATCAGAGGGGCTGATTCAGAGGGGCTGAAACAGAGGGGCTGAATCAGAGAGCCTGAAACAGAGGGCGAGAAACAGAGGGGCTGAAACAGAGGGCGAAAAACAGAGGGGCTGAAACAGAGGGCGAGAAACAGAGGGGCTGAATCAGAGGG
This sequence comes from Chiloscyllium punctatum, assembly GCF_047496795.1. Lineage (NCBI taxonomy): Eukaryota > Metazoa > Chordata > Chondrichthyes > Orectolobiformes > Hemiscylliidae > Chiloscyllium > Chiloscyllium punctatum. The sequence continues at coordinate 3,655,145 of NC_092787.1, forward strand.
GCTGAATCAGAGGGGCTGAATCAGAGGGGCTGAAACAGAGGGCGAGAAACAGAGGGGCTGAAACAGAGGGCGAGAAACAGAGGGCGAGAAACAGAGAGGCTGAAACAGAGGGGCTGAAACAGAGGGGCTGAAACAAAGCGGCTGATACAGAGAGTGAGAAACTGAGGGGCTGAAACAGAGGGCGAGAAACAGAGTCGCTGAAACATGGCGAGAAACAGAGGGGCTGAAACAGAGGGGCTGAAACAGAGGGGCTGAAACAGAGGGGCTGAAACAGAGGGCGAGAAACAGAGGGGCTGAAACAGAGGGCGAGAAACAGAGGGGCTGAAACAGAGGGCGAGAAACAGAGGGGCTGAAACAGAGGGCGAGAAACAGAGGGGCTGAAACAGAGGGGCTGAAACAGAGGGGCTGAAACAGAGGGCGAGAAACAGAGAAGCTCAAACAGAGGGCGAGAAACAGAGGGGCTGAAACAGAGGGGCTGAAACAGAGGGGCTGAATCAGAGGGGCTGATTCAGAGGGGCTGAAACAGAGGGGCTGAATCAGAGAGCCTGAAACAGAGGGCGAGAAACAGAGGGGCTGAAAGAGAGGGCGAAAAACAGAGGGGCTGAAACAGAGGGCGAGAAACAGAGGGGCTGAAACAGAGGGCGAGAAACAGAGGGGCTGAAACAGAGGGGCTGAAACAGAGGGGCTGAAACAGAGGCCGAGCAACAGAGGGGCTGAAACAGAGGGCGAGAAACAGAGGGCGAGAAACAGAGAGGCTGAAACAGAGGGGCTGAAGCAGAGGGGCTGAAACAAAGCGGCTGATACAGAGGGTGAGAAACAGAGGGGCTGAAACAGAGGGCGAGAAACAGAGTCGCTGAAACATGGCGAGAAACAGAGGGGCTGAAACAGAGGGGCTGAAACAGAGGGGCTGAAACAGAGGGCGAGAAACTGTGGGGCTGAAACACAGGGCGAGAAACAGAGGGGCTGAAACAGAAGGCGAGAAACAGAGGGGCTGAAACAGAGGGGCTGAAACAGAGGGGCTGAAACAGAGGGCGAGAAACAGAGGGGCTGAAACAGAGGGGCTGAAACAGAGGGGCTGAATCAGAGGGGCTGATTCAGAGGGGCTGAAACAGAGGGGCTGAATCAGAGAGCCTGAAACAGAGGGCGAGAAACAGAGGGGCTGAAACAGAGGGCGAAAAACAGAGGGGCTGAAACAGAGGGCGAGAAACAGAGGGGCTGAATCAGAGGGGCTGAATCAGAGGGGCTGAATCAGAGGGGCTGAAACAGAGGGCGAGAAACAGAGGGGCTGAAACAGAGGGCGAGAAACAGAGGGCGAGAAACAGAGAGGCTGAAACAGAGGGGCTGAAACAGAGGGGCTGAAACAAAGCGGCTGATACAGAGAGTGAGAAACTGAGGGGCTGAAACAGAGGGCGAGAAACAGAGTCGCTGAAACATGGCGAGAAACAGAGGGGCTGAAACAGAGGGGCTGAAACAGAGGGGCTGAAACAGAGGGGCTGAAACAGAGGGCGAGAAACAGAGGGGCTGAAACAGAGGGCGAGAAACAGAGGGGCTGAAACAGAGGGCGAGAAACAGAGGGGCTGAAACAGAGGGCGAGAAACAGAGGGGCTGAAACAGAGGGGCTGAAACAGAGGGGCTGAAACAGAGGGCGAGAAACAGAGAAGCTCAAACAGAGGGCGAGAAACAGAGGGGCTGAAACAGAGGGGCTGAAACAGAGGGGCTGAATCAGAGGGGCTGATTCAGAGGGGCTGAAACAGAGGGGCTGAATCAGAGAGCCTGAAACAGAGGGCGAGAAACAGAGGGGCTGAAAGAGAGGGCGAAAAACAGAGGGGCTGAAACAGAGGGCGAGAAACAGAGGGGCTGAAACAGAGGGCGAGAAACAGAGGGGCTGAAACAGAGGGGCTGAAACAGAGGGGCTGAAACAGAGGCCGAGAAACAGAGGGGCTGAAACAGAGGGCGAGAAACAGAGGGCGAGAAACAGAGAGGCTGAAACAAAGCGGCTGATACAGAGGGTGAGAAACAGAGGGGCTGAAACAGAGGGCGAGAAACAGAGTCGCTGAAACATGGCGAGAAACAGAGGGGCTGAAACAGAGGGGCTGAAACAGAGGGGCTGAAACAGAGGGCGAGAAACTGTGGGGCTGAAACAGAGGGCGAGAAACAGAGGGGCTGAAACAGAAGGCGAGAAACAGAGGGGCTGAAACAGAGGGGCTGAAACAGAGGGGCTGAAACAGAGGGCGAGAAACAGAGGGGCTGAAACAGAGGGGCTGAAACAGAGGGGCTGAATCAGAGGGGCTGATTCAGAGGAGCGAAAACAGAGGGGCTGAATCAGAGAGCCTGAAACAGAGTGCGAGAAACAGAGGGGCTGAAACAGAGGGCGAAAAACAGAGGGGCTGAAACAGAGGGCGAGAAACAGAGGGGATGAAACAGAGGGGCTGAAACAGAGGGGCTGAAACAGAGGGGCTGAATCAGAGGGGCTGAATCAGAGGGGCTGAAACAGAGGGCGAGAAACAGAGGGGCTGAAACAGAGGGCGAGAAACAGAGGGGCTGAAACAGCGGGGCTGAAACAGAGTGGCTGAAACAGAGGGCGAGAAACAGAGAGGTTGAAACAGAGGGCGAGAAACAGAGGGGCTGAAACAGAGGGCGAGAAACAGATGGGCTGAAACAGAGGCGAGAAACAGAGGGGCTGAAACAGAGGGGCTGAAACAGACGGGCTGAAACAGAGGGCAAAAAACAGAGGGGCTGAAACAGAGGGCGAGAAACAGAGGGTGAGAAACAGAGGGCGAGAAACAGAAGGGCTGAAAAAGAGGGCAAAAAACAGAGGGGTTGAAACAGATGGGCGAGAAACAGAGGGTGAGAAACAGAGGGCGAGAAACAGATGGGATGAAACAGAGGGGCTGAAACAGAGGGGCTGAAATAGAGGGGCTGAAACAAAGGGGCTGAAACAGAGGGGCTGCAACAGAGGGGCTGAATCAGAGGGGCTGACACAGAGTGCGAGAAACAGAGGGGCTGAAACAGAGGGGGAGAAAAAGAGGGGCTGAAACAGAGGGCGAGAAACAGAGGGGCTGAAACAGGGGGGCTGAAACAGAGGGGCTGAAACAGAGGGCGTGAAACAGAGAGGCTGAAACATAGGGCGAGAAACAGAGGGGCTGAAACAGAGGGCAAGAAACAGAGGCGCTGAAACGGAGGGCGAGAAACAGAGGGCGAGAAACAGAGGGACTGAAACAGAGGGCGAGAAACAGAGGGGCTGAAACAAAGGGCGAGAAACAGAGGGGCTGAAACAGAGGGCGAGAAACAGAGGCGCTGAAACGGAGGGCGAGAAACAGAGGGCGAGAAACAGAGGGACTGAAACAGAGGGGCTGAAACAGAGGGCGAGAAACAGAGGGGCTGAAACAGAGGGCGAGAAACAGAGGGGCTAAAACAGAGGGGCTGAAACAGTGGGGCTGAAACAGAGGGGCTGAAACAGAGGGCGAGAAATAGAGGGGCTGAAACAGAGGGCGAGAGACAGAGGGGCTGAAACAGAGCGCGAGAAACAGAGGGGCTGAAACAGACGGCGCGAAACAGAGGGGCTGAAACAGAGCGGCTGAAACAGAGGGGCTGAAACAGAGGGCAAGAAACTGAGGGGCTGAAACAGAGGGCAAGAATCAGAGGGGCTGAAACAGAGTGCGAGAAACAGAGGGGCTGAAAAAGAGGGGCTGAAACAGAGGGGCTGAAACAGAGGGGCTGAATCAGAGGGGCTGAAACAGAGGGCGAGAAACAGAAAGACTGAAACAGAGGGCGAGAAACAGAGGGGCTGAAACAGAGGGGCTGAAACAGATGGTGAGAAACAGGGGGGATTAAACAGAGGGCGAGAAACAGAGGGGCTGAAACAGAGGGGCTGAAACAGAGGGGCTGAATCAGAGGGGCTGATTCAGAGGGGCTGAAACAGAGGGGCTGAATCAGAGGGGCTGAAACAGAGGGCGAGAAACAGAGTCGCTGAAACAGAGGGCGAGAAACAGACGTGCAGAAACAGAGGGCGAGAAACAGAGGGGCTGAAACAGAGGGGCTGAAACAGAGAGCGCGAAACAGAGGGACTGAAACAGAGGGCGAGAAACAGAGGGGCTGAAACAGACGGCGAGAAACAGAGGGGCCGAAACAGAGGGCGAGAAACAGAGGAGCTGAAACAGAGGGCAAGAAACAGAGGGGCTGAAATTGAGTGGCTGAAACAGAAGGGCTGAAATAGAGGGGCTGAAACAGAGGGCGAGAAACAGAGGGGCTGAATCAGAGGGGCTGAATCAGAGGAGCTGAAACAGAGGGGCTGAAACAGAGGGCGAGAAACAGAGGGGCTGAAACAGAGGGCGAGAAACAGAGGGCGAGAAACAGAGAGGCTGAAACAGAGGGGCTGAAACAGAGGGGCTGAAACAAAGCGGCTGATACAGAGAGTGAGAAACAGAGGGGCTGAAACAGAGGGCGAGAAACAGAGTCGCTGAAACATGGCGAGAAACAGAGGGGCTGAAACAGAGGTGCTGAAACAGAGGGGCTGAAACAGAGGGGCTGAAACAGATGGCGAGAAACAGAGGGGCTGAAACAGAGGGCGAGAAACAGAGGGGCTGAAACAGAGGGCGAGAAACAGAGGGGCTGAAACAGAGGGGGAGAAACAGAGGGGCTGAAACAGAAGGGCTGAAACAGAGGTGCTGAAACAGAGGGCGAGAAACAGAGAGGCTCAAACAGAGGGCGAGAAATAGAGGGGCTGAAACAGAGGGGCTGAAACAGAGGGGCTGAATCAGAGGGGCTGATTCAGAGGGGCTGAAACAGAGGGGCTGAATCAGACAGCCTGAAACAGAGGGCGAGAAACAGAGGGGCTGAAACAGAGGGCGAAAAACAGAGGGGCTGAAACAGAGGGCGAGAAACAGATTGGATGAAACAGAGGGGCTGAAACAGAGGGGCTGAAACAGAGGGCGAGAAACAGAGGGGCTGAATCAGAGGGGCTGAAACAGAGGGGCTGAATCAGAGGGGCTGAAACAGAGGGCGAGAAACAGAGTGGCTGAAACAGAGGGCGAGAAACAGACGGGCAGAAACAGAGGGCGAGAAACAGAGGGGCTGAAACAGAGGGGCTGAAACAGAGTGGCTGAAACAGAGGGCGAGAAACAGAGAGGTTGAAACAGAGGGCGAGAAACAGAGGGTGAGAAACCGAGGGCGAGAAACAGATGGGATGAAACAGAGGGGCTGAAACAGAGGGGCTGAAATAGAGGGCGAGAAACAGAGGGGCTGAAACAGAGGGCGAGAAACAGAGGGGCTGAAACAGAGCGCGAGAAACAGAGGGGCTGAAACAGAGGGCGCGAAACAGAGGGGCTGAAACAGAGGGCAAGAAACTGAGGGGCTGAAACAGAGGGCGAGAATCAGAGGGGCTGAAACAGAGTGCGAGAAACAGAGGGGCTGAAACAGAGGGGCTGAAACAGATGGTGAGAAACAGAGGGGATTAAACAGAGGGCGAGAAACAGAGGGGCTGAAACAGAGGGGCTGAAACAGAGGGGCTGAATCAGAGGGGCTGATTCAGAGGGGCTGAAACAGAGGGGCTGAATCAGAGGGGCTGAAACAGAGGGCGAGAAACAGAGTGGCTGAAACAGAGGGCGAGAAACAGACGGGCAGAAACAGAGGGCGAGAAACAGAGGGGCTGAAACAGAGTGGCTGAAACAGAGAGCGCGAAACAGAGGGACTGAAACAGAGGGCGAGAAACAGAGGGGCTGAAACAGACGGCGAGAAACAGAGGGGCTGAAACAGAGGGCGAGAAACAGAGGGGCTGAAACAGAGGGCAAGAAACAGAGGGGCTGAAACTGAGTGGCTGAAACAGAAGGGCTGAAACAGAGGGGCTGAAACAGAGGGCGAGAAACAGAGGGGCTGAATCAGAGGGGCTGAATCAGAGGAGCTGAAACAGAGGGGCTGAAACAGAGGGAGAGAAACAGAGGGGCTGAAACAAAGGGCGAGAATCAGAGGGGCTGAAACAGAGTGCGAGAAACAGAGGGGCTGAATCAGAGGGGCTGAAACAGAGGGCGAGAAACAGAAAGACTGAAACAGAGGGCGAGAAACAGAGGGGCTGAAACAGAGGGGCTGAAACAGATGGTGAGAAACAGAGGGGATTAAACAGAGGGCGAGAAACAGAGGGGCTGAAACAGAGGGGCTGAAACAGAGGGGCTGAATCAGAGGGGCTGATTCAGAGGGGCTGAAACAGAGGGGCTGAATCAGAGGGGCTGAAACAGAGGGCGAGAAACAGAGTCGCTGAAACAGAGGGCGAGAAACAGACGTGCAGAAACAGAGGGCGAGAAACAGAGGGGCTGAAACAGAGGGGCTGAAACAGAGAGCGCGAAACAGAGGGACTGAAACAGAGGGCGAGAAACAGAGGGGCTGAAACAGACGGCGAGAAACAGAGGGGCTGAAACAGAGGGCGAGAAACAGAGGGGCTGAAACAGAGGGCAAGAAACAGAGGGGCTGAAATTGAGTGGCTGAAACAGAAGGGCTGAAATAGAGGGGCTGAAACAGAGGGCGAGAAACAGAGGGGCTGAATCAGAGGGGCTGAATCAGAGGAGCTGAAACAGAGGGGCTGAAACAGAGGGCGAGAAACAGAGGGGCTGAAACAGAGGGCGAGAAACAGAGGGCGAGAAACAGAGAGGCTGAAACAGAGGGGCTGAAACAGAGGGGCTGAAACAAAGCGGCTGATACAGACAGTGAGAAACAGAGGGGCTGAAACAGAGGGCGAGAAACAGAGTCGCTGAAACATGGCGAGAAACAGAGGGGCTGAAACAGAGGGGCTGAAACAGAGGGGCTGAAACAGAGGGGCTGAAACAGAGGGCGAGAAACAGAGGGGCTGAAACAGAGGGCGAGAAACAGAGGGGCTGAAACAGAGGGCGAGAAACAGAGGGGCTGAAACAGAGGGCGAGAAACAGAGGGGCTGAAACAGAGGGGCTGAAACAGAGGGGCTGAAACAGAGGGCGAGAAACAGAAAGGCTCAAACAGAGGGCGAGAAACAGAGGGGCTGAAACAGAGGGGCTGAAACAGAGGGGCTGATTCAGAGGGGCTGATTCAGAGGGGCTGAAACAGAGGGGCTGAATCAGAGAGCCTGAAACAGAGGGCGAGAAACAGAGGGGCTGAAAGAGAGGGCGAAAAACAGAGGGGCTGAAACAGAGGGCGAGAAACAGAGAGGATGAAACAGAGGGGCTGAAACAGAGGGGCTGAAACAGAGGGCGAGAAACAGAGGGGCTGAAACAGAGGGCGAGAAACAGAGGGGCTGAAACAGAGGGCGAGAAACAGAGGGGCTGAAACAGAGGGGCTGAAACAGAGTGGCTGAAACAGAGGGCGAGAAACAGAGAGGTTGAAACAGAGGGCGAGAAACAGAGGGGCTGAAACAGAGGGCGAGAAACAGAGGGACGAAACAGAGGGCGAGAAACAGAGGGGCTGAAACAGACGGGCTGAAACAGAGGGCAAAAAACAGAGGGGCTGAAACAGAGGGCGAGAAACAGAGGGTGAGAAACAGAGGGCGAGAAACAGAGGGGCTGAAACAGAGGGCAAAAAACAGAGGGGCTGAAACAGAGGGCGAGAAACAGAGGTTGAGAAACAGAGGGCGAGAAACAGATGGGATGAAACAGAGGGGCTGAAACAGAGGGGCTGAAACAAAGGGGCTGAAACAGAGGGGCTGCAACAGAGGGGCTGAATCAGAGGGGCTGACACAGAGTGCGAGAAACAGAGGGGCTGAAACAGAGGGCGAGAAAAAGAGGGGCTGAAACAGAGGGCGAGAAACAGAGGGGCTGAAACAGGGGGGCTGAAACAGAGGGGCTGAAACAGAGGGCGAGAAACAGAGAGGCTGAAACATAGGGCGAGAAACAGAGGAGCTGAAACAGAGGGCAAGAAACAGAGGGGCTGAATCAGAGATGCGAGAAACAGAGGGGCTGAAACAGAGGGCGAGAAACAGAGGGGCTGAAACAGAGGGCGAGAAACAGAGGGCGAGAAACAGAGGGACTGAAACAGAGGGCGAGAAACAGAGGGGCTGAAACAGAGGGGCTGAAACAGAGGGCGAGAAACAGAGGGGCTGAAACAGAGGGCGAGAAACAGAGGGGCTGAAACAGAGGGGCTGAAACAGTGGGGCTGAAACAGAGGGGCTGAAACAGAGGGCGAGAAATAGAGGGGCTGAAACAGAGGGCGAGAGACAGAGGGGCTGAAACAGAGCGCGAGAAACAGAGGGGCTGAAACAGAGGGCGCGAAACAGAGGGGCTGAAACAGAGTGCGAGAAACAGAGGGGCTGAATCAGAGGGGCTGAAACAGAGGGCGAGAAACAGAAAGACTGAAACAGAGGGCGAGAAACAGAGGGGCTGAAACAGAGGGCGAGAAACAGAGGGGCTGAAACAGAGGGCGAGAAACAGAGTGGCTGAAACAGAGGGCGAGAAACAGACGGGCATAAACAGAGGGCGAGAAACAGAGGGGCTGAAACAGAGTGGCTGAAACAGAGAGCGCGAAACAGAGGGACTGAAACAGAGGGCGAGGAACAGAGGGGCTGAAACAGACGGCGAGAAACAGAGGGGCTGAAACAGAGGGCGAGAAACAGAGGGGCTGAAACAGAGGGCAAGAAACAGAGGGGCTGAAACTGAGTGGCTGAAACAGAAGGGCTGAAACAGAGGGGCTGAAACAGAGGGCGAGAAACAGAGGGGCTGAATCAGAGGGGCTGAATCAGAGGAGCTGAAACAGAGGGGCTGAAACAGAGGGAGAGAAACAGAGGGGCTGAAACAAAGGGCGAGAATCAGAGGGGCTGAAACAGAGTGCGAGAAACAGAGGGGCTGAATCAGAGGGGCTGAAACAGAGGGCGAGAAACAGAAAGACTGAAACAGAGGGCGAGAAACAGAGGGGCTGAAACAGAGGGGCTGAAACAGATGGTGAGAAACAGAGGGGATTAAACAGAGGGCGAGAAACAGAGGGGCTGAAACAGAGGGGCTGAAACAGAGGGGCTGAATCAGAGGGGCTGATTCAGAGGGGCTGAAACAGAGGGGCTGAATCAGAGGGGCTGAAACAGAGGCCAGAAACAGAGTCGCTGAAACAGAGGGCGAGAAACAGACGTGCAGAAACACAGGGCGAGAAACAGAGGGGCTGAAACAGAGGGGCTGAAACAGAGAGCGCGAAACAGAGGGACTGAAACAGAGGGCGAGAAACAGAGGGGCTGAAACAGACGGCGAGAAACAGAGGGGCTGAAACAGAGGGCGAGAAACAGAGGGGCTGAAACAGAGGGCAAGAAACAGAGGGGCTGAAATTGAGTGGCTGAAACAGAAGGGCTGAAATAGAGGGGCTGAAACAGAGGGCGAGAAACAGAGGGGCTGAATCAGAGGGGCTGAATCAGAGGGGCTGAAACAAAGCGGCTGATACAGAGAGTGAGAATCTGAGGGGCTGAAACAGAGGGCGAGAAACAGAGTCGCTGAAACATGGCGAGAAACAGAGGGGCTGAAACAGAGGGGCTGAAACAGAGGGGCTGAAACAGAGGGGCTGAAACAGAGCGCGAGAAACAGAGGGGCTGAAACAGAGGGCGAGAAACAGAGGGGCTGAAACAGAGGGCGAGAAACAGAGGGGCTGAAACAGAGGGCGAGAAACAGAGGGGCTGAAACAGAGGGGCTGAAACAGAGGGGCTGAAACAGAGGGCGAGAAACAGAGAGGCTCAAACAGAGGGCGAGAAACAGAGGGGCTGAAACAGAGGGGCTCAAACAGAGGGGCTGAATCAGAGGGGCTGAATCAGAGGGGCTGAAACAGAGGGGCTGAATCAGAGAGCCTGAAACAGAGGGCGAGAAACAGAGGGGCTGAAAGAGAGGGCGAAAAACAGAGGGGCTGAAACAGAGGGCGAGAAACAGAGGGGATGAAACAGAGGGGCTGAAACAGAGGGGCTGAAACAGAGGGGCTGAATCAGAGGGGCTGAAACAGAGGGGCTGAATCAGAGGGGCTGAAACAGAGGGCGAGAAACAGAGGGGCTGAAACAGAGGGCGAGAAACAGAGGGGCTGAAACAGAGGGCGAGAAACAGAGGGGCTGAAACAGAGGGGCTGAAACAGAGTGGCTGAAACAGAGGGGGAGAAACAGAGAGGTTGAAACAGAGGGCGAGAAACAGAGGGGCTGAAACAGAGGGCGAGAAACAGAGGGGCTGAAACAGAGGGCGAGAAACAGAAGGGCTGAAACAGACGGGCTGAAACAGAGGGCAAAAAACAGAGGGGCTGAAACAGAGGGCGAGAAACAGAGGGTGAGAAACAGAGGGCGAGAAACAGAGGGGCTGAAACAGAGGGCAAAAAACAGAGGGGCTGAAACAGAGGGCGAGAAACAGAGGGTGAGAAACAGAGGGCGAGAAACAGATGGGATGAAACAGAGGGGCTGAAACAGAGGGCGAGAAAAAGAGGGGCTGAAACAGAGGGCGAGAAACAGAGGGGCTGAAACAGGGGGGCTGAAACAGAGGGGCTGAAACAGAGGGCGAGAAACAGAGAGGCTGAAACATAGGGCGAGAAACAGAGGGGCTGAAACAGAGGGCAAGAAACAGAGGGGCTGAATCAGAGATGCGAGAAACAGAGGTGCTGAAACAGAGGGCGAGAAACAGAGGGGCTGAAACGGAGGGCCAGAAATAGAGGGCGAGAAACAGAGGGACTGAAACAGAGGGGCTGAAACAGAGGGGCTGAAACAGAGGGCGAGAAACAGAGGGGCTGAAACAGAGGGCGAGAAACAGAGGGGCTGAAACAGAGGGCGAGAAACAGAGGGGCTGAAACAGAGGGGCTGAAACAGTGGGGCTGAAACAGAGGGGCTGAAACAGAGGGCGAGAAATAGAGGGGCTGAAACAGAGGGCGAGAAACAGAGGGGCTGAAACAGAGCGCGAGAAACAGAGGGGCTGAAACAGAGGGCGCGAAACAGAGGGGCTGAAACAGAGTGCGAGAAACAGAGGGGCTGAATCAGAGGGGCTGAAACAGAGGGCGAGAAACAGAAAGACTGAAACAGAGGGCGAGAAACAGAGGGGCTGAAACAGAGGGGCTGAAACAGATGGTGAGAAACAGAGGGGATTAAACAGAGGGCGAGAAACAGAGGGGCAGAAACAGAGAGGCTGAAACAGAGGGGCTGAAACAGAGGGGCTGAAACAAATCGGCTGATACAGAGGGTGAGAAACAGAGGGGCTGAAACAGAGGGCGAGAAACAGAGTCGCTGAAACATGGCGAGAAACAGAGGGGCTGAAACAGAGTGGCTGAAACAGAGGGGCTGAAACAGAGGGGCTGAAATAGAGGGCCAGAAACAGAGGGGCTGAAACAGAGGGCGAGAAACAGAGGGGCTGAAACAGAGGGCGAGAAACAGAGGGGCTGAAACAGAGGGAGAGAAACAGAGGGGCTGAAACAGAGGGGCTGAAACAGAGGGGCTGAAACAGAGGGCGAGAAACAGAGAGGCTCAAACAGAGGGCGAGAAACAGAGGGGCTGAAACAGAGGGGCTGAAACAGAGGGGCTGAATCAGAGGGGCTGAATCAGAGAGCCTGAAACAGAGGGCGAGAAACAGAGGGGCTGAAACTGAGGGCGTGAAACAGAGGGCGAGAAACAGAGGGACTGAAACAGAGGGGCTGAAACAGAGGGGCTGAAACAGAGGGCGAGAAACAGAGGGGCTGAAACAGAGGGCGAGAAACAGAGGGGCTGAAACAGAGGGCGAGAAACAGTGGGGCTGAAACAGAGGGGCTGAAACAGAGGGCGAGAAATAGAGGGGCTGAAACAGAGGGCGAGAAACAGAGGGGCTGAAACAGAGCGCGAGAAACAGAGGGGCTGAAACAGAGGGCGCGAAACAGAGGGTCTGAAACAGAGGGTCTGAAACAGAGGGGCTGAAACAGAGGGCAAGAAACTGAGGGGGTGAAACAGAGGGTGAGAATCAGAGGGGCTGAAACAGAGTGCGAGAAACAGAGGGGCTGAATCAGAGGGGCTGAAACAGAGGGCGAGAAACAGAAAGACTGAAACAGAGGGCGAGAAACAGAGGGGCTGAAACAGAGGGGCTGAAACAGATGGTGAGAAACAGAGGGGATTAAACAGAGGGCGAGAAACAGAGGGGCTGAAACAGAGGGGCTGAAACAGAGGGGCTGAATCAGAGGGGCTGATTCAGAGGGGCTGAAACAGAGGGGGTGAATCAGAGGGGCTGAAACAGAGGGCGAGAAACAGAGTGGCTGAAACAGAGGGCGAGAAACAGACGGGCAGAAACAGAGGGCGAGAAACAGAGGGGCTGAAACAGAGGGGCTGAAACAGAGAGCGCGAAACAGAGGGACTGAAACAGAGGGCGAGAAACAGAGGGGCTGAAACAGACGGCGAGAAACAGAGGGGCTGAAACAGAGGGCGAGAAACAGAGGGGCTGAAACAGAGGGCAAGAAACAGAGGGGCTGAAACTGAGTGGCTGAAACAGAAGGGCTGAAACAGAGGGGCTGAAACAGAGGGCGAGAAACAGAGGGGCTGAATCAGAGGGGCTGAAACAGAGGAGCTGAAACAGAGGGGCTGAAACAGAGGGCGAGAAACAGAGAGGCTGAAACAGAGGGGCTGAAACAGAGGGGCAGAAACAAAGCGGCTGATACAGAGGGTGAGAAACAGAGGGGCTGAAACAGAGGGCGAGAAACAGAGTCGCTGAAACATGGCGAGAAACAGAGGGGCTGAAACAGAGGGGCTGAAACAGAGGGGCTGAAACAGAGGGGCTGAAATAGAGGGCGAGAAACAGAGGGGCTGAAACAGAGTGCGAGAAACAGAGGGGCTGAAATAGAGGGCGAGAAACAGAGAGGCTCAAACAGAGGGCGAGAAACAGAGGGGCTGAAACAGAGTGGCTGAAACAGAGGGGCTGAATCAGAGGGGCTGATTCAGAGGGGCTGAAACAGAGGGGCTGAATCAGAGAGCCTGAAACAGAGGGCGAGAAACAGAGGGGCTGAAACAGAGGGCGAAAAACAGAGGGGCTGAAACAGAGGGCGAGAAAAAGAGGGGATGAAACAGAGGGGCTGAAACAGAGGGGCTGAAACAGAGGGGCTGAATCAGAGGGGCTGAAACAGAGGGGCTGAATCAGAGGGGCTGAAACAGAGGGCGAGAAACAGAGGGGCTGAAACAGAGGGCGAGAAACAGAGGGGCTGTAACAGAGGGCGAGAAACAGAGGGGCTGAAACAGAGGGGCTGAAACAGAGTGGCTGAAACAGAGGGCGAGAAACAGAGAGGTTGAAACAGAGGGCGAAAAAACAGATGGGCTGAAACAGAGGGCGAGAAACAGAGGGGCTGAAACAGAGGGTGAGAAACAGAGGGGCTGAAACAGAGGGGCTGAAACAGACGGGCTGAAACAGAGGGCAAAAAACAGAGGGGCTGAAACAGACTGCGAGAAACAGAGGGTGAGAAACAGAGGGCGAGAAACAGAGGGGCTGAAACAGAGGGCAAAAAACAGAGGGGCTGAAACAGAGGGCGAGAAACAGAGGGTGAGAAATAGAGGGCGAGAAACAGATGGGATGAAATAGAGGGGCTGAAACAGAGGGGCTGAAATAGAGGGGCTGAAACAAAGGGGCTGAAACAGAGGGGCTGCAACAGAGGGGCTGAATCAGAGGGGCTGACACAGAGTGCGAGAAACAGAGGGGCTGAAACAGAGGGCGAGAAAAAGAGGGGCTGAAACAGAGGGCGAGAAACAGAGGGGCTGAAACAGGGGGGCTGAAACAGAGGGGCTGAAACAGAGGGCGAGAAACAGAGAGGCTTAAACATAGGGCGAGAAACAGAAGGGCTGAAACAGAGATGCGAGATTCAGAGGGGCTGAAACAGAGGGCGAGAAACAGAGGGGCTGAAACGGAGGGCGAGAAACAGAGGGCGAGAAACAGAGGGACTGAAACAGAGGGGCTGAAACAGAGGGGCTGAAACAGAGGGCGAGAAACAGAGGGGCTGAAACAGAGGGCGAGAAACAGAGGGGATGAAACAGAGGGGCTGAAACAGTGGGGATGAAACAGAGGGGCTGAAACAGAGGGCGAGAAAAAGAGGGGCTGAAACAGAGGGCGAGAAACAGAGGGGCTGAAACAGGGGGGCTGAAACAGAGGGGCTGAAACAGAGGGCGAGAAACAGAGGGGCTGAATCAGAGATGCGAGATTCAGAGGGGCTGAAACAGAGGGCGAGAAACAGAGGGGCTGAAACGGAGGGCGAGAAACAGAGGGCGAGAACCAGAGGGACTGAAACAGAGGGGCTGAAACAGAGGGGCTGAAACAGAGGGCGAGAAACAGAGGGGCTGAAACAGAGGGCGAGAAACAGAGGGGATGAAACAGAGGGGCTGAAAGAGTGGGGCTGAAACAGAGGGGCTGAAACAGAGGGCAAGAAACTGAGGGGCTGAAACAGAGGGCGAGAATCAGAGGGGCTGAAACAGAGTGCGAGAAACAGAGGGGCTGAATCAGAGGGGCTGAAACAGAGGGGCTGAAACAGAGGGCGAGAAACAGAGGGGCTGAAACAGAGGGCGAGAAACAGAGGGCGAGAAACAGAGAGGCTGAAACAGAGGGGCTGAAACAGAGGGGCTGAAACAAAGCGGCTGATACAGAGGGCGAGAAACAGAGTCGCTGAAACATGGCGAGAAACAGAGGGGCTGAAACAGAGGGGCTGAAACAGAGGGGCTGAAACAGAGGGGCTGAAACAGAGGGCGAGAAACAGAGGGGCTGAAACAGAGGGCGAGAAAAAGAGGGGCTGAAACAGAGGGCGAGAAACAGAGGGGCTGAAACAGAGGGGCTGAAACAGAGGGGCTGAAACAGAGGGCGAGAATCAGAGGGGCTGAAACAGAGTGCGAGAAACAGAGGGGCTGAATCAGAGGGGCTGAAACAGAGGGGCTGAAACAGAGGGGCTGAAACAGAGGGCGAGAAACAGAGGGGCTGAAACAGAGGGGCTGAAACAGATGGTGAGAAACAGAGGGGATTAAACAGAGGGCGAGAAACAGAGGGGCTGAAACAGAGGGGCTGAAACAGAGGGGCTGAATCAGAGGGGCTGATTCAGAGGGGCTGAAACAGAGGGGCTGAATCAGAGGGGCTGAAACAGAGGGCGAGAAACAGAGTGGCTGAAACAGAGGGCGAGAAACAGACGGGCAGAAAGAGAGGGCGAGAAACAGAGGGGCTGAAACAGAGGGGCTGAAACAGAGAGCGCGAAACAGAGGGACTGAAACAGAGGGCGAGAAACAGAGGGGCTGAAACAGAGCGCGAGAAACAGAGGGGCTGAAACAGAGGGCGAGAAACAGAGGGGCTGAAACAGAGGGCGCGAAACAGAGGGGCTGAAACAGAGGGGCTGAAACAGAGGGGCTGAAACAGAGGGCAAGAAACTGAGGGGCTGAAACAGAGGGCGAGAATCAGAGGGGCTGAAACAGAGTGCGAGAAACAGAGGGGCTGAATCAGAGGGGCTGAAACAGAGGGGCTGAAACAGAGGGGCTGAAACAGAGGGCGAGAAACAGAGGGGCTGAAACAGAGGGGCTGAAACAGATGGTGAGAAACAGAGGGGATTAAACAGAGGGCGAGAAACAGAGGGGCTGAAACAGAGGGGCTGAAACAGAGGGGCTGAATCAGAGGGGCTGATTCAGAGGGGCTGAAACAGAGGGGCTGAATCAGAGGGGCTGAAACAGAGGGCGAGAAACAGAGTGGCTGAAACAGAGGGCGAGAAACAGACGGGCAGAAAGAGAGGGCGAGAAACAGAGTCGCTGAAACAGAGGGCGAGAAACAGAGGGGCTGAAACAGAGGGGCTGAAACAGAGGGGCTGAAACAGAGGGGCTGAAACAGAGGGCGAGAAACAGAGGGGCTGAAACAGAGGGCGAGAAAAAGAGGGGCTGAAACAGAGGGCGAGAAACAGAGGGGCTGAAACAGAGGGGCTGAAACAGAGGGGCTGAAACAGAGGGCGAGAAACAGAGAGGCTGAAACAGAGGGCGAGAAACAGAGGGGCTGAAACAGAGGGGCTGAAACAGAGGGGCTGAATCAGAGGGGCTGATTTAGAGGGGCTGAAACAGAGGGGCTGAATCAGAGGGGCTGAAACAGAGGGCGAGAAACAGAGTGGCTGAAACAGAGGGCGAGAAACAGACGGGCAGAAACAGAGGGCGAGAAACAGAGGGGCTGAAACAGAGGGGCTGAAGCTGAGAGCGCGAAACAGAGGGACTGAAACAGAGGGCGAGAAACAGAGGGGCTGAAACAGACAGCGAGAAACAGAGGGGCTGAAACAGAGGGCGACAAAGAGAGGGGCTGAAACAGAGGGCAAGAAACAGAGGAGCTGAAACTGAGTGGCTGAAACAGAAGGGCTGAAACAGAGGGGCTGAAACAGAGGGCGAGAAACAGAGGGGCTGAATCAGAGGGGCTGAATCAGAGGAGCTGAAACAGAGGGGCTGAAACAGAGGGCGAGAAACAGAGGGGCTGAAACAGAGGGCGAGAGACAGAGGGCGAGAAACAGAGAGGCTGAAACAGAGGGGCTGGAACAGAGGGCGAGAAACAGAGTCGCTGAAACATGGCGAGAAACAGAGGGGCTGAAACAGAGGGGCTGAAACAGAGGGGCTGAAACAGAGGGCGAGAAACAGAGAGGCTGAAACAGAGGGCGAGAAACAGAGTGGCTGAAACAGAGGGCAAGAAACAGAGTGGCTGAAACAGAGGGCAAGAAACAGAGGGGCTGAAACAGAGGGCGAGAAACAGAGGGGCTGAAACAGAGGGCGAGAAACGGAGGGGCTGAAACAGAGGGGCTGAAACAAAGGGCGAGAAACAGAGGGGCTGAAACAGAGGGCGGGAAACAAAGGGGCTGAAACAGAGGGCGAGAAACAGAGGGCGAGAAACAGAGGGGCTGAAACAGAGGGCGAGAAACAGAGGGGCTGAAACAGAGGGCGAGAAACAGAGGGGCTGAAACAGAGGGGCTGAAACAGAGCGGCTGAAACAGAGGGCGAGAAACAGAGAGGCTGAAACACAGGGCGAGAAACAGAGGGGCTGAAACAGAGGGGCTGAAACAGTGGGGCTGAAACAGAGGGGCTGAAACAGAGGGCGAGAAATAGAGGGGCTGAAACAGAGGGCGAGAAACAGAGGGGCTGAAACAGAGGGCGAGAAACAGAGGGGTTGAAACAGAGGGGCTGAAACAGTGGGGCTGAAACAGAGGGGCTGAAACAGAGGGCGAGAAATAGAGGGGCTGAAACAGAGGGCTTGAAACAGAGGGGCTGAAACAGAGGGCGAGAAACAGAGGGGCTGAAACAGAGGGCGCGAAACAGAGTCGCTGAAACATGGCGAGAAACAGAGGGGCTGAAACAGAGGGGCTGAAACAGAGGGGCTGAAACAGAGGGCGAGAAACAGAGAGGCTGAAACAGAGGGCGAGAAACAGAGTGGCTGAAACAGAGGGCAAGAAACAGAGGGGCTGAAACAGAGGGCGAGAAACAGAGGGGCTGAAACAGAGGGCGAGAAACGGAGGGGCTGAAACAGAGGGGCTGAAACATAGGGGCTGAAACAGAGGGCGAGAAACAGAGGGGCTGAAACAGAGGGCGAGAAACAAAGGGGCTGAAACAGAGGGGCTGAAACAGAGGGGCTGAAACAGAGGGCGAGAAACAGAGGGGCTGAAACAGAGGGCGAGAAACAAAGGGGCTGAAACAGAGGGGCTGAAACAGAGGGGCTGAAACAGAGGGCGAGAAACAGAGAGGCTGAAACAGAGGGGCTGAAACAGTGGGGCTGAAACAGAGGGGCTGAAACAGAGGGCGAGAAATAGAGGGGCTGAAACAGAGGGCGAGAAACAGAGGGGCTGAAACAGAGGGCGAGAAACAGAGGGGCTGAAACAGAGGGGCTGAAACAGTGGGGCTGAAACAGAGGGGCTGAAACAGAGGGCGAGAAATAGAGGGGCTGAAACAGAGGGCTTGAAACAGAGGGGCTGAAACAGAGCGCGAGAAACAGAGGGGCTGAAACAGAGGGCGCGAAACAGAGGGGCTGAAACAGAGGGGCTGGAACAGAGGGGCTGAAACAGAGGGCGAGAAACAGAGGGGCTGAAACAGAGTGCGAGAAACAGAGGGGCTGAATCAGAAGGGCTGAAACAGAGTGCGCGAAACAGAGGGACTGAAACAGAGGGCGAGAAACAGAAAGACTGAAACAGAGGGCGAGAAACAGAGGGGCTGAAACAGAGGGGCTGAAAAAGATGGTGAGAAACAGAGGGGATTAAATAGAGGGGCTGAAACAGAGGGGCTGAATCAGAGGGGCTGATTCAGAGGGGCTGAAACAGAGGGGCTGAATCAGAGGGGCTGAAACAGAGGGCGAGAAACAGAGAGGCTGAAACAGAGGGCGAGAAACAGACGGGCAGAAACAGAGGGCGAGAAACAGAGGGGCTGAAACAGAGGGCGAGAAAAAGAGGGGATGAAACAGAGGGGCTGAAACAGAGGGGCTGAAACAGAGGGGCTGAATCAGAGGGGCTGAAACAGAGGGGCTGAATCAGAGGGGCTGAAACAGAGGGCGAGAAACAGAGGGGCTGAAACAGAGGGCGAGAAACAGAGGGGCTGTAACAGAGGGCGAGAAACAGAGGGGCTGAAACAGAGGGGCTGAAACAGAGTGGCTGAAACAGAGGGCGAGAAACAGAGAGGTTGAAACAGAGGGCGAAAAAACAGATGGGCTGAAACAGAGGGCGAGAAACAGAGGGGCTGAAACAGAGGGCGAGAAACAGAGGGGCTGAAACAGAGGGGCTGAAACAGACGGGCTGAAACAGAGGGCAAAAAACAGAGGGGCTGAAACAGACTGCGAGAAACAGAGGGTGAGAAACAGAGGGCGAGAAACAGAGGGGCTGAAACAGAGGGCAAAAAACAGAGGGGCTGAAACAGAGGGCGAGAAACAGAGGGTGAGAAATAGAGGGCGAGAAACAGATGGGATGAAATAGAGGGGCTGAAACAGAGGGGCTGAAATAGAGGGGCTGAAACAAAGGGGCTGAAACAGAGGGGCTGCAACAGAGGGGCTGAATCAGAGGGGCTGACACAGAGTGCGAGAAACAGAGGGGCTGAAACAGAGGGCGAGAAAAAGAGGGGCTGAAACAGAGGGCGAGAAACAGAGGGGCTGAAACAGGGGGGCTGAAACAGAGGGGCTGAAACAGAGGGCGAGAAACAGAGAGGCTTAAACATAGGGCGAGAAACAGAAGGGCTGAAACAGAGATGCGAGATTCAGAGGGGCTGAAACAGAGGGCGAGAAACAGAGGGGCTGAAACGGAGGGCGAGAAACAGAGGGCGAGAAACAGAGGGACTGAAACAGAGGGGCTGAAACAGAGGGGCTGAAACAGAGGGCGAGAAACAGAGGGGCTGAAACAGAGGGCGAGAAACAGAGGGGATGAAACAGAGGGGCTGAAACAGTGGGGATGAAACAGAGGGGCTGAAACAGAGGGCGAGAAAAAGAGGGGCTGAAACAGAGGGCGAGAAACAGAGGGGCTGAAACAGGGGGGCTGAAACAGAGGGGCTGAAACAGAGGGCGAGAAACAGAGGGGCTGAATCAGAGATGCGAGATTCAGAGGGGCTGAAACAGAGGGCGAGAAACAGAGGGGCTGACACGGAGGGCGAGAAACAGAGGGCGAGAACCAGAGGGACTGAAACAGAGGGGCTGAAACAGAGGGGCTGAAACAGAGGGCGAGAAACAGAGGGGCTGAAACAGAGGGCGAGAAACAGAGGGGATGAAACAGAGGGGCTGAAAGAGTGGGGCTGAAACAGAGGGGCTGAAACAGAGGGCAAGAAACTGAGGGGCTGAAACAGAGGGCGAGAATCAGAGGGGCTGAAACAGAGTGCGAGAAACAGAGGGGCTGAATCAGAGGGGCTGAAACAGAGGGGCTGAAACAGAGGGCGAGAAACAGAGGGGCTGAAACAGAGGGCGAGAAACAGAGGGCGAGAAACAGAGAGGCTGAAACAGAGGGGCTGAAACAGAGGGGCTGAAACAAAGCGGCTGATACAGAGGGCGAGAAACAGAGTCGCTGAAACATGGCGAGAAACAGAGGGGCTGAAACAGAGGGGCTGAAACAGAGGGGCTGAAACAGAGGGGCTGAAACAGAGGGCGAGAAACAGAGGGGCTGAAACAGAGGGCGAGAAAAAGAGGGGCTGAAACAGAGGGCGAGAAACAGAGGGGCTGAAACAGAGGGGCTGAAACAGAGGGGCTGAAACAGAGGGCGAGAATCAGAGGGGCTGAAACAGAGTGCGAGAAACAGAGGGGCTGAATCAGAGGGGCTGAAACAGAGGGGCTGAAACAGAGGGGCTGAAACAGAGGGCGAGAAACAGAGGGGCTGAAACAGAGGGGCTGAAACAGATGGTGAGAAACAGAGGGGATTAAACAGAGGGCGAGAAACAGAGGGGCTGAAACAGAGGGGCTGAAACAGAGGGGCTGAATCAGAGGGGCTGATTCAGAGGGGCTGAAACAGAGGGGCTGAATCAGAGGGGCTGAAACAGAGGGCGAGAAACAGAGTGGCTGAAACAGAGGGCGAGAAACAGACGGGCAGAAAGAGAGGGCGAGAAACAGAGGGGCTGAAACAGAGGGGCTGAAACAGAGAGCGCGAAACAGAGGGACTGAAACAGAGGGCGAGAAACAGAGGGGCTGAAACAGAGCGCGAGAAACAGAGGGGCTGAAACAGAGGGCGAGAAACAGAGGGGCTGAAACAGAGGGCGCGAAACAGAGGGGCTGAAACAGAGGGGCTGAAACAGAGGGGCTGAAACAGAGGGCAAGAAACTGAGGGGCTGAAACAGAGGGCGAGAATCAGAGGGGCTGAAACAGAGTGCGAGAAACAGAGGGGCTGAATCAGAGGGGCTGAAACAGAGGGGCTGAAACAGAGGGGCTGAAACAGAGGGCGAGAAACAGAGGGGCTGAAACAGAGGGGCTGAAACAGATGGTGAGAAACAGAGGGGATTAAACAGAGGGCGAGAAACAGAGGGGCTGAAACAGAGGGGCTGAAACAGAGGGGCTGAATCAGAGGGGCTGATTCAGAGGGGCTGAAACAGAGGGGCTGAATCAGAGGGGCTGAAACAGAGGGCGAGAAACAGAGTGGCTGAAACAGAGGGCGAGAAACAGACGGGCAGAAAGAGAGGGCGAGAAACAGAGTCGCTGAAACAGAGGGCGAGAAACAGAGGGGCTGAAACAGAGTGGCTGAAACAGAGGGGCTGAAACAGAGGGGCTGAAACAGAGGGCGAGAAACAGAGGGGCTGAAACAGAGGGCGAGAAAAAGAGGGGCTGAAACAGAGGGCGAGAAACAGAGGGGCTGAAACAGAGGGGCTGAAACAGAGGGGCTGAAACAGAGGGCGAGAAACAGAGAGGCTGAAACAGAGGGCGAGAAACAGAGGGGCTGAAACAGAGGGGCTGAAACAGAGGGGCTGAATCAGAGGGGCTGATTTAGAGGGGCTGAAACAGAGGGGCTGAATCAGAGGGGCTGAAACAGAGGGCGAGAAACAGAGTGGCTGAAACAGAGGGCGAGAAACAGACGGGCAGAAACAGAGGGCGAGAAACAGAGGGGCTGAAACAGAGGGGCTGAAGCTGAGAGCGCGAAACAGAGGGACTGAAACAGAGGGCGAGAAACAGAGGGGCTGAAACAGACAGCGAGAAACAGAGGGGCTGAAACAGAGGGCGACAAAGAGAGGGGCTGAAACAGAGGGCAAGAAACAGAGGAGCTGAAACTGAGTGGCTGAAACAGAAGGGCTGAAACAGAGGGGCTGAAACAGAGGGCGAGAAACAGAGGGGCTGAATCAGAGGGGCTGAATCAGAGGAGCTGAAACAGAGGGGCTGAAACAGAGGGCGAGAAACAGAGGGGCTGAAACAGAGGGCGAGAGACAGAGGGCGAGAAACAGAGAGGCTGAAACAGAGGGGCTGGAACAGAGGGGCTGAAACAAAGCGGTTGATACAGAGGGTGAGAAACAGAGGGGCTGAAACAGAGGGCGAGAAACAGAGTCGCTGAAACATGGCGAGAAACAGAGGGGCTGAAACAGAGGGGCTGAAACAGAGGGGCTGAAACAGAGGGCGAGAAACAGAGAGGCTGAAACAGAGGGCGAGAAACAGAGTGGCTGAAACAGAGGGCAAGAAACAGAGTGGCTGAAACAGAGGGCAAGAAACAGAGGGGCTGAAACAGAGGGCGAGAAACAGAGGGGCTGAAACAGAGGGCGAGAAACGGAGGGGCTGAAACAGAGGGGCTGAAACAGAGGGCGAGAAACAGAGGGGCTGAAACAGAGGGCGGGAAACAAAGGGGCTGAAACAGAGGGCGAGAAACAGAGGGCGAGAAACAGAGGGGCTGAAACAGAGGGCGAGAAACAGAGGGGCTGAAACAGAGGGCGAGAAACAGAGGGGCTGAAACAGAGGGGCTGAAACAGAGCGGCTGAAACAGAGGGCGAGAAACAGAGAGGCTGAAACACAGGGCGAGAAACAGAGGGGCTGAAACAGAGGGGCTGAAACAGTGGGGCTGAAACAGAGGGGCTGAAACAGAGGGCGAGAAATAGAGGGGCTGAAACAGAGGGCGAGAAACAGAGGGGCTGAAACAGAGGGCGAGAAACAGAGGGGTTGAAACAGAGGGGCTGAAACAGTGGGGCTGAAACAGAGGGGCTGAAACAGAGGGCGAGAAATAGAGGGGCTGAAACAGAGGGCTTGAAACAGAGGGGCTGAAACAGAGGGCGAGAAACAGAGGGGCTGAAACAGAGGGCGCGAAACAGAGTCGCTGAAACATGGCGAGAAACAGAGGGGCTGAAACAGAGGGGCTGAAACAGAGGGGCTGAAACAGAGGGCGAGAAACAGAGAGGCTGAAACAGAGGGCGAGAAACAGAGTGGCTGAAACAGAGGGCAAGAAACAGAGTGGCTGAAACAGAGGGCAAGAAACAGAGGGGCTGAAACAGAGGGCGAGAAACAGAGGGGCTGAAACAGAGGGCGAGAAACGGAGGGGCTGAAACAGAGGGGCTGAAACATAGGGGCTGAAACAGATGGCGAGAAACAGAGGGGCTGAAACAGAGGGCGAGAAACAAAGGGGCTGAAACAGAGGGGCTGAAACAGAGGGGCTGAAACAGAGGGCGAGAAACAGAGGGGCTGAAACAGAGGGCGAGAAACAAAGGGGCTGAAACAGAGGGGCTGAAACAGAGGGGCTGAAACAGAGGGCGAGAAACAGAGAGGCTGAAACAGAGGGGCTGAAACAGTGGGGCTGAAACAGAGGGGCTGAAACAGAGGGCGAGAAATAGAGGGGCTGAAACAGAGGGCGAGAAACAGAGGGGCTGAAACAGAGGGCGAGAAACAGAGGGGCTGAAACAGAGGGGCTGAAACAGTGGGGCTGAAACAGAGGGGCTGAAACAGAGGGCGAGAAATAGAGGGGCTGAAACAGAGGGCTTGAAACAGAGGGGCTGAAACAGAGCGCGAGAAACAGAGGGGCTGAAACAGAGGGCGCGAAACAGAGGGGCTGAAACAGAGGGGCTGGAACAGAGGGGCTGAAACAGAGGGCGAGAAACAGAGGGGCTGAAACAGAGTGCGAGAAACAGAGGGGCTGAATCAGAAGGGCTGAAACAGAGTGCGCGAAACAGAGGGACTGAAACAGAGGGCGAGAAACAGAAAGACTGAAACAGAGGGCGAGAAACAGAGGGGCTGAAACAGAGGGGCTGAAAAAGATGGTGAGAAACAGAGGGGATTAAACAGAGGGCGAGAAACAGAGGGGCTGAAACAGAGGGGCTGAAACAGAGGGGCTGAATCAGAGGGGCTGATTCAGAGGGGCTGAAACAGAGGGGCTGAATCAGAGGGGCTGAAACAGAGGGCGAGAAACAGAGAGGCTGAAACAGAGGGCGAGAAACAGACGGGCAGAAACAGAGGGCGAGAAACAGAGGGGCTGAAACAGAGGGCGAGAAACAGAGGGGCTGAAACAGAGTGCGCGAAACAGAGGGACTGAAACAGAGGGCGAGAAACAGAGGGGCTGAAACAGACGTCGAGAAACAGAGGGGCTGAAACAGAGGGCGAGAAACAGAGGGGCTGAAACAGAGGGGCTGAAACAGAGTGGCTGAAACAGAGGGCGAGAAACAGAGAGGTTGAAACAGAGGGCGAGAAACAGAGGGGCTGAAACAGAGGGCGAGAAACAGAGGGGCTGAAACAGAGGGCGAGAAACAGCGGGGCTGAAACAGAGGGGCTGAAACAGACGGGCTGAAACAGAGGGCGAGAAACAGAGGGTGAGAAACAGAGGGCGAGAAACAGAGGGGCTGAAACAGAGGGCAAAAAACAGAGGGGCTGAAACAGAGGGCGAGAAAGAGAGGGTGAGAAACAGAGGGCGAGAAACAGATGGGATGAAACAGAGGGGCTGAAACAGAGGGGCTGAAATAGAGGGGCTGAAACAAAGGGGCTGAAACAGAGGGGCTGCAACAGAGGGGCTGAATCAGAGGGGCTGACACAGAGTGCGAGAAACAGAGGGGCTGAAACAGAGGGCGAGAAAAAGAAGGGCTGAAACAGAGGGCGAGAAACAGAGGGGCTGAAACAGGGGGGCTGAAACAGAGGGGCTGAAACAGAGGGCGAGAAACAGAGAGGCTGAAACATAGGGCGAGAAACAGAGAGGCTGAAACAGAGGGCAAGAAACAGAGGGGCTGAATCAGAGATGCGAGAAACAGAGGGGCTGAAACAGAGGGTGAGAAACAGAGGGGCTGAAACGGAGGGCGAGAAACAGAGGGACTGAAACAGAGGGGCTGAAACAGAGGGGCTGAAACAGAGGGCGAGAAACAGAGGGGCTGAAACAGAGGGCGAGAAACAGAGGGGCTGAAACAGAGGGCGAGAAACAGAGGGGCTGAAACAGAGGGGCTGAAACAGTGGGGCTGAAACAGAGGGGCTGAAACAGAGGGCGAGAAATAGAGGGGCTGAAACAGAGGGCGAGAAACAGAGGGGCTGAAACAGAGCGCGAGAAACAGAGGGGCTGAAACAGAGGGCGCGAAACAGAGGGGCTGAAACAGAGGGGCTGAAACAGAGGGCAAGAAACTGAGGGGCTGAAACAGAGGGCGAGAATCAGAGGGGCTGAAACAGAGTGCGAGAAACAGAGGGGCTGAATCAGCGGTGCTGAAACAGAGGGCGAGAAACAGAAAGACTGAAACAGAGGGCGAGAAACAGAGGGGCTGAAACAGAGGGGCTGAAACAGATGGTGAGAAACAGAGGGGATTAAACAGAGGGCGAGAAACAGAGGGGCTGAAACAGAGGGGCTGAAACAGAGGGGCTGAATAAGAGGGGCTGATTCAGAGGGGCTGAAACAGAGGGGCTGAATCAGAGGGCCTGAAACAGAGGGCGAGAAACAGAGTGGCTGAAACAGAGGGCGAGAAACAGACGGGCAGAAAGAGAGGGCGAGAAACAGAGGGGCTGAAACAGAGGGGCTGAAACAGAGAGCGCGAAACAGAGGGACTGAAACAGAGGGCGAGAAACAGAGGGGCTGAAACAGACGGCGAGAAACAGAGGGGCTGAAACAGAGGGCGAGAAACAGAGGGGCTGAAACAGAGGGCAAGAAACAGAGGGGCTGAAACTGAGTGGCTGAAACAGAAAGGCTGAAACAGAGGGGCTGAAACAGAGGGCGAGAAACAGAGGGGCTGAATCAGAGGGGCTGAATCAGAGGAGCTGAAACAGAAGGGCTGAAGCAGAGGGCGAGAAACAGAGGGGCTGAAACAGAGGGCGAGAAACAGAGGGCGAGAAACAGAGGGGCTGAAACAGAGGGGCTGAAACAGAGGGGCTGAAACAGAGGTCGAGAAACAGAGGGGCTGAAACAGAGGGCGAGAAACAGAGGGCGAGATACAGAGAGGCTGAAACAGAGGGGCTGAAACAGAGTGGCTGAAACAGAGGGGCTGAATCAGAGGGGCTGATTCAGAGGGGCTTAAACAGAGGGGCTGAATCAGAGGGGCTGAAACAGAGGGCGAGAAACAGAGGGACTGAAAGAGAGGGCGAGAAACTGATTGGCTGAAACAGAGGGCGAGAAACAGATGTGCAGAAACAGAGGGCGAGAAACAGAGGGACTGAAACAAAGGGGCTGGAACAGAGAGCGCGAAACAGAGGGACTGAAACAGAGGGCGAGAAACAGAGGGGCTGAAACAGAGGGCGAGAAACAGAGGGACTGAAACAGAGGGCGAGAAACAGAGCGGCTGAAACAGAGTGGCTGAATCAGACGGGCTGAATCAGAGGGGCTGAAACAGAGGGCAAGAAACAGAGGGAATGAAACAGAGGGGCTGAAACAGAGAGCGCGAAACAGAGGGACTGAAACAGAGGGTGAGAAACAGAGGGGCTGAAACAGAGGGCGAGAAACAGAGGGGCTGAAACAGAGGGCAAGAAACAGAGGGGCTGAAACAGAGGGGCTGAAACAGAGGGCGAGAAACTGAGGGGCTGAAACAGAGGGCGAGAAACAGAGGGGCTGAAACAGAGGGCGAGAAACAGACGGGCAGAAACAGAGGGCGAGAAACAGAGGGACTGAAACAGAGGGGCTGAAACAGAGAGCGCGAAACAGAGGGACTGAAACAGAGGGTGAGAAACAGAGGGGCTGTAACAGAGGGCGAGAAACAGAGGGGCTGAAACAGAGGGCGAGAAACGGAGGGGCTGAAACAGTGGGGCTGAAACAGAGGGGCTGAAACAGAGGGCGAGAAACAGAGGGGCTGAAACAGAGGGCGAGAAACAGAGGGGCTGAAACAGAGGGCGAGAAACAGAGGGCGAGAAACAGAGGGACTGAAACAGAGGGGCTGAAACAGAGGGGCTGAAACAGAGGACGAGAAACAGAGGGGCTGAAACAGAGGGCGAGAAACAGAGGGGCTGAAACAGAGGGCGAGAAACAGAGGGTCTGAAACAGAGGGTGAGAAACAGAGGGCGAGAAACAGAGTGACTGAAGCAGAGGGGCTGAAACAGAGGGGCTGAATCAGAGGGCGAGAAACAGAGGGGCTGAAACAGAGAGGCTGAAACAGAGGGCGAGAAACAGAGGGGCTGAAACAGAGGTCAAGAAACAGAGGGGCTGAAACAGAGGGCGGGAAACAGAGGGGCTGAAACAGAGGGGCTGAAACAGAGGGGCTGAAACAGAGGGGCTAAAACAGAGGGCGGGAAACAGAGGGGCTGAAACAGAGGGCGAGAAACAGAGGGGCTGAAACAGAGGGCGAGAAACAGAGGGCGAGAAACAGAGGGACTGAAACAGAGGGGCTGAAACAGAGGGGCTCAAACAGAGGGCGAGAAACAGAGTGGCTGAAACAGAGGGGCTGACACAGTGGGGCTGAAACAGAGGGGCTGAAACAGAGGGCGAGAAATAGAGGGGCTGAAACAGAGGGGGAGAAACAGAGGGGCTGAAACAGAGGGTGAGAAACAGAGGGCGAGAAACAGAGGGGCTGAAACAGAGGGGCTGAAACAGAGGGCAAGAAACAGAGGGGCTGAAAAAGAGGGCGAGAAACAGAGGGGCTGAAACAGAGGGCGAGAAACAGAGGGGCTGAATCAGAGGGTCTGAAACAGAGGGCGAGAAACAGAGGGGCTGAAACAGAGGGCGAGAAACAGAGGGGCTTAAACAGAGCGGCTGAAACAGAGGGTGAGAAACAGAGGGGCTGAAACAGAGGGGCTGAATCAGAGGGGCTGATTCAGAGGTGCTGAAACAGAGGGGCTGAATCAGAGGGGCTGAAACAGAGGGCGAGAAACAGAGGGGCTGAAACAGAGGGCGAGAAACAGAGGGGCTGAAACAGAGGGCGAGAAACAGACGGGCAGAAACAGAGGGCGAGAAACAGAGGGACTGAAACAGAGGGGCTGAAACAGAGAGCGCGAAACAGAGGGACTGAAATAGAGGGTGAGAAACAGAGGGGCTGAAACAGAGGGCGAGAAACAGAGGGGCTGAAACAGAGGGGCTGAAACAGTGGGGCTGAAACAGAGGGGCTGAAACAGAGGGCGAGAAATAGAGGGGCTGAAACAGAGGGCGAGAAACAGAGGGGCTGAAACAGAGCGCGAGAAACAGAGGGGCTGAAACAGAGGGCGCGAAACAGAGGGGCTGAAACAGAGGGGCTGAAACAGAGGGGCTGAAACAGAGGGCAAGAAACTGAGGGGCTGAAACAGAGGGCGAGAATCAGAGGGGCTGAAACAGAGTGCGAGAAACAGAGGGGCTGAATCAGCGGTGCTGAAACAGAGGGCGAGAAACAGAAAGACTGAAACAGAGGGCGAGAAACAGAGGGGCTGAAACAGAGGGGCTGAAACAGATGGTGAGAAACAGAGGGGATTAAACAGAGGGCGAGAAACAGAGGGGCTGAAACAGAGGGGCTGAAACAGAGGGGCTGAATAAGAGGGGCTGATTCAGAGGGGCTGAAACAGAGGGGCTGAATCAGAGGGCCTGAAACAGAGGGCGAGAAACAGAGTGGCTGAAACAGAGGGCGAGAAACAGACGGGCAGAAAGAGAGGGCGAGAAACAGAGGGGCTGAAACAGAGGGGCTGAAACAGAGAGCGCGAAACAGAGGGACTGAAACAGAGGGCGAGAAACAGAGGGGCTGAAACAGACGGCGAGAAACAGAGGGGCTGAAACAGAGGGCGAGAAACAGAGGGGCTGAAACAGAGGGCAAGAAACAGAGGGGCTGAAACTGAGTGGCTGAAACAGAAAGGCTGAAACAGAGGGGCTGAAACAGAGGGCGAGAAACAGAGGGGCTGAATCAGAGGGGCTGAATCAGAGGAGCTGAAACAGAAGGGCTGAAACAGAGGGCGAGAAACAGAGGGGCTGAAACAGAGGGCGAGAAACAGAGGGCGAGAAACAGAGGGGCTGAAACAGAGGGGCTGAAACAGAGGGGCTGAAACAGAGGTCGAGAAACAGAGGGGCTGAAACAGAGGGCGAGAAACAGAGGGCGAGATACAGAGGGGCTGAAACAGAGGGGCTGAAACAGAGGGGCTGAAACAGAGGGGCTGAATCAGAGGGGCTGATTCAGAGGGGCTTAAACAGAGGGGCTGAATCAGAGGGGCTGAAACAGAGGGCGAGAAACAGAGGGACTGAAAGAGAGGGCGAGAAACTGATTGGCTGAAACAGAGGGCGAGAAACAGTTGTGCAGAAACAGAGGGCGAGAAACAGAGGGACTGAAACAAAGGGGCTGGAACAGAGAGCGCGAAACAGAGGGACTGAAACAGAGGGCGAGAAACAGAGGGGCTGAAACAGAGGGCGAGAAACAGAGGGACTGAAACAGAGGGCGAGAAACAGAGCGGCTGAAACAGAGTGGCTGAATCAGACGGGCTGAATCAGAGGGGCTGAAACAGAGGGCAAGAAACAGAGGGAATGAAACAGAGGGGCTGAAACAGAGAGCGCGAAACAGAGGGACTGAAACAGAGGGTGAGAAACAGAGGGGCTGAAACAGAGGGCGAGAAACAGAGGGGCTGAAACAGAGGGCAAGAAACAGAGGGGCTGAAACAGAGGGGCTGAAACAGAGGGCGAGAAACAGAGGGGCTGAAACAGAGGGCGAGAAACAGAGGGGCTGAAACAGAGGGCGAGAAACAGACGGGCAGAAACAGAGGGCGAGAAACAGAGGGACTGAAACAGAGGGGCTGAAACAGAGAGCGCGAAACAGAGGGACTGAAACAGAGGGTGAGAAACAGAGGGGCTGTAACAGAGGGCGAGAAACAGAGGGGCTGAAACAGAGGGCGAGAAACGGAGGGGCTGAAACAGTGGGGCTGAAACAGAGGGGCTGAAACAGAGGGCGAGAAACAGAGGGGCTGAAACAGAGGGCGAGAAACAGAGGGGCTGAAACAGAGGGCGAGAAACAGAGGGCGAGAAACAGAGGGACTGAAACAGAGGGGCTGAAACAGAGGGGCTGAAACAGAGGACGAGAAACAGAGGGGCTGAAACAGAGGGCGAGAAACAGAGGGGCTGAAACAGAGGGCGAGAAACAGAGGATCTGAAACAGAGGGTGAGAAACAGAGGGCGAGAAACAGAGTGACTGAAGCAGAGGGGCTGAAACAGAGGGGCTGAATCAGAGGGCGAGAAACAGAGGGGCTGAAACAGAGAGGCTGAAACAGAGGGCGAGAAACAGAGGGGCTGAAACAGAGGTCAAGAAACAGAGGGGCTGAAACAGAGGGAGGGAAACAGAGGGGCTGAAACAGAGGGGCTGAAACAGAGGGGCTGAAACAGAGGGGCTAAAACAGAGGGCGGGAAACAGGGGCTGAAACAGAGGGCGAGAAACAGAGGGGCTGAAACAGAGGGCGAGAAACAGAGGGCGAGAAACAGAGGGACTGAAACAGAGGGGCTGAAACAGAGGGGCTCAAACAGAGGGCGAGAAACAGAGTGGCTGAAACAGAGGGGCTGACACAGTGGGGCTGAAACAGAGGGGCTGAAACAGAGGGCGAGAAATAGAGGGGCTGAAACAGAGGGGGAGAAACAGAGGGGCTGAAACAGAGGGTGAGAAACAGAGGGGCTGAAACAGAGGGCGAGAAACAGAGGGGCTGAAACAGAGGGGCTGAAACAGAGGGCAAGAAACAGAGGGGCTGAAAAAGAGGGCGAGAAACAGAGGGGCTGAAACAGAGGGCGAGAAACAGAGGGGCTGAATCAGAGGGTCTGAAACAGAGGGCGAGAAACAGAGGGGCTGAAACAGAGGGCGAGAAACAGAGGGGCTTAAACAGAGCGGCTGAAACAGAGGGTGAGAAACAGAGGGGCTGAAACAGAGGGGCTGAATCAGAGGGGCTGATTCAGAGGTGCTGAAACAGAGGGGCTGAATCAGAGGGGCTGAAACAGAGGGCGAGAAACAGAGGGGCTGAAACAGAGGGCGAGAAACAGAGGGGCTGAAACAGAGGGCGAGAAACAGACGGGCAGAAACAGAGGGCGAGAAACAGAGGACTGAAACAGAGGGGCTGAAACAGAGAGCGCGAAACAGAGGGACTGAAATAGAGGGTGAGAAACAGAGGGGCTGAAACAGAGGGCGAGAATCAGAGGGGCTTAAACAGAGGGCGAGAAACAGAGGGGCTGAAACAGAGGGCAAGAAACAGAGGGGCTGAAACAGAGTGGCTGAAACAAAGGGCGAGAAACAGAGGGGCTGAATCAGACGGGCTGAATCAGAGGGGCTGAAACAGAGGGGCTGAAACAGAGAGCGAAAAAGGGAGGGGCTGAAACAGTGGGCGAAAAAGGGAGGGGCTGAAACAGAGGGCGAGAAGCAGAGGGTGAGAAACAGAGGGCGAGAAACAGAGGGGATGAAATAGAGGGGCTGAAACACAGGGGCTGAAACAGAGGGGCTGAATCAGGTGGGCTGATTCAGAGGGGCTGAAACAGAGGGGCTGAATCAGAGGGGCTGAAACAGAGGGCGAGAAACAGAGGGGCTGAAACAGAGGGTGAGAAACAGAGGGGCTGAAACAGAGGGCGAGAAACAGACGTGCAGAAACAGAGGGCGAGAAACAGAGGGACTGAAACAGAGGGGCTGGAACAGAGAGCGCGAAACAGAGGGACTGAAACAGAAGGCGAGAAACAGAGGGGCTGAAACAGAGGGCGAGAGACAGAGGGGCTGAAACAGAGGGCGAGAAACAGAGGGGCTGAAACAGAGGGCAAGAAACAGAGGGGCTGAAACAGAGTGGCTGAAACAGAGGGCGAGAAACAGAGGGGCTGAATCAGACGGGCTGAATCAGAGGGGCTGAAACAGAGGGGATGAAACAGAGGGCGAGAAACAGTGGATCTGAAACAGAGGGCGAGAAACAGAGGGCGAGAAACAGAGGGGCTGAAAAAGAGGGGCTGAGACAGAGGGGCTGAAACAAAGCGGCTGATACAGAGGGCGAGAAACAGAGGGGCTGAAACAGAGGGCGAGATACAGAGGGGCTGAAAGAGAGGGGCTGAAACAGAGCGTGAGAAACAGAGAGGCTGAAACTGAGGGCGAGAAACAGAGGACTGAAACAGAGGGGCTGAAACAGAGGGGCTGAAACAGAGGGCGAGAGACAGAGAGGCTGAAACAGAGGGCGAGAAACAGAGTGGCTGAAACAGAGGGCAAGAAACAGAGGGGCTGAAACAGAGGGCGAGAAACAGAGGGGCTGAAACAGAGGGGCTGAAACAGAGGGCGAGAAACAGAGGGACTGAAACAGAGGGGCTGAAACAGAGGGGCTGATACAGAAGGCGAGAAACAGAGCGGCTGAAACAGAGGGCGAGAAACAGAGGGGCTGAAACAAAGGGGCTGAAACAGTGGGGCTGAATCAGAGGGGCTGATTCAGAGGGGCTGAAACAGTGGGGCTGAATCAGAGGGTCTGAAACAGAGGGCGAGAAACAGAGGGGCTGAAACAGAGGGCGAGAAACAGAGGGGCTGAAACAGACGGCGTGAAACAGACGGGCAAAAAAATGGGCGAGAAACAGAGGGACTGAAACAGAGGGGCTGAAACAGAGAGCGCGAAACAGAGGGACTGAAACAGAGGGTGAGAAACAGAGGGACTGAAACAGAGGGCGAGAAACAGAGGGGCTGAAACAGAGGGCGAGAATCAGAGGGACTGAAACAGAGGGCGAGAAACAGAGGGGCTGAAACAGAGGGCGAGAAACAGAGGGCGAGAAACAGAGGGACTGAAACAGAGGGGCTGAAACAGAGGGGCTGAAACAGAGGGCGAGAAACAGAGGGGATGAAACAGAGGGGCTGAAACAGAGGGGCTGAAACAGAGGGGCTGAAACAGAGGGCGAGAAACAGAGGGGCTGAAACAGAGGGCGAGAAACAGAGGGGCTGAAACAGAGGGCGAGAAACAGAGGGCGAGAAACATAGGGACTGAAACAGAGGGACTGAAACAGAGGGCGAGAAACAGAGGGCGAGAAACAGAGGGGCTGAAACAGAGGGCGAGAAACAGAGGGGCTGAAAGAGAGGGGCTGACACAGTGGGGCTGAAACAGAGGGGCTGAAACAGAGGGCGATAAATAGAGGGGCTGAAACAGAGGGGCTGACACAGTGGGGCTGAAACAGAGGGGCTGAAACAGAGGGCGAGAAACAGAGGGGCTGAAACAGAGGGGCTGAAACAGAGGGGCTGAATCAGAGGGGCTGATTCAGAGTGGCTGAAACAGAGGGGCTGAATCAGAGGGTCTGAAACAGAGGGTGAGAAACAGAGGGGCTGAAACAGAGGGCGAGAAACAGAGGGGCTGAAACAGAGGGCGAAAAAGGGAGGGGCTGAAACAGAGGGCGAGAAGCAGAGGGTGAGAAACAGAGGGCGAGAAACAGAGGGGATGAAATAGAGGGGCTGAAACACAGGGGCTGAAACAGAGGGGCTCAATCAGATGGGCTGATTCAGAGGGGCTGAAACAGAGGGGCTGAATCAGAGGGGCTGAAACAGAGGGCGAGAAACAGAGGGGCTGAAACAGAGGGCGAGAAACAGACGTGCAGAAACAGAGGGCGAGAAACAGAGGGACTGAAACAGAGGGGCTGGAACAGAGAGCGCGAAACAGAGGGACTGAAACAGAGGGCGAGAAACAGAGGGGCTGAAACAGAGGGCGAGAAACAGAGGGGCTGAAACAGAGGGCGAGAAACAGAGGGGCTGAAACAGAGGGCAAGAAACAGAGCGGCTGAAACAGAGGGGCTGAAACAGAGGGCGAGAACAGAGGGGCCGAAACAGAGGGGCTGAAACAGAGGGCGAGAAACAGAGGGGCTGAATCAGATAGGCTGAAACAGAGGAGCTGAAACAGAGGGCGAGAAACAGAGGGGCTGACACAGTGGGGCTGAAACAGAGGGGCTGAAACAGAGGGCGAGAAATAGAGGGGCTGAAACAGAGGGGCTGACACAGTGGGGCTGAAACAGAGGGGCTGAAACAGAGGGCGAGAAACAGAGGGGCTGAAACAGAGGGGCTGAAACAGAGGGGCTGAATCAGAGGGGCTGATTCAGAGGGGCTGAAACAGAGGGGCTGAATCAGAGGGTCTGAAACAGAGGGCGAGAAACAGAGGGGCTGAAACAGAGGGCGAGAAACAGAGGGGCTGAAACAGAGGGTGAGAAACAGACGGGCAGAAACAGAGGGCAAGAAACAGAGGGACTGAAACAGAGGGGCTGAAACAGAGAGCGCGAAACAGAGGGACTGAAACAGAGGGTGAGAAACAGAGGGGCTGAAACAGAGGGCGAGAAACAGAGGGGCTGAAACAGAGGGCAAGAAACAGAGGGGCTGAAACAGAGGGGCTGAAACAGAGGGCGAGAAACAGAGGGGCTGAAACAGAGGGCGAGAAACAGAGGGGCTGAAACAGAGGGCGAGAAACAGACGGGCAGAAACAGAGGGCGAGAAACAGAGGGACTGAAACAGAGGGGCTGAAACAGAGAGCGCGAAACAGAGGGACTGAAACAGAGGGTGAGAAACAGAGGGGCTGTAACAGAGGGCGAGAAACAGAGGGGCTGAAACAGAGGGCGAGAAACGGAGGGGCTGAAACAGAGGGGCTGAAACAGAGGGGCTGAAACAGAGGGCGAGAAACAGAGGGGCTGAAACAGAGGGCGAGAAACAGAGGGGCTGAAACAGAGGGCGAGAAACAGAGGGCGAGAAACAGAGGGACTGAAACAGAGGGGCTGAAACAGAGGGGCTGAAACAGAGGACGAGAAACAGAGGGGCTGAAACAGAGGGCGAGAAACAGAGGGGCTGAAACAGAGGGCGAGAAACAGAGGGTCTGAAACAGAGGGGCTGACACAGTGGTTCTGAAACAGATGGGCTGAAACAGAGTGCGAGAAATAGAGAGGCTGAAACAGAGGGCGAGAAACAGAGGGACTGAAACAGAGGTCGAGAAACAGAGGGGCTGAAACAGAGGGTGAGAAACAGAGGGCGAGAAACAGAGTGACTGAAGCAGAGGGGCTGAAACAGAGGGGCTGAATCAGAGGGCGAGAAACAGAGGGGCTGAAACAGAGAGGCTGAAACAGAGGGCGAGAAACAGAGGGTCTGAAACAGAGGTCAAGAAACAGAGGGGCTGAAACAGAGGGCGGGAAACAGAGGGGCTGAAACAGAGGGGCTGAAACAGAGGGGCTGAAACAGAGGGGCTAAAACAGAGGGCGAGAAACAGAGGGGCTGAAACAGAGGGCGAGAAACAGAGGGGTTGAAACAGAGGGCGAGAAACAGAGGGCGAGAAACAGAGGGACTGAAACAGAGGGTCTGAAACAGAGGGGCTCAAACAGAGGGCGAGAAACAGAGTGGCTGAAACAGAGGGGCTGACACAGTGGGGCTGAAACAGAGGGGCTGAAACAGAGGGCGAGAAATAGAGGGGCTGAAACAGAGGGGGAGAAACAGAGGGGCTGAAACAGAGGGTGAGAAACAGAGGGGCTGAAACAGAGGGTGAGAAACAGAGGGGCTGAAACAGAGGGGCTGAAAAAGAGGGCGAGAAACAGAGGGGCTGAAACAGAGGGCGAGAAACAGAGGGGCTGAATCAGAGGGTCTGTAACAGAGGGCGAGAAACAGAGGGGCTGAAACAAAGGGGCTGAAACAGTGGGGCTAAAACAAAGGGGCTGAAACAGAGGGCGAGAAATAGAGGGGGTGAAACAGAGGGTGAGAAACAGAGGGGCTGAAACAGAGGGCGAGAAACAGAGGGGCTGAAACAGAGGGGCTGAAACAGAGGGGCTGAAACAGAGGGCGAGAAACAGAGGGGCTGAAAGAAAGGGCGAGAAACAGAGGGGCTGAAACAGAGGGCGAGAAACAGAGGGGCTGAATCAGAGGGGCTGAAACAGAGGGCGAGAAACAAATGGGCTGAAACAGAGAGCGAGAAACAGAGGGGCTGAAACAGAGGGGCTGAAACAGAGGGTGAGAAACAGAGGGGCTGAAACAGAGGGCGAGAAACAGAGGGGCTGAAACAGAGGTGCTGATTCAGAGGGGCTGAATCAGAGGGGCTTAATCAGAGGGGCTGAAACAGAGGGGCTTAATCAGAGGGGCTGAAACAGAGGGCGAGAAACAGAGGGGCTGAAACAGAGGTGCTGATTCAGAGGGGCTGAATCAGAGGGGCTTAATCAGAGGGGCTGAAACAGAGGGGCTTAATCAGAGGGGCTGAAACAGAGGGCGAGAAACAGAGGGGCAGAAACAGAGGGCGAGAAACAGAGGAGCAGAAACAGAGGGGCTGAAACAGAGAGCGCGAAACAGAGGGGCTGAAACAGATGGCGAGAAACAGAGCGGCTGAAACAGAGGTGAAGAAACAGAGGGGCTGAAACAGAGAGGCTGAAACAGAAGGGCAGAAACAGAGAGGCTGAAACAGAGGGCGAGAAACAGAGGGGCTGAATCAGAGGGGCTGAATCAGAAGGGCTGAAACAGAGGGCAAGAAACAGAGGGGCTGAAACAGAGTGGCTGGAACAGAGGGCGAGAAACAGAGGGGCTGAATCAGACGGGCTGAATCAGAGGGGCTGAAACAGAGGGGCTGAAACAGAGGGCGAGAAACAGAGGGGCTGAAACAGAGGGCGAGAAACAGAGGGGCTGAAAAAGAGGGGCTGAAACAGAGGGGCTGAAACAAAGCGGCTGATGCAGAGGGCGAGAAATAGAGGGGCTGAAACAGAGGGGCTGAAACAGAGGGGCTGAAACAGAGGCGAGAAACAGAGGGGCTGAAACAGAGGGGCTGAAACAGAGGGCGAGAAACAGAGGGGCTGAAACAGAGGGGCTGAAACAGAGGGTCTGAAACAGAGGGCGAGAAACAGAGAGGCTGAAACAGAGGGCGAGAAACAGAGTGGCTGAAACAGAGGGCAAGAAACAGAGGGGCTGAAACAGAGAGCGAGAAACAGAGGGGCTGAAACAGAGGGCCAGAAACAGAGGGCGAGAAACAGAGGGACTGAAACAGTGGGGCTGAAACAGAGGGGCTGATACAGAGGGCGAGAAACAGAGCGGCTGAAACAGAGGGCGAGAAACAGAGGGGCTGAAACAAAGGGGCTGAAACAGTGGGGCTAAAACAGAGGGGCTGAAACAGAGGGCGAGAAATAGAGGGGCTGAAACAGAGGGCGAGAAACAGAGGGGCTGAAACAGAGGGCGAGAAACAGAGGGGCTGAAACAGAGGGGCTGAAACAGAGGGGCTGAAACAGAGGGCGAGAAACAGAGGGGCTGAAACAGAGGGCGAGAAACAGAGGGGCTGAATCAGAGGGCGAGAAACAGAGGGGCTGAAACAGAGGGGCTGAAACAGAGGGGCTGAAACAGAAGGGCGGAAACAGAGGGCGAGAAACAGAGGGGCTGAAACAGAGGGGCTGAAACAGAAGGGCTGAAACAGAGGGCGAGAAACAGAGGGGCTGAAACAGAGGGGCTGAAACAGAAGGGCTGAAACAGAGGGGCTGAAACAGAGGGCGAGAAACAGAGGGGCTGAATCAGAAGGGCTGAAACTGAGGGGCTGAATCAGAGGGGCTGAAACAGAAGGCGAGAAACAGAGGGGCTGAAACAGAGGGCGAGAAACTGAGGGGCAGAAACAGAGGGCGAGAAACAGAGGGGCTGAAACAGAGGGTCTGAAACAGAGGGCGAGAAACAGAGGGGCTGAAACAGAGGGCGAGAAACAGAGGGGCTGAAACAGAGGGGCTGAAACAGAGGGCGAGAAACAGAGGGGCTGAAACAGAGGGCGAAAAACAGAGGGGCTGAAACAGAGGGCGAGAAACAGAGGGTGAGAAACAGAGGGCGAGAAACAGAGTGGATGAAACAGAGGGGCTGAAACAAAGGGGCTGAAATAGAGGGGCTGAAACAGAGGAGCTGAATCAGAGGGGCTGAAACAGAGTGGCTGAATCAGAGGAGCTGAAACAGAGGGCGAGAAACAGAGGGGCTGAAACAGAGGGCGAGAAACAGAGGGGCTGAGACAGAGGGGCTGAAACAGAGGGGCTGAAACAGAGGGGCTGAATACGAGGGCGAGAAACAAAGAGGCTGAAACAGAGGGCGAGAAACAGAGGGGCTGAAACAGAGGGCAAGAAACAGAGGGGCTGAAACAGAGGGCGAGAAACAGAGGGGCTGAAACAGAGGGGCTGAAACAGAGGGCGAGAAACAGAGGGGCTGAAACAGAGGGCGAGAAACAGAGGGGCTGAAACAGAGTGCGAGAAACAGAGGGGCTGAAACAGAGGGGCAGAAACAGAGGGGCTGAAACAGAGGGGCTGAAACAGAGGGCGAGAAACAGAGGGGCTGAATCAGAGGGGCTGAAT
This sequence comes from Chiloscyllium punctatum, assembly GCF_047496795.1. Classification (NCBI taxonomy): domain Eukaryota; kingdom Metazoa; phylum Chordata; class Chondrichthyes; order Orectolobiformes; family Hemiscylliidae; genus Chiloscyllium; species Chiloscyllium punctatum. Next base: position 3,693,062 of record NC_092787.1, read on the forward strand.
CAGAGGGACTGAAACAGAGGGGCTGAAACAGTGGGCGAGAAACAAAGGGGCTGAAACAGCGGGCGTGAAACAGAGGGCGAGAAACAGAGGGGCTGAAACAGAGGGGCTGAAACAGACGGGCTGAAACAGAGAGCCTGAAACAGAGGGCGAGAAACAGAGGGGCTGAAACAGAGGGCGAAAAACAGAGGGGCTGAAACAGAGGGCGAGAAACAGAGGGTGAGAAACAGAGGGCGAGAAACAGAGTGGATGAAACAGAGGGGCTGAAACAAAGGGGCTGAAATAGAGGGGCTGAAACAGAGGAGCTGAATCAGAGGGGCTGAAACAGAGTGGCTGAATCAGAGGAGCTGAAACAGAGGGCGAGAAACAGAGGGGCTGAAACAGAGGGCGAGAAACAGAGGGGCTGAAACAGAGGGGCTGAAACAGAGGGGCTGAAACAGAGGGGCTGAATACGAGGGCGAGAAACAGAGAGGCTGAAACAGAGGGCGAGAAACAGAGGGGCTGAAACAGAGGGCAAGAAACAGAGGGGCTGAAACAGAGGGCGAGAAACAGAGGGGCTGAAACAGAGGGGCTGAAACAGAGGGCGAGAAACAGAGGGGCTGAAACAGAGGGCGAGAAACAGAGGGGCTGAAACAGAGTGCGAGAAACAGAGGGCGAGAAACAGAGGGACTGAAACAGAAGGGCTGAAACAGAGGGGCTGAAACAGAGGGCGAGAAACAGAGGGGCTGAAACAGAGGGGCTGAAACAGAGGGGCTGAAACAGAGGGCGAGAAACTGTGGGGCTGAAACAGAGGAGCTGAAACAGTGGGGCTGAAACAGAGGGCGAGAAACAGAGGGGCTGAAACAGAGGTGCTGATTCAGAGGGGCTGAATCAGAGGGGCTTAATCAGAGGGGCTGAAACAGAGGGGCTTAATCAGAGGGGCTGAAACAGAGGGCGAGAAACAGAGGGGCTGAAACAGAGGGCGAGAAACAGAGGGGCAGAAACAGAGGGCGAGAAACAGAGGAGCAGAAACAGAGGGGCTGAAACAGAGAGCGCGAAACAGAGGGGCTGAAACAGATGGCGAGAAACAGAGGGTGAGAAACAGAGTTCGAGAAACAGAGGGGCTGAAACAGAGGGCAAGAAACAGAGGGCCTGAAACAGAGGGCGAGAAACAGAGGGCTGAAACAGAGGGGCTGAAACAGAGGGGCTGAAACAGAGGGGCTGAAACAGAGGGCGAGATACAGAGAGGCTGAAACAGAGGGCGAGAAACAGAGTGGCTGAAACAGAGGGCAAGAAACAGAGGGGCTGAAACAGAGGGCGAGAAACAGAGGGGCTGAAACAGAGGGGCTGAAACAGAGGGCGAGAAACAGAGGGACTGAAACAGAGGGGCTGAAACAGAGGGGCTGATACAGAGGGCGAGAAACAGAGCGGCTGAAACAGAGGGCGAGAAACAGAGGGGCTGAAACAAAGGGGCTGAAACAGTGGGGCTAAAACAGAGGGGCTGAAACAGAGGGCGAGAAATAGAGGGGGTGAAACAGAGGGTGAGAAACAGAGGGGCTGAAACAGAGGGCGAGAAACAGAGGGGCTGAAACAGAGGGGCTGAAACAGAGGGGCTGAAACAGAGGGCGAGAAACAGAGGGGCTGAAAGAAAGGGCGAGAAACAGAGGGGCTGAAACAGAGGGCGAGAAACAGAGGGGCTGAAACAGAGGGCGAAAAACAGAGGGGCTGAAACAGAGGGCGAGAAACAGAGGGTGAGAAACAGAGGGCGAGAAACAGAGTGGATGAAACAGAGGGGCTGAAACAAAGGGGCTGAAATAGAGGGGCTGAAACAGAGGAGCTGAATCAGAGGGGCTGAAACAGAGTGGCTGAATCAGAGGAGCTGAAACAGAGGGCGAGAAACAGAGGGGCTGAAACAGAGGGCGAGAAACAGAGGGGCTGAGACAGAGGGGCTGAAACAGAGGGGCTGAAACAGAGGGGCTGAATACGAGGGCGAGAAACAAAGAGGCTGAAACAGAGGGCGAGAAACAGAGGGGCTGAAACAGAGGGCAAGAAACAGAGGGGCTGAAACAGAGGGCGAGAAACAGAGGGGCTGAAACAGAGGGGCTGAAACAGAGGGCGAGAAACAGAGGGGCTGAAACAGAGGGCGAGAAACAGAGGGGCTGAAACAGAGTGCGAGAAACAGAGGGGCTGAAACAGAGGGGCAGAAACAGAGGGGCTGAAACAGAGGGGCTGAAACAGAGGGCGAGAAACAGAGGGGCTGAATCAGAGGGGCTGAATCAGAGGGACTGAAACAGAGGGGCTGAAACAGTGGGCGAGAAACAAAGGGGCTGAAACAGCGGGCGTGAAACAGAGGGCGAGAAACAGAGGGGCTGAAACAGAGGGGCTGAAACAGACGGGCTGAAACAGAGAGCCTGAAACAGAGGGCGAGAAACAGAGGGGCTGAAACAGAGGGCGAAAAACAGAGGGGCTGAAACAGAGGGCGAGAAACAGAGGGTGAGAAACAGAGGGCGAGAAACAGAGTGGATGAAACAGAGGGGCTGAAACAAAGGGGCTGAAATAGAGGGGCTGAAACAGAGGAGCTGAATCAGAGGGGCTGAAACAGAGTGGCTGAATCAGAGGAGCTGAAACAGAGGGCGAGAAACAGAGGGGCTGAAACAGAGGGCGAGAAACAGAGGGGCTGAAACAGAGGGGCTGAAACAGAGGGGCTGAAACAGAGGGGCTGAATACGAGGGCGAGAAACAGAGAGGCTGAAACAGAGGGCGAGAAACAGAGGGGCTGAAACAGAGGGCAAGAAACAGAGGGGCTGAAACAGAGGGCGAGAAACAGAGGGGCTGAAACAGAGGGGCTGAAACAGAGGGCGAGAAACAGAGGGGCTGAAACAGAGGGCGAGAAACAGAGGGGCTGAAACAGAGTGCGAGAAACAGAGGGCGAGAAACAGAGGGACTGAAACAGAAGGGCTGAAACAGAGGGGCTAAAACAGAGGGCGAGAAACAGAGGGGCTGAAACAGAGGGGCTGAAACAGAGGGGCTGAAACAGAGGGCGAGAAACTGTGGGGCTGAAACAGAGGAGCTGAAACAGTGGGGCTGAAACAGAGGGCGAGAAACAGAGGGGCTGAAACAGAGGTGCTGATTCAGAGGGGCTGAATCAGAGGGGCTTAATCAGAGGGGCTGAAACAGAGGGGCTTAATCAGAGGGGCTGAAACAGAGGGCGAGAAACAGAGGGGCTGAAACAGAGGGCGAGAAACAGAGGGGCAGAAACAGAGGGCGAGAAACAGAGGAGCAGAAACAGAGGGGCTGAAACAGAGAGCGCGAAACAGAGGGGCTGAAACAGATGGCGAGAAACAGAGGGTGAGAAACAGAGTTCGAGAAACAGAGGGGCTGAAACAGAGGGCAAGAAACAGAGGGCCTGAAACAGAGGGCGAGAAACAGAGGGCTGAAACAGAGGGGCTGAAACAGAGGGGCTGAAACAGAGGGGCTGAAACAGAGGGCGAGATACAGAGAGGCTGAAACAGAGGGCGAGAAACAGAGTGGCTGAAACAGAGGGCAAGAAACAGAGGGGCTGAAACAGAGGGCGAGAAACAGAGGGGCTGAAACAGAGGGGCTGAAACAGAGGGCGAGAAACAGAGGGACTGAAACAGAGGGGCTGAAACAGAGGGGCTGATACAGAGGGCGAGAAACAGAGCGGCTGAAACAGAGGGCGAGAAACAGAGGGGCTGAAACAAAGGGGCTGAAACAGTGGGGCTAAAACAGAGGGGCTGAAACAGAGGGCGAGAAATAGAGGGGGTGAAACAGAGGGTGAGAAACAGAGGGGCTGAAACAGAGGGCGAGAAACAGAGGGGCTGAAACAGAGGGGCTGAAACAGAGGGGCTGAAACAGAGGGCGAGAAACAGAGGGGCTGAAAGAAAGGGCGAGAAACAGAGGGGCTGAAACAGAGGGCGAGAAACAGAGGGGCTGAATCAGAGGGGCTGAAACAGAGGGCGAGAAACAAATGGGCTGAAACAGAGAGCGAGAAACAGAGGGGCTGAAACAGAGGGGCTGAAACAGAGGGTGAGAAACAGAGGGGCTGAAACAGAGGGCGAGAAACAGAGGGGCTGAAACAGAGGTGCTGATTCAGAGGGGCTGAATCAGAGGGGCTTAATCAGAGGAGCAGAAACAGAGGGGCTGAAACAGAGAGCGCGAAACAGAGGGGCTGAAACAGATGGCGAGAAACAGAGCGGCTGTAACAGAGGTCAAGAAACAGAGGGGCTGAAACAGAGAGGCTGAAACAGAAGGGCAGAAACAGAGAGGCTGAAACAGAGGGCGAGAAACAGAGGGGCTGAATCAGAGGGGCTGAATCAGAAGGGCTGAAAAGGAGGGCAAGAAACAGAGGGGCTGAAACAGAGTGGCTGGAACAGAGGGCGAGAAACAGAGGGGCTGAATCAGACGGGCTGAATCAGAGGGGCTGAAACAGAGGGGCTGAAACAGAGGGCGAGAAACAGAGGGGCTGAAACAGAGGGCGAGAAACAGAGGGGCTGAAAAAGAGGGGCTGAAACAGAGGGGCTGAAACAAAGCGGCTGATGCAGAGGGCGAGAAATAGAGGGGCTGAAACAGAGGGGCTGAAACAGAGGGGCTGAAACAGAGGGCGAGAAACAGAGAGGCTGAAACAGAGGGCGAGAAACAGAGTGGCTGAAACAGAGGGCAAGAAACAGAGGGGCTGAAACAGAGAGCGAGAAACAGAGGGGCTGAAACAGTGGGGCTGAAACAGAGGGGCTGATACAGAGGGCGAGAAACAGAGCGGCTGAAACAGAGGGCGAGAAACAGAGGGGCTGAAACAAAGGGGCTGAAACAGTGGGGCTAAAACAGAGGGCGAGAAATAGAGGGGCTGAAACAGAGGGCGAGAAATAGAGGGGCTGAAACAGAGGGCGAGAAACAGAGGGGCTGAAACAGAGGGCGAGAAACAGAGGGGCTGAAACAGAGGGGCTGAAACAGAGGGGCTGAAACAGAGGGCGAGAAACAGAGGGGCTGAAACAGAGGGCGAGAAACAGAGGGGCTGAATCAGAGGGCGAGAAACAGAGGGGCTGAAACAGAGGGGCTGAAACAGAGGGGCTGAAACAGAAGGGCTGAAACAGAGGGCAAGAAACAGAGGGGCTGAAACAGAGGGGCTGAAACAGAAGGGCTGAAACAGAGGGGCTGAAACAGAGGGCAAGAAACAGAGAGGCTGAAACAGAGGGGCTGAAACAGAAGGGCTGAAACAGAGGGGCTGAAACAGAGGGCGAGAAACAGAGGGGCTGAATCAGAAGGGCTGAAACTGAGGGGCTGAATCAGAGGGGCTGAAACAGAAGGCGAGAAACAGAGGGGCTGAAACAGAGGGCGAGAAACTGAGGGGCAGAAACAGAGGGCGAGAAACAGAGGGGCTGAAACAGAGGGTCTGAAACAGAGGGCGAGAAACAGAGGGGCTGAAACAGAGGGCGAGAAACAGAGGGGCTGAAACAGAGGGGCTGAAACAGGGGGCGAGAAACAGAGGGGCAGAAACTGAGGGCGAGAAACAGAGGGGCTGAAACAGAGGGGCTGAAACAGAGGGTCTGAATCAGAGGGGCTGAAACAGAGGGGCTGAAACAGAGGGCGAGAAACAAAGGGGCTGAAACAGCGGGCGAGAAACAGAGGGCGAGAAACAGAGGGGCTGAAACAGAGGGGCTGAAACAGACGGGCTGAAACAGAGAGCCTGAAACAGAGGGCGAGAAACAGAGGGGCTGAAACAGAGGGCGAAAAACAGAGGGGCTGAAACAGAGGGCGCGAAACAGAGGGGCTGAAACAGAGGGGCAGAAACAGAGGGGCTGAAACAGAGGGGCTGAAACAGAGGGCGAGAAACAGAGGGGCTGAATCAGAGGGGCTGAATCAGAGGGACTGAAACAGAGGGGCTGAAACAGTGGGCGAGAAACAAAGGGGCTGAAACAGCGGGCGAGAAACAGAGGGCGAGAAACAGAGGGGCTGAAACAGAGGGGCTGAAACAGACGGGCTGAAACAGAGAGCCTGAAACAGAGGGCGAGAAACAGAGTGGCTGAAACAGAGGGCGAAAAACAGAGGGGCTGAAACAGAGGTCGAGAAACAGAGGGTGAGAAACAGAGGGCGAGAAACAGAGTGGATGAAACAGAGGGGCTGAAACAAAGGGGCTGAAATAGAGGGGCTGAAACAGAGGAGCTGAATCAGAGGAGCTGAAACAGAGGGCGAGAAACAGAGGGGCTGAAACAGAGGGCGAGAAACAGAGGGGCTGAAACAGAGGGGCTGAAACAGAGGGGCTGAAACCGAGGGGCTGAATACGAGGGCGAGAAACAGAGAGGCTGAAACAGAGGGCGAGAAACAGAGGGGCTGAAACAGAGGGGCTGAAACAGAGGGCGAGAAACAGAGGGGCTGAAACAGAGGGCGAGAAACAGAGGGGCTGAAACAGAGTGCGAGAAACAGAGGGCGAGAAACAGAGGGACTGAAACAGAAGGGCTGAAACAGAGGGGCTGAAACAGAGGGCGAGAAACAGAGGGGCTGAAACAGAGGGGCTGAAACAGAGGGGCTGAAACAGAGGGCGAGAAACAGTGGGGCTGAAACAGAGGAGCTGAAACAGTGGGGCTGAAACAGAGCGGCTGAAACAGAGGGCGAGAAATAGAGGGGCTGAAACACAGGGCGAGATACAGAGGGGCTGAAACAGAGGGCGAGAAACAGAGGGGCTGAAACAGAGGGGCTGAAACAGAGGGGCTGAAACAGAGGGCGAGAAACAGAGGGGCTGAAAAAGAGGGCGAGAAACAGAGGGGCTGAAACAGAGGGCGAGGAACAGTGGGGCTGAAACAGAGGGGCTGAAACAGAGGGTGAGAAACAGAGGGGCTGAAACAGAGGGCGAGAAACAGAGGGGCTGAAACAGAGGGTCTGAAACAGAGGGGCTGAATCAGAGGGGCTGATTCAGAGGGGCTGAAACAGTGGGGCTGAATAAGAGGGGCTGAAACAGAGGGCGAGAAACAGAGGGGCTGAAACAAAGGGGCTGAAACAGTGGAGCTGAAACAGAGGGGCTGAAACAGAGGGCGAGAAATAGAGGGGCTGAAACAGAGGGCGAGAAACAGAGGGGCTGAAACAGAGGGCGAGAAACAGAGGGGCTGAAACAGAGGGGCTGAAACAGAGGGGCTGAAACAGAGGGCGAGAAACAGAGGGGCTGAAACAGAGGGGCTGAAACAGAGGGGCTGATACAGAGGGCGAGAAACAGAGGGGCTGAAACAGAGGGCGAGAAACAGAGGGGCTGAAACAGAGGGGCTGAAACAGAGGGGCTGAAACAGAGGGCGAGAAACAGATGGGCTGAAAGAGATGGCGAGAAACAGAGTGGCTGAAACAGAGGGCAAGAAACAGAGGGGCTGAAACAGAGGGCGAGAAACAGAGGGGCTGAAACAGAGGGGCTGAAACAGAGGGGCTGATACAGAGGGCGAGAAACAGAGCGGCTGAAACAGAGGGCGAGAAACAGAGGGGCTGAAACAAAGGGGCTGAAACAGTGGGGCTAAAACAGAGGGGCTGAAACAGAGGGCGAGAAATAGAGGGGCTGAAACAGAGGGCGAGAAACAGAGGGGCTGAAACAGAGGGCGAGAAACAGAGGGCCTGAAACAGAGGGGCTGAAACAGAGGGGCTGAAACAGAGGGCGAGAAACAGAGGGGCTGAAACAGAGGGCGAGAAACAGAGGGGCTGAATCAGAGGGCGAGAAACAGAGGGGCTGAAACAGAGGGGCTGAAACAGAGGGGCTGAAACAGAAGGGCTGAAACAGAGGGGCTGAAACAGAGGGCGAGAAACAGAGGGGCTGAAACAGAGGGGCTGAAACAGAAGGGCTGAAACAGAGGGGCTGAAACAGAGGGCGAGAAACAGAAGGGCTGAATCAGAGGGGCTGAATCAGAAGGGCTGAAACTGAGGGGCTGAATCAGAGGGGCTGAAACAGAAGGCGAGAAACAGAGGGGCTGAAACAGAGGCCGAGAAACTGAGGGGCAGAAACAGAGGGCGAGAAACAGAGGGTCTGAAACAGAGGGTCTGAAACAGAGGGCGAGAAACAGAGGGGCTGAAACAGAGGGTGAGAAACAGAGGGGCTGAAACAGAGGGGCTGAAACAGAGGGCGAGAAACAGAGGGGCAGAAACTGAGGGCGAGAAACAGAGGGGCTGAAACAGAGGGGCTGAAACAGAGGGTCTGAATCAGAGGGGCTGAAACAGAGGGGCTGAAACAGAGGGCGAGAAACAAAGGGGCTGAAACAGCGGGCGAGAAACAGAGGGCGAGAAACAGAGGGGCTGAAACAGAGGGGCTGAAACAGACGGGCTGAAACAGAGAGCCTGAAACAGAGGGCGAGAAACAGAGGGGCTGAAACAGAGGGCGAAAAACAGAGGGGCTGAAACAGAGGGCGCGAAACAGAGGGGCTGAAACAGAGGGGCAGAAACAGAGGGGCTGAAACAGAGGGGCTGAAACAGAGGGCGAGAAACAGAGGGGCTGAATCAGAGGGGCTGAATCAGAGGGACTGAAACAGAGGGGCTGAAACAGTGGGCGAGAAACAAAGGGGCTGAAACAGCGGGCGAGAAACAGAGGGCGAGAAACAGAGGGGCTGAAACAGAGGGGCTGAAACAGACGGGCTGAAACAGAGAGCCTGAAACAGAGGGCGAGAAACAGAGGGGCTGAAACAGAGGGCGAAAAACAGAGGGGCTGAAACAGAGGGCGAGAAACAGAGGGTGAGAAACAGAGGGCGAGAAACAGAGTGGATGAAACAGAGGGGCTGAAACAAAGGGGCTGAAATAGAGGGGCTGAAACAGAGGAGCTGAATCAGAGGGGCTGAAACAGAGTGGCTGAATCAGAGGAGCTGAAACAGAGGGCGAGAAACAGAGGGGCTGAAACAGAGGGGCTGAAACAGAGGGGCTGAAACAGAGGGGCTGAAACAGAGGGGCTGAAACAGAGGGGCTGAATACGAGGGCGAGAAACAGAGAGGCTGAAACAGAGGGCGAGAAACAGAGGGGCTGAAACAGAGGGCAAGAAACAGAGGGGCTGAAACAGAGGGCGAGAAACAGAGGGGCTGAAACAGAGGGGCTGAAACAGAGGGCGAGAAACAGAGGGGCTGAAACAGAGGGCGAGAAACAGAGGGGCTGAAACAGAGTGCGAGAAACAGAGGGCGAGAAACAGAGGGACTGAAACAGAAGGGCTGAAACAGAGGGGCTGAAACAGAGGGCGAGAAACAGAGGGGCTGAAACAGAGGGGCTGAAACAGAGGGGCTGAAACAGAGGGCGAGAAACAGTGGGGCTGAAACAGAGGAGCTGAAACAGTGGGGCTGAAACAGAGCGGCTAAAACAGAGGGCGAGAAATAGAGGGGCTGAAACACAGGGCGAGAAACAGAGGGGCTGAAACAGAGGGCGAGAAACAGAGGGGCTGAAACAGAGGGGCTGAAACAGAGGGGCTGAAACAGAGGGCGAGAAACAGAGGGGCTGAAAAAGAGGGCGAGAAACAGAGGGGCTGAAACAGAGGGCGAGGAACAGTGGGGCTGAAACAGAGGGGCTGAAACAGAGGGTGAGAAACAGAGGGGCTGAAACAGAGGGCGAGAAACAGAGGGGCTGAAACAGAGGGTCTGAAACAGAGGGGCTGAATCAGAGGGGCTGATTCAGAGGGGCTGAAACAGTGGGGCTGAATAAGAGGGGCTGAAACAGAGGGCGAGAAACAGAGGGGCTGAAACAAAGGGGCTGAAACAGTGGAGCTGAAACAGAGGGGCTGAAACAGAGGGCGAGAAATAGAGGGGCTGAAACAGAGGGCGAGAAACAGAGGGGCTGAAACAGAGGGGCTGAAACAGAGGGGCTGATACAGAGGGCGAGAAACAGATGGGCTGAAAGAGATGGCGAGAAACAGAGTGGCTGAAACAGAGGGCAAGAAACAGAGGGGCTGAAACAGAGGGCGAGAAACAGAGGGGCTGAAACAGAGGGGCTGAAACAGAGGGGCTGATACAGAGGGCGAGAAACAGAGCGGCTGAAACAGAGGGCGAGAAACAGAGGGGCTGAAACAAAGGGGCTGAAACAGTGGGGCTAAAACAGAGGGGCTGAAACAGAGGGCGAGAAATAGAGGGGCTGAAACAGAGGGCGAGAAACAGAGGGGCTGAAACAGAGGGCGAGAAACAGAGGGGCTGAAACAGAGGGGCTGAAACAGAGGGGCTGAAACAGAGGGCGAGAAACAGAGGGGCTGAAACAGAGGGCGAGAAACAGAGGGGCTGAATCAGAGGGCGAGAAACAGAGGGGCTGAAACAGAGGGGCTGAAACAGAGGGGCTGAAACAGAAGGGCTGAAACAGAGGGGCTGAAACAGAGGGCGAGAAACAGAGGGGCTGAAACAGAGGGGCTGAAACAGAAGGGCTGAAACAGAGGGGCTGAAACAGAGGGCGAGAAACAGAGGGGCTGAATCAGAGGGGCTGAATCAGAAGGGCTGAAACTGAGGGGCTGAATCAGAGGGGCTGAAACAGAAGGCGAGAAACAGAGGGGCTGAAACAGAGGGCGAGAAACTGAGGGGCAGAAACAGAGGGCGAGAAACAGAGGGTCTGAAACAGAGGGTCTGTAACAGAGGGCGAGAAACAGAGGGGCTGAAACAGAGGGTGAGAAACAGAGGGGCTGAAACAGAGGGGCTGAAACAGAGGGCGAGAAACAGAGGGGCTGAAACAGAGGGGCTGAAACAGAGGGTCTGAATCAGAGGGGCTGAAACAGAGGGGCTGAAACAGAGGGCGAGAAACAAAGGGGCTGAAACAGCGGGCGAGAAACAGAGGGCGAGAAACAGAGGGGCTGAAACAGAGGGGCTGAAACAGACGGGCTGAAACAGAGAGCCTGAAACAGAGGGCGAGAAACAGAGGGGCTGAAACAGAGGGCGAAAAACAGAGGGGCTGAAACAGAGGGCGCGAAACAGAGGGGCTGAAACAGAGGGGCAGAAACAGAGGGGCTGAAACAGAGGGGCTGAAACAGAGGGCGAGAAACAGAGGGGCTGAATCAGAGGGGCTGAATCAGAGGGACTGAAACAGAGGGGCTGAAACAGTGGGCGAGAAACAAAGGGGCTGAAACAGCGGGCGAGAAACAGAGGGCGAGAAACAGAGGGGCTGAAACAGAGGGGCTGAAACAGACGGGTTGAAACAGAGAGCCTGAAACAGAGGGCGAGAAACAGAGGGGCTGAAACAGAGGGCGAAAAACAGAGGGACTGAAACAGAGGGCGAGAAACAGAGGGTGAGAAACAGAGGGCGAGAAACAGAGTGGATGAAACAGAGGGGCTGAAACAAAGGGGCTGAAATAGAGGGGCTGAAACAGAGGAGCTGAATCAGAGGGGCTGAAACAGAGTGGCTGAATCAGAGGAGCTGAAACAGAGGGCGAGAAACAGAGGGGCTGAAACAGAGGGGCTGAAACAGAGGGGCTGAAACAGAGGGGCTGAAACAGAGGGGCTGAAACAGAGGGGCTGAATCCGAGGGCGAGAAACAGAGAGGCTGAAACAGAGGGCGAGAAACAGAGGGGCTGAAACAGAGGGCAAGAAACAGAGGGGCTGAAACAGAGGGCGAGAAACAGAGGGGCTGAAACAGAGGGGCTGAAACAGAGGGGCTGAAAGAGAGGGGCTGAAACAGAGGGCGAGAAACAGAGGGGCTGAAACAGAAGGGCTGAAACAGAGGGGCTGAAACAGAGGGCAAGAAACAGAGAGGCTGAAACAGAGGGGCTGAAACAGAAGGGCTGAAACAGAGGGGCTGAAACAGAGGGCGAGAAACAGAGGGGCTGAATCAGAAGGGCTGAAACTGAGGGGCTGAATCAGAGGGGCTGAAACAGAAGGCGAGAAACAGAGGGGCTGAAACAGAGGGCGAGAAACTGAGGGGCAGAAACAGAGGGCGAGAAACAGAGGGGCTGAAACAGAGGGTCTGAAACAGAGGGCGAGAAACAGAGGGGCTGAAACAGAGGGCGAGAAACAGAGGGGCTGAAACAGAGGGGCTGAAACAGGGGGCGAGAAACAGAGGGGCAGAAACTGAGGGCGAGAAACAGAGGGGCTGAAACAGAGGGGCTGAAACAGAGGGTCTGAATCAGAGGGGCTGAAACAGAGGGGCTGAAACAGAGGGCGAGAAACAAAGGGGCTGAAACAGCGGGCGAGAAACAGAGGGCGAGAAACAGAGGGGCTGAAACAGAGGGGCTGAAACAGACGGGCTGAAACAGAGAGCCTGAAACAGAGGGCGAGAAACAGAGGGGCTGAAACAGAGGGCGAAAAACAGAGGGGCTGAAACAGAGGGCGCGAAACAGAGGGGCTGAAACAGAGGGGCAGAAACAGAGGGGCTGAAACAGAGGGGCTGAAACAGAGGGCGAGAAACAGAGGGGCTGAATCAGAGGGGCTGAATCAGAGGGACTGAAACAGAGGGGCTGAAACAGTGGGCGAGAAACAAAGGGGCTGAAACAGCGGGCGAGAAACAGAGGGCGAGAAACAGAGGGGCTGAAACAGAGGGGCTGAAACAGACGGGCTGAAACAGAGAGCCTGAAACAGAGGGCGAGAAACAGAGTGGCTGAAACAGAGGGCGAAAAACAGAGGGGCTGAAACAGAGGTCGAGAAACAGAGGGTGAGAAACAGAGGGCGAGAAACAGAGTGGATGAAACAGAGGGGCTGAAACAAAGGGGCTGAAATAGAGGGGCTGAAACAGAGGAGCTGAATCAGAGGAGCTGAAACAGAGGGCGAGAAACAGAGGGGCTGAAACAGAGGGCGAGAAACAGAGGGGCTGAAACAGAGGGGCTGAAACAGAGGGGCTGAAACCGAGGGGCTGAATACGAGGGCGAGAAACAGAGAGGCTGAAACAGAGGGCGAGAAACAGAGGGGCTGAAACAGAGGGGCTGAAACAGAGGGCGAGAAACAGAGGGGCTGAAACAGAGGGCGAGAAACAGAGGGGCTGAAACAGAGTGCGAGAAACAGAGGGCGAGAAACAGAGGGACTGAAACAGAAGGGCTGAAACAGAGGGGCTGAAACAGAGGGCGAGAAACAGAGGGGCTGAAACAGAGGGGCTGAAACAGAGGGGCTGAAACAGAGGGCGAGAAACAGTGGGGCTGAAACAGAGGAGCTGAAACAGTGGGGCTGAAACAGAGCGGCTGAAACAGAGGGCGAGAAATAGAGGGGCTGAAACACAGGGCGAGATACAGAGGGGCTGAAACAGAGGGCGAGAAACAGAGGGGCTGAAACAGAGGGGCTGAAACAGAGGGGCTGAAACAGAGGGCGAGAAACAGAGGGGCTGAAAAAGAGGGCGAGAAACAGAGGGGCTGAAACAGAGGGCGAGGAACAGTGGGGCTGAAACAGAGGGGCTGAAACAGAGGGTGAGAAACAGAGGGGCTGAAACAGAGGGCGAGAAACAGAGGGGCTGAAACAGAGGGTCTGAAACAGAGGGGCTGAATCAGAGGGGCTGATTCAGAGGGGCTGAAACAGTGGGGCTGAATAAGAGGGGCTGAAACAGAGGGCGAGAAACAGAGGGGCTGAAACAAAGGGGCTGAAACAGTGGAGCTGAAACAGAGGGGCTGAAACAGAGGGCGAGAAATAGAGGGGCTGAAACAGAGGGCGAGAAACAGAGGGGCTGAAACAGAGGGCGAGAAACAGAGGGGCTGAAACAGAGGGGCTGAAACAGAGGGGCTGAAACAGAGGGCGAGAAACAGAGGGGCTGAAACAGAGGGGCTGAAACAGAGGGGCTGATACAGAGGGCGAGAAACAGAGGGGCTGAAACAGAGGGCGAGAAACAGAGGGGCTGAAACAGAGGGGCTGAAACAGAGGGGCTGAAACAGAGGGCGAGAAACAGATGGGCTGAAAGAGATGGCGAGAAACAGAGTGGCTGAAACAGAGGGCAAGAAACAGAGGGGCTGAAACAGAGGGCGAGAAACAGAGGGGCTGAAACAGAGGGGCTGAAACAGAGGGGCTGATACAGAGGGCGAGAAACAGAGCGGCTGAAACAGAGGGCGAGAAACAGAGGGGCTGAAACAAAGGGGCTGAAACAGTGGGGCTAAAACAGAGGGGCTGAAACAGAGGGCGAGAAATAGAGGGGCTGAAACAGAGGGCGAGAAACAGAGGGGCTGAAACAGAGGGCGAGAAACAGAGGGCCTGAAACAGAGGGGCTGAAACAGAGGGGCTGAAACAGAGGGCGAGAAACAGAGGGGCTGAAACAGAGGGCGAGAAACAGAGGGGCTGAATCAGAGGGCGAGAAACAGAGGGGCTGAAACAGAGGGGCTGAAACAGAGGGGCTGAAACAGAAGGGCTGAAACAGAGGGGCTGAAACAGAGGGCGAGAAACAGAGGGGCTGAAACAGAGGGGCTGAAACAGAAGGGCTGAAACAGAGGGGCTGAAACAGAGGGCGAGAAACAGAAGGGCTGAATCAGAGGGGCTGAATCAGAAGGGCTGAAACTGAGGGGCTGAATCAGAGGGGCTGAAACAGAAGGCGAGAAACAGAGGGGCTGAAACAGAGGCCGAGAAACTGAGGGGCAGAAACAGAGGGCGAGAAACAGAGGGTCTGAAACAGAGGGTCTGAAACAGAGGGCGAGAAACAGAGGGGCTGAAACAGAGGGTGAGAAACAGAGGGGCTGAAACAGAGGGGCTGAAACAGAGGGCGAGAAACAGAGGGGCAGAAACTGAGGGCGAGAAACAGAGGGGCTGAAACAGAGGGGCTGAAACAGAGGGTCTGAATCAGAGGGGCTGAAACAGAGGGGCTGAAACAGAGGGCGAGAAACAAAGGGGCTGAAACAGCGGGCGAGAAACAGAGGGCGAGAAACAGAGGGGCTGAAACAGAGGGGCTGAAACAGACGGGCTGAAACAGAGAGCCTGAAACAGAGGGCGAGAAACAGAGGGGCTGAAACAGAGGGCGAAAAACAGAGGGGCTGAAACAGAGGGCGCGAAACAGAGGGGCTGAAACAGAGGGGCAGAAACAGAGGGGCTGAAACAGAGGGGCTGAAACAGAGGGCGAGAAACAGAGGGGCTGAATCAGAGGGGCTGAATCAGAGGGACTGAAACAGAGGGGCTGAAACAGTGGGCGAGAAACAAAGGGGCTGAAACAGCGGGCGAGAAACAGAGGGCGAGAAACAGAGGGGCTGAAACAGAGGGGCTGAAACAGACGGGCTGAAACAGAGAGCCTGAAACAGAGGGCGAGAAACAGAGGGGCTGAAACAGAGGGCGAAAAACAGAGGGGCTGAAACAGAGGGCGAGAAACAGAGGGTGAGAAACAGAGGGCGAGAAACAGAGTGGATGAAACAGAGGGGCTGAAACAAAGGGGCTGAAATAGAGGGGCTGAAACAGAGGAGCTGAATCAGAGGGGCTGAAACAGAGTGGCTGAATCAGAGGAGCTGAAACAGAGGGCGAGAAACAGAGGGGCTGAAACAGAGGGGCTGAAACAGAGGGGCTGAAACAGAGGGGCTGAAACAGAGGGGCTGAAACAGAGGGGCTGAATACGAGGGCGAGAAACAGAGAGGCTGAAACAGAGGGCGAGAAACAGAGGGGCTGAAACAGAGGGCAAGAAACAGAGGGGCTGAAACAGAGGGCGAGAAACAGAGGGGCTGAAACAGAGGGGCTGAAACAGAGGGCGAGAAACAGAGGGGCTGAAACAGAGGGCGAGAAACAGAGGGGCTGAAACAGAGTGCGAGAAACAGAGGGCGAGAAACAGAGGGACTGAAACAGAAGGGCTGAAACAGAGGGGCTGAAACAGAGGGCGAGAAACAGAGGGGCTGAAACAGAGGGGCTGAAACAGAGGGGCTGAAACAGAGGGCGAGAAACAGTGGGGCTGAAACAGAGGAGCTGAAACAGTGGGGCTGAAACAGAGCGGCTAAAACAGAGGGCGAGAAATAGAGGGGCTGAAACACAGGGCGAGAAACAGAGGGGCTGAAACAGAGGGCGAGAAACAGAGGGGCTGAAACAGAGGGGCTGAAACAGAGGGGCTGAAACAGAGGGCGAGAAACAGAGGGGCTGAAAAAGAGGGCGAGAAACAGAGGGGCTGAAACAGAGGGCGAGGAACAGTGGGGCTGAAACAGAGGGGCTGAAACAGAGGGTGAGAAACAGAGGGGCTGAAACAGAGGGCGAGAAACAGAGGGGCTGAAACAGAGGGTCTGAAACAGAGGGGCTGAATCAGAGGGGCTGATTCAGAGGGGCTGAAACAGTGGGGCTGAATAAGAGGGGCTGAAACAGAGGGCGAGAAACAGAGGGGCTGAAACAAAGGGGCTGAAACAGTGGAGCTGAAACAGAGGGGCTGAAACAGAGGGCGAGAAATAGAGGGGCTGAAACAGAGGGCGAGAAACAGAGGGGCTGAAACAGAGGGGCTGAAACAGAGGGGCTGATACAGAGGGCGAGAAACAGATGGGCTGAAAGAGATGGCGAGAAACAGAGTGGCTGAAACAGAGGGCAAGAAACAGAGGGGCTGAAACAGAGGGCGAGAAACAGAGGGGCTGAAACAGAGGGGCTGAAACAGAGGGGCTGATACAGAGGGCGAGAAACAGAGCGGCTGAAACAGAGGGCGAGAAACAGAGGGGCTGAAACAAAGGGGCTGAAACAGTGGGGCTAAAACAGAGGGGCTGAAACAGAGGGCGAGAAATAGAGGGGCTGAAACAGAGGGCGAGAAACAGAGGGGCTGAAACAGAGGGCGAGAAACAGAGGGGCTGAAACAGAGGGGCTGAAACAGAGGGGCTGAAACAGAGGGCGAGAAACAGAGGGGCTGAAACAGAGGGCGAGAAACAGAGGGGCTGAATCAGAGGGCGAGAAACAGAGGGGCTGAAACAGAGGGGCTGAAACAGAGGGGCTGAAACAGAAGGGCTGAAACAGAGGGGCTGAAACAGAGGGCGAGAAACAGAGGGGCTGAAACAGAGGGGCTGAAACAGAAGGGCTGAAACAGAGGGGCTGAAACAGAGGGCGAGAAACAGAGGGGCTGAATCAGAGGGGCTGAATCAGAAGGGCTGAAACTGAGGGGCTGAATCAGAGGGGCTGAAACAGAAGGCGAGAAACAGAGGGGCTGAAACAGAGGGCGAGAAACTGAGGGGCAGAAACAGAGGGCGAGAAACAGAGGGTCTGAAACAGAGGGTCTGTAACAGAGGGCGAGAAACAGAGGGGCTGAAACAGAGGGTGAGAAACAGAGGGGCTGAAACAGAGGGGCTGAAACAGAGGGCGAGAAACAGAGGGGCTGAAACAGAGGGGCTGAAACAGAGGGTCTGAATCAGAGGGGCTGAAACAGAGGGGCTGAAACAGAGGGCGAGAAACAAAGGGGCTGAAACAGCGGGCGAGAAACAGAGGGCGAGAAACAGAGGGGCTGAAACAGAGGGGCTGAAACAGACGGGCTGAAACAGAGAGCCTGAAACAGAGGGCGAGAAACAGAGGGGCTGAAACAGAGGGCGAAAAACAGAGGGGCTGAAACAGAGGGCGCGAAACAGAGGGGCTGAAACAGAGGGGCAGAAACAGAGGGGCTGAAACAGAGGGGCTGAAACAGAGGGCGAGAAACAGAGGGGCTGAATCAGAGGGGCTGAATCAGAGGGACTGAAACAGAGGGGCTGAAACAGTGGGCGAGAAACAAAGGGGCTGAAACAGCGGGCGAGAAACAGAGGGCGAGAAACAGAGGGGCTGAAACAGAGGGGCTGAAACAGACGGGTTGAAACAGAGAGCCTGAAACAGAGGGCGAGAAACAGAGGGGCTGAAACAGAGGGCGAAAAACAGAGGGACTGAAACAGAGGGCGAGAAACAGAGGGTGAGAAACAGAGGGCGAGAAACAGAGTGGATGAAACAGAGGGGCTGAAACAAAGGGGCTGAAATAGAGGGGCTGAAACAGAGGAGCTGAATCAGAGGGGCTGAAACAGAGTGGCTGAATCAGAGGAGCTGAAACAGAGGGCGAGAAACAGAGGGGCTGAAACAGAGGGGCTGAAACAGAGGGGCTGAAACAGAGGGGCTGAAACAGAGGGGCTGAAACAGAGGGGCTGAATCCGAGGGCGAGAAACAGAGAGGCTGAAACAGAGGGCGAGAAACAGAGGGGCTGAAACAGAGGGCAAGAAACAGAGGGGCTGAAACAGAGGGCGAGAAACAGAGGGGCTGAAACAGAGGGGCTGAAACAGAGGGGCTGAAAGAGAGGGGCTGAAACAGAGGGCGAGAAACAGAGGGGCTGAAACAGAGGGCGAGAAACAGAGGGGCTGAAACAGAGTGCGAGAAACAGAGGGCGAGAAACAGAGGGACTGAAACAGAAGGGCTGAAACAGAGGGGCTGAAACAGAGGGCGAGAAACAGAGGGGCTGAAACAGAGGGGCTGAAACAGAGGGGCTGAAACAGAGGGCGAGAAACAGTGGGGCTGAAACAGAGGAGCTGAAACAGTGGGGCTGAAACAGAGCGGCTGAAACAGAGGGCGAGAAATAGAGGGGCTGAAACACAGGGCGAGAAACAGAGGGGCTGAAACAGAGGGCGAGAAACAGAGGGGCTGAAACAGAGGGGCTGAAACAGAGGGGCTGAAACAGAGGGCGAGAAACAGAGGGGCTGAAAAAGAGGGCGAGAAACAGAGTGGCTGAAACAGAGGGCGAGAAATAGAGGGGCTGAATCAGAGGAGCTGAAACAGAGGGCGAGAAACAGAGGGGCTGAAACAGAGGGCGAGGAACAGTGGGGCTGAAACAGAGGGGCTGAAACAGAGGGTGAGAAACAGACGGGCTGAAACAGAGGGCGAGAAACAGAGGGGCTGAAACAGAGGGTCTGAAACAGAGGGGCTGAATCAGAGGGGCTGATTCAGAGGGGCTGAAACAGTGGGGCTGAATAAGAGCGGCTGAAACAGAGGGCGAGAAACAGAGGGGCTGAAACAAAGGGGCTGAAACAGTGGAGCTGAAACAGAGGGGCTGAAACAGAGGGCGAGAAATAGAGGGGCTGAAACAGAGGGCGAGAAACAGAGGGGCTGAAACAGAGGGCGAGAAACAGATGGGCTGAAACACAGGGGCTGAAACAGAGGGGCTGAAACAGAGGGCGAGAAACAGATGGGCTGAAAGAGATGGCGAGAAACAGAGGGGCTGAAACAGAGGGCGAGAAATAGAGGGCGACAAACAGAGGGGCTGAAACAGAGGGCGAGAAACAGAGGGGCTGAAACAGAGGTGCTGAAACAGAGGGTGAGAAACAGAGGGGATGAAACAGAGGGCGAGAAACAGAGGGGCTGAAACAGAGGGGCTGAAACAGAGGGGCTGATTCAGAGGGGCTGAAACAGAGGGGCTGAATCGGAGGGGCTGAAACAGAGGGCGAGAAACAGAGGGGCTGAAACAGAGAGCGAGAAACAGAGGAGCAGAAACAGAGGGCGAGAAACAGAGGGGCTGAAACAGAGGGGCTGAAACAGAGAGTGCGAAACAAAGGGGCTGAAACAGAGGGCGAGAAACAGAGGCCCTGAAACAGAGGGTCTGAAACAGAGGGGCTGAAACAGAGGGCAAGAAACAGAGGGGCTGAAACCGAGTGGCTGAAACAGAAGGGCTGAAACAGAGGGGCTGAAACAGAGGGCGAGAAACAGAGGGGCTGAATCAGAGGGGCTGAATCAGAGGGGCTGAAACAGAGGGCCTGAATCAGAGGGGCTGAAACAGAAGGCGAGAAACAGAGGGGCTGAAACAGAGGGCGAGAAACAGAGGGGCAGAAACAAAGGGCGAGAAACAGAGGGGCTGAAACAGAGGGGATGAAACAGAGGGCAAGAAACAGAGGGGCTGAAACAGAGGGCGAGAAACAGAGGGGCTGAAACAGAGGTGCTGAAACAGAGGGGCTGAAACAGAGGGCGAGAAACAGAGGGGCTGAAACAGAGGGCGACAAACAGAGGGGCTGAAACAAAGGGCGAGAAACAGAGGGGCTGAAACAGAGGGGCTGAACCAGAGGGGCTGAAACAGAGGGGCTGAAACGGAGGGGCTGAAACAGAGGGGCTGGAACAGAGGGGCTGAAACAGAGGGCAAGAAACAGAGGGGCTGAAACAGAGGGGCTGAAACAGATGGGCAGAAACAGAGGGCGAGAAACAGAGGGCGAGAAACAGAGGGGCTGAATCAGAGGGGCTGAAACAGAGGGCGAGAAACAGAGGGGCTGAATCAGAGGGGCTGAATCAGAGGGGCTGAAACAGAGGGACTGAAACAGAGGGCGAGAAACTAAGGTACTGAATCAGAGGGGCTGAAGCAGAGGGGCTGAAACAGACGGGCTGAAACAGAGAGCCTGAAACAGAGTGGCTGAAACAGAGGGGCTGAAACAGAGGGTCTGAAACAGAGGGGCTGAATCAGAGGGGCTGAAACAGAGGGGCTGAATCAGAGGGGCTGAAACAGAGGGCGAGAAACAGAGGGGCTGAAACAGAGGGGCTGAATCAGAGGGATTGAAACAGAGGGGCTGACACAGAGGGCGAGAAACAGAGAGGCTGAAACAGAGGGCGAGAAACAGAGGGGCTGAAACAGAGGGCGAGAAACAGAGGGGCTGAAACAGAGGGGCTGAAACAGAGGGGCTGAAACAGAGGGCGAGAAACAGAGGGGCTGAAACAGATGTGGAGAAACAGAGGGGCTGAAACTGAGGGCGAGAAACAGAGAGGCTGAATCAGAGGGGCTGAAACAGAGTGCGAGAAACAGAGGGGCTGAAACAGAGGGCGAGAAACAGAGGGGCTGAAACAGAGGTGCTGAAACAGAGGGTGAGAAACAGAGGGGCTGAAACAGAGGGCGAGAAACAGAGGGGCTGAAACAGAGGGGCTGAAACAGAGGGGCTGATTCAGAGCGGCTGAAACAGAGGGGCTGAATCAGAGGGGCTGAAACAGAGGGCGAGAAACAGAGGGGCTGAAACAGAGGGCGAGAAACAGAGGAGCAGAAACAGAGGGCGAGAAACAGAGGGGCTGAAACAGAGGGGCTGAAACAGAGAATGCGAAACAGAGGGGCTGAAACAGAGGGCGAGAAACAGAGGGGCTGAAACAGAGGTCGAGAAACAGAGGGGCTGAAACAGAGGGCAAGAAACAGAGGGGCTGAAACCGAGTGGCTGAAACAGAAGGGCTGAAACAGAGGGGCTGAAACAGAGGGCGAGAAACAGAGGGGCTGAATCAGAGGAGCTGAATCAGAGGGGCTGAAACAGAGGGCCTGAATCGGAGGGGCTGAAACAGAAGGCGAGAAACAGAGGGGCTGAAACAGAGGGCGAGAAACAGAGGGGCAGAAACAGAGGGCGAGAAACAGTGGGGCTGAAACAGAGGGCCTGAAACAGAGGGCAAGAAACAGAGGGGCTGAAACAGAGGGCGAGAAACAGAGGGGCTGAAACAGTGGGGCTGAAGCAGAGGGGCTGAAACAGAGGGCGAGAAACAGAGGGGCTGAAACAAAGGGCGAGAAACAGAGGGACTGAAACAGAGGGGCAGAAACAGAGGGGCTGAAACAGAGGGGCTGAATCGGAGGGGCTGAAACAGAGGGGCTCAAACAGAGGGCAAGAAACAGAGGGGCTGAAACAGAGGGGCTGAAACAGAGGGGCAGAAACAGAGGGCGAGAAACAGAGGGGCTGAATCAGAGGGGCTGAATCAGAGGGGCTGAATCAGAGGGGCTGAAACAGAGGGGCTGAAACAGAGGGGCTGAAACAGACGGGCTGAAACAGAGAGCCTGAAACAGAGTGGCTGAAACAGAGGGGCTGAAATAGAGGGTCTGAAACAGAGGGGCTGAATCAGAGGGGCTGAAACAGAGGGGCTGAATCAGAGGGGCTGAAACAGAGGGCGAGAAACAGAGGGGCTGAAACAGAGGGGCTGAATCAGAGGGGCTTAAACAGAGGGGCTGAAACAGAGGGCGAGAAACAGAGGGGCTGAAACAGAGGTGCTGAAACAGAGGGGCTGATTCAGAGGGGCTGAAACAGAGGGGCTGAATCGGAGGGGCTGAAACAGAGGGCGAGAAACAGAGGGGCTGAAACAGAGAGCGAGAAACAGAGGAGCAGAAACAGAGGGCGAGAAACAGAGGGGCTGAAACAGAGGGGCTGAAACAGAGAGTGCGAAACAAAGGGGCTGAAACAGAGGGCGAGAAACAGAGGGGCTGAAACAGAGGGTCTGAAACAGAGGGGCTGAAACAGAGGGAAAGAAACAGAGGGGCTGAAACCGAGTGGCTGAAACAGAAGGGCTGAAACAGAGGGGCTGAAACTTAGGGCGAGAAACAGAGGGGCTGAATCAGAGGGGCTGAATCAGAGGGGCTGAAACAGAGGGCCTGAATCAGAGGGGCTGAAACAGAAGGCGAGAAACAGAGGGGCTGAAACAGAGGGCGAGAAACAGAGGGGCAGAAACAAAGGGCGAGAAACAGAGGGGCTGAAACAGAGGGGATGAAACAGAGGGCAAGAAACAGAGGGGCTGAAACAGAGGGCGAGAAACAGAGGGGCTGAAACAGAGGTGCTGAAACAGAGGGGCTGAAACAGAGGGCGAGAAACAGAGGGGCTGAAACAGAGGGCGACAAACAGAGGGGCTGAAACAAAGGGCGAGAAACAGAGGGGCTGAAACAGAGGGGCTGAACCAGAGGGGCTGAAACAGAGGGGCTGAAACGGAGGGGCTGAAACAGAGGGGCTGGAACAGAGGGGCTGAAACAGATGGGCAGAAACAGAGGGCGAGAAACAGAGGGCGAGAAACAGAGGGGCTGAATCAGAGGGGCTGAAACAGAGGGCGAGAAACAGAGGGGCTGAATCAGAGGGGCTGAAGCAGAGGGGCTGAAACAGAGGGACTGAAACAGAGGGCGAGAAACTAAGGTACTGAATCAGAGGGGCTGAAGCAGAGGGGCTGAAACAGACGGGCTGAAACAGAGAGCCTGAAACAGAGTGGCTGAAACAGAGGGGCTGAAATAGAGGGTCTGAAACAGAGGGGCTGAATCAGAGGGGCTGAAACAGAGGGGCTGAATCAGAGGGGCTGAAACAGAGGGCTAGAAACAGAGGGGCTGAAACAGAGGGGCTGAATCAGAGGGATTGAAACAGAGGGGCTGACACAGAGGGCGAGAAACAGAGAGGCTGAAGCAGAGGGCGAGAAACAGAGGGGCTGAAACAGAGGGCGAGAAACAGAGGGGCTGAAACAGAGGGGCTGAAACAGAGGGGCTGAAACAGAGGGCGAGAAACAGAGGGGCTGAAACAGATGTGGAGAAACAGAGGAGCTGAAACTGAGGGCGAGAAACAGAGAGGCTGAATCAGAGGGGCTGAAACAGAGGGCGAGAAACAGAGGGGCTGAAACAGAGGGCGAGAAACAGAGGGGCTGAAACAGAGGTGCTGAAACACAGGGTGAGAAACAGAGGGGCTGAAACAGAGGGCGAGAAACAGAGGGGCTGAAACAGAGGGGCTGAAACAGAGGGGCTGATTCAGAGGGGCTGAAACAGAGGGGCTGAATCAGAGGGGCTGAAACAGAGGGCGAGAAACAGAGGGGCTGAAACAGAGGGCGAGAAACAGAGGAGCAGAAACAGAGGGCGAGAAACAGAGGGGCTGAAACAGAGGGGCTGAAACAGGGAATGCGAAACAGAGGGGCTGAAACAGAGGGCGAGAAACAGAGGGGCTGAAACAGAGGTCGAGAAACAGAGGGGCTGAATCAGAGGAGCTGAATCAGAGGGGCTGAAACAGAGGGCCTGAATCAGAGGGGCTGAAACAGAAGGCGAGAAACAGAGGGGCTGAAACAGAAGGGCTGAAACAGAGGGGCTGAAACAGAGGGCGAGAAACAGAGGGGCTGAATCAGAGGAGCTGAATCAGAGGGGCTGAAACAGAGGGCCTGAATCAGAGGGGCTGAAACAGAAGGCGAGAAACAGAGGGGCTGAAACAGAGGGCGAGAAACAGAGGGGCAGAAACAGAGGGCGAGAAACAGTGGGGCTGAAACAGAGGGCCTGAAACAGAGGGCAAGAAACAGAGGGGCTGAAACAGAGGGCGAGAAACAGAGGGGCTGAAACAGTGGGGCTGAAGCAGAGGGGCTGAAACAGAGGGCGAGAAACAGAGGGGCTGAAACAAAGGGCGAGAAACAGAGGGGCAGAAACAGAGGGGCAGAAACAGAGGGGCTGAAACAGAGGGGCTGAATCGGAGGGGCTGAAACAGAGGGGCTCAAACAGAGGGCAAGAAACAGAGGGGCTGAAACAGAGGGGCTGAAACAGAGGGGCAGAAACAGAGGGTGAGAAACAGAGGGGCTGAATCAGAGGGGCTGAATCAGAGGGGCTGAATCAGAGGGGCTGAAACAGAGGGGCTGAAACAGAGGGCGAGAAACTAAGGTACTGAATCAGAGGGGCTGAAACAGAGGGGCTGAAACAGAGGGGCTGAAACAGACGGGCTGAAACAGAGAGCCTGAAACAGAGGGGCTGAAACAGAGGGGCTGAATCAGAGGGTCTGAAACAGAGGGGCTGAATCAGAGGGGCTGAAACAGAGGGGCTGAAACAGAGGGGCTGAATCAGAGGGGCTTAAACAGAGGGGCTGAAACAGAGGTCGAGAAACAGAGAGGCTGAAACAGAGGGCGAGAAACAGAGGGGCTGAAACAGAGGGCGAGAAACAGAGGGGCTGAAACAGAGGGGCTGAAACAGAGGGGCTGAAACAGGGCGAGAAACAGAGGGGCTGAAAGAGATGGCGAGAAACAGAGGGGCTGAAACAGAGGGCGAGAAACAGAGGGGCTGAATCAGAGGGGCTGAAACAGAGGGCGAGAAACAGAGGGGCTGAAACAGAGGGCGAGAAACAGAGGGGCTGAAACAGAGGTGCTGAAACAGAGGGTGAGAAACAGAGGGGCTGAAACAGAGGGCGAGAAACAGAGGGGCTGAATCAGAGGGGCTGAAACAGAGGGGCTGATTCAGAGGGGCTGAAACAGAGGGGCTGAAACAGAGGGGCTGAATCAGAGGGGCTGAAACAGAGGGCGAGAAACAGAGGGGCTGAAACAGAGGGGCTGAATCAGGGGGCTTAAACAGAGGGGCTGAAACAGAGGTCGAGAAACAGAGAGGCTGAAACAGAGGGCGAGAAACAGAGGGGCTGAAACAGAGGGCGAGAAACAGAGGGGCTGAAACAGAGGGGCTGAAACAGAGGGGCTGAAACAGAGGGCGAGAAACAGAGGGGCTGAAAGAGATGGCGAGAAACAGAGGGGCTGAAACAGAGGGCGAGAAACAGAGGGGCTGAATCAGAGGGGCTGAAACAGAGGGCGAGAAACAGAGAGGCTGAAACAGAGGGCGAGAAACAGAGGGGCTGAAACAGAGGTGCTGAAACAGAGGGTGAGAAACAGAGGGGCTGAAACAGAGGGCGAGAAACAGAGGGGCTGAATCAGAGGGGCTGAAACAGAGGGGCTGATTCAGAGGGGCTGAAACAGAGGGGCTGAATCAGAGGGGCTGAAACAGAGGGCGAGAAACAGAGCGGCTGAAACAGAGGGCGAGAAACAGAGGAGCAGAAACAGAGGGCGAGAAACAGAGGGGCTGAAACAGAGGGGCTGAAACAGAGAGTGCGAAACAGAGGGGCTTAAACAGAGGGCGAGAAACAGAGGGGCTGAAAAAGAGGGCGAGAAACAGAGGGGCTGAAACAGAGGGCAAGAAACAGAGGGGCTGAAACCGAGTGGCTGAAACAGAAGGGCTGAAACAGAGGGGCTGAAACAGAGGGCGAGAAACAGAGGGGCTGAAACAGAGGGGCTGAATCAGAGGGGCTGAAACAGAAGGCGAGAAACATAGGGGCTGAAACAGAGGGCGAGAAACAGAGGGGCAGAAACAGAGGGCGACAAACAGAGGGGCTGAAACAGAGGGGCTGAAACAGAGGGCAAGAAACAGAGGGGCTGAAACAGAGGGCGAGAAACAGAGGGGCTGAAACAGAGGGGCTGAAACAGAGGGGCTGAAACAGAGGGCGAGAAACAGAGGGGCTGAAACAAAGGGCGAGAAACAGAGGGGCTGAAATAGAGGGGCAGAAACAGAGGGGCTGAAACAGAGGGGCTGAATCGGAGGGGCTGAAACAGAGGGGCTGAAACAGAGGGGCTGAAACAGAGGGCAAGAAACAGAGGGGCTGAAACAGAGGGGCTGAAACAGAGGGGCAGAAACAGAGGGCGAGAAACAGAGGGGCTGAATCAGAGGGGCTGAATCAGAGGGGCTGAATCAGAGGGGCTGAAACAGAGGGCGAGAAACAGAGGGGCTGAAACAGAGGGAGAGAAACAGAGGGGCTGAAACAGACGGGCTGAAACAGAGAGCCTGAAACTGAGGGGCTGAAACAGAGGGGCTGAAATAGAGGGGCTGAAACAGAGGGGCTGAAACAGAGGGCGTGAAACAGAGGGGCTGAATCAGAGGGGCTGAAACAGAGGGGCTGAAACAGAGGGGCTGAAACAGAGGGGCTGAAATAGAGGGTCTGAAACAGAGGGGCTGATTCAGAGGGGCTGAAACAGAGGGGCTGAATCAGAGGGGCTGAAACAGAGGGGCTGAAACAGAGGGCGAGAAACAGAGAGGCTGAAACAGAGGGCGAGAAACAGAGGGGCTGAAACAGAGGGCGAGAAACAGAGGGGCTGAAACAGAGGGGCTGAAACAGAGGGGCTGAAACAGAGGGCGAGAAACAGAGGGGCTGAAACAGATGGCGAGAAACAGAGGGGCTGAAACAGAGGGCGAGAAACAGAGGGGCTGAATCAGAGGGGCTGAAACAGAGGGGCTGAAACAGAGGGCGAGAAACAGAGGGGCTGAAACAGAGGGCGAGAAACAGAGGGGCTGAATCAGAGGGGCTGAAACAGAGGGCGAGAAACAGAGGGGCTGAAACAGAGGGCGAGAAACAGAGGGGCTAAAACAGAGGGCGATAAACAGAGGGGCTGAAACAGAGGGCAAGAAACAGAGGGGCTGAAACCGAGTTGCTGAAACAGAAGGGCTGAAACAGAGGGGCTGAAACAGAGGGCGAGAAACAGAGGAGCTGAATCAGAGGGGCTGAAACAGAGGGGCTGAAACAGAGGGGCTGAATCAGAGGGGCTGAAACAGAAGGCGAGAAACAGACGGGCTGAAACAGAGGGCGAGAAACAGAGGGGCAGAAACAGAGGGCGAGAAACAGTGGGGCTGAAACAGAGGGGCTGAAACAGAGGGCAAGAAACAGAGGGGCTGAAACAGAGGGCGAGAAACAGAGGGGCTGAAACAGAGGGGCTGAAACAGAGGGGCTGAAACAGAGGGCGAGAAACAGAGGGGCTGAAACAAAGGGCGAGAAACAGAGTGGCTGAAACAGAGGGCGAGAAACAGAGGGGCTGAAACAGAGGGGCTGAATCGGAGGGGCTGAAACAGAGGGGCTGAAACAGAGGGGCTGAAACAGAGGGCAAGAAACAGAGGGGCTGAAACAGAGGGGCTGAAACAGAGGGGCAGAAACAGAGGGCGAGAAACAGAGGGGCTGAATCAGAGGGGCTGAATCAGAGGGGCTGAAACAGAGGGGCTGAAACAGAGGGCGAGAAACAGAGGGGCTGAATCAGAGGGGCTGAATCAGAGGGGCTGAAACAGAGGGGCTAAAACAGAGGGCGAGAAACTAAGGGACTGAATCAGAGGGGCTTGAACAGTGGGGCTGAAACAGACGGGCTGAAACAGAGAGCCTGAAACAGAGGGGCTGAAACAGAGGGGCTGAAATAGAGGGGCTGAAACAGAGGGGCTGAAACAGAGGGCGAGAAACTAAGGTACTGAATCAGAGGGGCTGAAACAGAGGGGCTGAAATAGAGGGTCTGAAACAGAGGGGCTGAATCAGAGGGGCTGAAACAGAGGGGCTGAATCAGAGGGGCTGAAACAGAGGGCGAGAAACAGAGGGGCTGAAACAGAGGGGCTGAATCAGAGGGGCTGAAACAGAGGGGCTGAAACAGAGGTCGAGAAACAGAGAGGCTGAAACAGAGGGCGAGAAACAGAGGGGCTGAAACAGAGGGCGAGAAACAGAGGGGCTGAAACAGAGGGGCTGAAACAGAGGGGCTGAAACAGAGGGCGAGAAACAGAGGGGCTGAAACAGAGGGGCTGAAACAGAGGGCGAGAAACAGTGGGGCTGAAACAGAGGAGCTGAAACAGTGGGGCTGAAACAGAGCGGCTGAAACAGAGGGCGAGAAATAGAGGGGCTGAAACACAGGGCGAGAAACAGAGGGGCTGAAACAGAGGGCGAGAAGCAGAGGGGCTGAAACAGAGGGGCTGAAACAGAGGGGCTGAAACAGAGGGCGAGAAAAAGAGGGGCTGAAAAAGAGGGCGAGAAACAGAGTGGCTGAAACAGAGGGCGAGAAATAGAGGGGCTGAATCAGAGGAGCTGAAACAGAGGGCGAGAAACAGAGGGGCTGAAACAGAGGGCGAGGAACAGTGGGGCTGAAACAGAGGGGCTGAAACAGAGGGTGAGAAACAGAGGGGCTGAAACAGAGGGCGAGAAACAGAGGGGCTGAAACAGAGGGTCTGAAACAGAGGGGCTGAATCAGAGGGGCTGATTCAGAGGGGCTGAAACAGTGGGGCTGAATAAGAGGGGCTGAAACAGAGGGCGAGAAACAGAGGGGCTGAAACAAAGGGGCTGAAACAGTGGAGCTGAAACAGAGGGGCTGAAACAGAGGGCGAGAAATAGAGGGGCTGAAACAGAGGGCGAGAAACAGAGGGGCTGAAACAGAGGGCGAGAAACAGAGGGGCTGAAACAGAGGGCGAGAAACAGAGGGGCTGAAACAGAGGGCGAGAAACAGCAGGGCTGAAACAGAGGTGCTGAAATAGAGGGTGAGAAACAGAGGGGATGAAACAGAGGGCGAGAAACAGAGGGGCTGAAACAGAGGGGCTGAAACAGAGGGGCTGATTCAGAGGGGCTGAAACAGAGGGGCTGAATCGAAGGGGCTGAAACAGAGGGCGAGAAACAGAGGGGCTGAAACAGAGAGCGAGAAACAGAGTAACAGAAACAGAGGGCGAGAAACAGAGGGGCTGAAACAGAGGGGCTGAAACAGAGAGTGCGAAACAAAGGGGCTGAAACAGAGGGCGAGAAACAGAGGGGCTGAAACAGAGGGTCTGAAACAGAGGGGCTGAAACAGAGGGCAAGAAACAGAGGGGCTGAAACCGAGTGGCTGAAACAGAAGGGCTGAAACAGAGGGGCTGAAACAGAGGGCGAGAAACAGAGGGGCTGAATCAGAGGGGCTGAATCAGAGGGGCTGAAACAGAGGGCCTGAATCAGAGGGGCTGAAACAGAAGGCGAGAAACAGAGGGGCTGAAACAGAGGGCGAGAAACAGAGGGGCAGAAACAAAGGGCGAGAAACAGAGGGGCTGAAACAGAGGGGATGAAACAGAGGGCAAGAAACAGAGGGGCTGAAACAGAGGGCGAGAAACAGAGGGGCTGAAACAGATGTGCTGAAACAGAGCGGCTGAAACAGAGGGCGAGAAACAGAGGGGCTGAAACAGAGGGCGACAAACAGAGGGGCTGAAACAAAGGGCGAGAAACAGAGGGGCTGAAACAGAGGGGCTGAACCAGAGGGGCTGAAACAGAGGGGCTGAAACGGAGGGGCTGAAACAGAGGGGCTGGAACAGAGGGGCTGAAACAGAGGGCAAGAAACAGAGGGGCTGAAACAGAGGGGCTGAAACAGATGGGCAGAAACAGAGGGCGAGAAACAGAGGGCGAGAAACAGAGGGCCTGAAACAGAGTGGCTGAAACAGAGGGGCTGAAACAGATGTGGAGAAACAGAGGGGCTGAAACTGAGGGCGAGAAACAGAGAGGCTGAATCAGAGGGGCTGAAACAGAGGGCGAGAAACAGAGGGGCTGAAACAGAGGGCGAGAAACAGAGGGGCTGAAACAGAGGGCGAGAAACAGAGGGGCTGATTCAGAGGGGCTGAAACAGAGGGGCTGAATCAGAGGGGCTGAAACAGAGGGCGAGAAACAGGGGGCTGAAACAGAGGGCGAGAAACAGAGGGGCTGAAACAGAGGGGCTGAAACAGAGAATGCGAAACAGAGGGGCTGAAACAGAGGGCGAGAAACAGAGGGTCTGAAACAGAGGTCGAGAAACAGAGGGGCTGAAACAGAGGGCAAGAAACAGAGGGGCTGAAACCGAGTGGCTGAAACAGTAGGGCTGAAACAGAGGGGCTGAAACAGAGGGCGAGAAACAGAGGGGCTGAATCAGAGGAGCTGAATCAGAGGGGCTGAAACAGAGGGCCTGAATCAGAGGGGCTGAAACAGAAGGCGAGAAACAGAGGGGCTGAAACAGAGGGGCTGAAACAGAGGGGCAGAAACAGAGGGCGAGAAACAGAGGGGCTGAATCAGAGGGGCTGAATCAGAGGGGCTGAATCAGAGGGGCTGAAACAGAGGGGCTGAAACAGAGGGGCTGAATCGGAGGGGCTGAAACAGAGGGGCTGAAACAGAGGGGCTGAAACAGAGGGCAAGAAACAGAGGGGCTGAAACAGAGGGGCTGAAACAGAGGGGCAGAAACAGAGGGCGAGAAACAGAGGGGCTGAATCAGAGGGGCTGAATCAGAGGGGCTGAATCAGAGGGGCTGAAACAGAGGGGCTGAAACAGAGGGCGAGAAACAGAGGGGCTGAAACAGAGGGAGAGAAACAGAGGGGCTGAAACAGACGGGCTGAAACAGAGAGCCTGAAACTGAGGGGCTGAAACAGAGGGGCTGAAATAGAGGGGCTGAAACAGAGGGGCTGAAACAGAGGGCGTGAAACAGAGGGGCTGAATCAGAGGGGCTGAAACAGAGGGGCTGAAACAGAGGGGCTGAAACAGAGGGGCTGAAATAGAGGGTCTGAAACAGAGGGGCTGATTCAGAGGGGCTGAAACAGAGGGGCTGAATCAGAGGGGCTGAAACAGAGGGGCTGAAACAGAGGGCGAGAAACAGAGAGGCTGAAACAGAGGGCGAGAAACAGAGGGGCTGAAACAGAGGGCGAGAAACAGAGGGGCTGAAACAGAGGGGCTGAAACAGAGGGGCTGAAACAGAGGGCGAGAAACAGAGGGGCTGAAACAGATGGCGAGAAACAGAGGGGCTGAAACAGAGGGCGAGAAACAGAGGGGCTGAATCAGAGGGGCTGAAACAGAGGGGCTGAAACAGAGGGCGAGAAACAGAGGGGCTGAAACAGAGGGCGAGAAACAGAGGGGCTGAATCAGAGGGGCTGAAACAGAGGGCGAGAAACAGAGGGGCTGAAACAGAGGGCGAGAAACAGAGGGGCTAAAACAGAGGGCGATAAACAGAGGGGCTGAAACAGAGGGCAAGAAACAGAGGGGCTGAAACCGAGTTGTTGAAACAGAAGGGCTGAAACAGAGGGGCTGAAACAGAGGGCGAGAAACAGAGGAGCTGAATCAGAGGGGCTGAAACAGAGGGGCTGAAACAGAGGGGCTGAATCAGAGGGGCTGAAACAGAAGGCGAGAAACAGACGGGCTGAAACAGAGGGCGAGAAACAGAGGGGCAGAAACAGAGGGCGAGAAACAGTGGGGCTGAAACAGAGGGGCTGAAACAGAGGGCAAGAAACAGAGGGGCTGAAACAGAGGGCGAGAAACAGAGGGGCTGAAACAGAGGGGCTGAAACAGAGGGGCTGAAACAGAGGGCGAGAAACAGAGGGGCTGAAACAAAGGGCGAGAAACAGAGTGGCTGAAACAGAGGGCGAGAAACAGAGGGGCTGAAACAGAGGGGCTGAATCGGAGGGGCTGAAACAGAGGGGCTGAAACAGAGGGGCTGAAACAGAGGGCAAGAAACAGAGGGGCTGAAACAGAGGGGCTGAAACAGAGGGGCAGAAACAGAGGGCGAGAAACAGAGGGGCTGAATCAGAGGGGCTGAATCAGAGGGGCTGAAACAGAGGGGCTGAAACAGAGGGCGAGAAACAGAGGGGCTGAATCAGAGGGGCTGAATCAGAGGGGCTGAAACAGAGGGGCTAAAACAGAGGGCGAGAAACTAAGGGACTGAATCAGAGGGGCTTGAACAGTGGGGCTGAAACAGACGGGCTGAAACAGAGAGCCTGAAACAGAGGGGCTGAAACAGAGGGGCTGAAATAGAGGGGCTGAAACAGAGGGGCTGAAACAGAGGGCGAGAAACTAAGGTACTGAATCAGAGGGGCTGAAACAGAGGGGCTGAAATAGAGGGTCTGAAACAGAGGGGCTGAATCAGAGGGGCTGAAACAGAGGGGCTGAATCAGAGGGGCTGAAACAGAGGGCGAGAAACAGAGGGGCTGAAACAGAGGGGCTGAATCAGAGGGGCTGAAACAGAGGGGCTGAAACAGAGGTCGAGAAACAGAGAGGCTGAAACAGAGGGCGAGAAACAGAGGGGCTGAAACAGAGGGCGAGAAACAGAGGGGCTGAAACAGAGGGGCTGAAACAGAGGGGCTGAAACAGAGGGCGAGAAACAGAGGGGCTGAAACAGAGGGGCTGAAACAGAGGGCGAGAAACAGTGGGGCTGAAACAGAGGAGCTGAAACAGTGGGGCTGAAACAGAGCGGCTGAAACAGAGGGCGAGAAATAGAGGGGCTGAAACACAGGGCGAGAAACAGAGGGGCTGAAACAGAGGGCGAGAAGCAGAGGGGCTGAAACAGAGGGGCTGAAACAGAGGGGCTGAAACAGAGGGCGAGAAAAAGAGGGGCTGAAAAAGAGGGCGAGAAACAGAGTGGCTGAAACAGAGGGCGAGAAATAGAGGGGCTGAATCAGAGGAGCTGAAACAGAGGGCGAGAAACAGAGGGGCTGAAACAGAGGGCGAGGAACAGTGGGGCTGAAACAGAGGGGCTGAAACAGAGGGTGAGAAACAGAGGGGCTGAAACAGAGGGCGAGAAACAGAGGGGCTGAAACAGAGGGTCTGAAACAGAGGGGCTGAATCAGAGGGGCTGATTCAGAGGGGCTGAAACAGTGGGGCTGAATAAGAGGGGCTGAAACAGAGGGCGAGAAACAGAGGGGCTGAAACAAAGGGGCTGAAACAGTGGAGCTGAAACAGAGGGGCTGAAACAGAGGGCGAGAAATAGAGGGGCTGAAACAGAGGGCGAGAAACAGAGGGGCTGAAACAGAGGGCGAGAAACAGAGGGGCTGAAACAGAGGGCGAGAAACAGAGGGGCTGAAACAGAGGGCGAGAAACAGCAGGGCTGAAACAGAGGTGCTGAAACAGAGGGTGAGAAACAGAGGGGATGAAACAGAGGGCGAGAAACAGAGGGGCTGAAACAGAGGGGCTGAAACAGAGGGGCTGATTCAGAGGGGCTGAAACAGAGGGGCTGAATCGAAGGGGCTGAAACAGAGGGCGAGAAACAGAGGGGCTGAAACAGAGAGCGAGAAACAGAGTAACAGAAACAGAGGGCGAGAAACAGAGGGGCTGAAACAGAGGGGCTGAAACAGAGAGTGCGAAACAAAGGGGCTGAAACAGAGGGCGAGAAACAGAGGGGCTGAAACAGAGGGTCTGAAACAGAGGGGCTGAAACAGAGGGCAAGAAACAGAGGGGCTGAAACCGAGTGGCTGAAACAGAAGGGCTGAAACAGAGGGGCTGAAACAGAGGGCGAGAAACAGAGGGGCTGAATCAGAGGGGCTGAATCAGAGGGGCTGAAACAGAGGGCCTGAATCAGAGGGGCTGAAACAGAAGGCGAGAAACAGAGGGGCTGAAACAGAGGGGCTGAAACAGAAGGGCTGAAACAGAGGGGCTGAAACAGAGGGCGAGAAACAGTGGGGCTGAAACAGAGGGGATGAAACAGAGGGCAAGAAACAGAGGGGCTGAAACAGAGGGCGAGAAACAGAGGGGCTGAAACAGATGTGCTGAAACAGAGCGGCTGAAACAGAGGGCGAGAAACAGAGGGGCTGAAACAGAGGGCGACAAACAGAGGGGCTGAAACAAAGGGCGAGAAACAGAGGGGCTGAAACAGAGGGGCTGAACCAGAGGGGCTGAAACAGAGGGGCTGAAACGGAGGGGCTGAAACAGAGGGGCTGGAACAGAGGGGCTGAAACAGAGGGCAAGAAACAGAGGGGCTGAAACAGAGGGGCTGAAACAGATGGGCAGAAACAGAGGGCGAGAAACAGAGGGCGAGAAACAGAGGGCCTGAAACAGAGTGGCTGAAACAGAGGGGCTGAAATAGAGGGTCTGAAACAGAGGGGCTGAAATAGAGGGTCTGAAACAGAGGGGCTGAATCAGAGGGGCTGAAACAGAGGGGCTGAATCAGAGGGGTTGAAACAGAGGGGCTGACACAGAGGGCGAGAAACAGAGAGGCTGAAACAGAGGGCGAGAAACAGTGGGGCTGAAACAGAGGGCGAGAAACAGAGGGGCTGAAACAGAGGGGCTGAAACAGAGGGGCTGAAACAGAGGGCGAGAAACAGAGGGGCTGAAACAGATGTGGAGAAACAGAGGGGCTGAAACTGAGGGCGAGAAACAGAGAGGCTGAATCAGAGGGGCTGAAACAGAGGGCGAGAAACAGAGGGGCTGAAACAGAGGGCGAGAAACAGAGGGGCTGAAACAGAGGGCGAGAAACAGAGGGGCTGATTCAGAGGGGCTGAAACAGAGGGGCTGAATCAGAGGGGCTGAAACAGAGGGCGAGAAACAGGGGGCTGAAACAGAGGGCGAGAAACAGAGGGGCTGAAACAGAGGGGCTGAAACAGAGAATGCGAAACAGAGGGGCTGAAACAGAGGGCGAGAAACAGAGGGTCTGAAACAGAGGTCGAGAAACAGAGGGGCTGAAACAGAGGGCAAGAAACAGAGGGGCTGAAACCGAGTGGCTGAAACAGTAGGGCTGAAACAGAGGGGCTGAAACAGAGGGCGAGAAACAGAGGGGCTGAATCAGAGGAGCTGAATCAGAGGGGCTGAAACAGAGGGCCTGAATCAGAGGGGCTGAAACAGAAGGCGAGAAACAGAGGGGCTGAAATATAGGGCGAGAAACAGAGGGGAAGAAACAGAGGGCGAGAAACAGTGGGGCTGAAACAGCGGGGCTGAAACAGAGGGCGAGAAACAGAGGGGCTGAAACAGAGGGCGAGAAACAGAGGGGCTGAAACAGTGGGGCTGAAGCAGAGGGGCTGAAACAGAGGGCGAGAAACAGAGGGGCTGAAACAAAGGGCGAGAAACAGAGGGGCTGAAACAGAGGGGCAGAAACAGAGGGGCTGAAACAGAGGGGCTGAATCGGAGGGGCTGAAACAGAGGGGCTCAAACAGAGGGCAAGAAACAGAGGGGCTGAAACAGAGGGGCTGAAACAGAGGGGCAGAAACAGAGGGCGAGAAACAGAGGGGCTGAATCGGAGGGGCTGAATCAGAGGGGCTGAATCAGAGGGGCTGAAACAGAGGGGCTGAAACAGAGGGCGAGAAACTAAGGTACTGAATCAGAGGGGCTGAAACAGAGGGGCTGAAACAGAGGGGCTGAAACAGACGGGCTGATACAGAGAGCCTGAAACAGAGTGGCTGAAACAGAGGGGCTGAAATAGAGGGTCTGAAACAGAGGGGCTGAATCAGAGGGGCTGAAACAGAGGGCTGAATCAGAGGGGCTGAAACAGAGGGCGAGAAACAGAGGGGCTGAAACAGAGGTCGAGAAACAGAGAGGCTGAAACAGAGGGCGAGAAACAGAGGGGCTGAAACAGAGGGCGAGAAACAGAGGGGCTGAAACAGAGGGGCTGAAACAGAGGGGCTGAAACAGAGGGCGAGAAACAGAGGGGCTGAAAGAGATGGCGAGAAACAGAGGGGCTGAAACAGAGGGCGAGAAACAGAGGGGCTGAAACAGAGGGGCTGAAACAGACGGGCTGAAACAGAGAGCCAGAAACAGAGTGTCTGAAACAGAGGGGCTGAAATAGAGGGTCTGAAACAGAGGGGCTGAATCAGAGGGGCTGAAACAGAGGGGCTGAATCAGAGGGGCTGAAACAGAGGGCGAGAAACAGAGGGGCTGAAACAGAGGTCGAGAAACAGAGAGGCTGAAACAGAGGGCGAGAAACAGAGGGGCTGAAACAGAGGGCGAGAAACAGAGGGGCTGAAACAGAGGGGCTGAAACAGAGGGGCTGAAACAGAGGGCGAGAAACAGAGGGGCTGAAAGAGATGGCGAGAAACAGAGGGGCTGAATCAGAGGGCGAGAAACAGAGGGGCTGAATCAGAGGGGCTGAAACAGAGGGCGAGAAACAGAGGGGCTGAAACAGAGGGCGAGAAACAGAGGGGCTGAAACAGAGGTGCTGAAACAGAGGGTGAGAAACAGAGGGGCTGAAACAGAGGGCGAGAAACAGAGGGGCTGAATCAGAGGGGCTGAAACAGAGGGGCTGATTCAGAGGGGCTGAAACAGAGGGGCTGAATCAGAGGGGCTGAAACAGAGGGCGAGAAACAGAGCGGCTGAAACAGAGAGCGAGAAACAGAGGAGCAGAAACAGAGGGCGAGAAACAGAGGGGCTGAAACAGAGGGGCTGAAACAGAGAGTGCAAAACATAGGGGCTTAAACAGAGGGCGAGAAACAGAGGGGCTGAAAAAGAGGGCGAGAAACAGAGGGGCTGAAACAGAGGGGCTGAAACCGAGTGGCTGAAACAGAAGGGCTGAAACAGAGGGGCTGAAACAGAGGGCGAGAAACAGAGGGGCTGAATCAGAGGGGCTGAATCAGAGGGGCTGAAACAGAGGGGCTGAATCAGAGGGGCTGAAACAGAAGGCGAGAAACAGAGGGGCTGAAACAGAGGCCGAGAAACAGAGGGGCAGAAACAGAGGGCGACAAACAGAGGGGCTGAAACAGAGGGGCTGAAACAGAGGGCAAGAAACAGAGGGGCTGAAACAGAGGGGCTGAAACAGAGGGCGAGAAATAGAGGGGCTGAAACAAAGGGCGAGAAACAGAGGGGCTGAAACAGAGGGGCAGAAACAGAGGGGCTGAAACAGAGGGGCTGAATCGGAGGGGCTGAAACAGAGGGGCTGAAACAGAGGGGCTGAAACAGAGAGCAAGAAACAGAGGGGCTGAAACAGAGGGGCTGAAACAGAGGGGCAGAAACAGAGGGCGAGAAACAGAGGGGCTGAATCAGAGGGGCTGAATCAGAGGGGCTGAAACAGAGGGGCTGAAACAGAGGGCGAGAAACAGAGGGGCTGAATCACAGGGGCTGAATCAGAGGGGCTGAAACAGAGGGGCTGAAACAGACGGGCTGAAACAGAGAGCCTGAAACAGAGTGGCTGAAACAGAGGGGCTGAAATAGAGGGTCTGAATCAGAGGGGCTGATTCAGAGGGGCTGAAACAGAGGGGCTGAATCAGAGGGGCTGAAACAGAGCGGCTGAAACAGAGGGCGAGAAACAGAGAGGCTGAAACTGAGGGCGAGAAACAGAGGGGCTGAAACAGAGGGCGAGAAACAGAGGGGCTGAAACAGAGGGGCTTAAACAGAGGGGCTGAAACAGAGGGCGAGAAACAGAGGGGCTGAAACAGATGGCGAGAAACAGAGGGGCTGAAACAGAGGGCGAGAAACAGAGGGGCTGAATCAGAGGGGCTGAAACAGAGGGCGAGAAACAGAGGGGCTGAAACAGAGGGGCTGAAACAGAGGGGCTGAAACAGAGGGCGAGAAACAGAGGGGCTGAAACAGAGGGCGAGAAACAGAGGGGCTGAATCAGAGGGGCTGAAACAGAGGGCGAGAAACAGAGGGGCTGAAACAGAGGGGCTGAAACAGAGGGCAAGAAACAGAGGGGCTGAAACAGAGGGCGAGAAACAGAGGGGCTGAAACAGAGGGGCTGAAACAGAGGGGCTGAAACAGAGAGCGAGAAACAGAGGGGCTGAAACAGAGGGCCAGAAACAGAGGGGCTGAAACCGAGTGGCTGAAACAGAAGGTCTGAAACAGAGGGGCTGAAACAGAGGGCGAGAAACAGAGGGGCTGAATCAGAGGGGCTGAATCAGAGGGGCTGAAACAGAGGGCCTGAATCAGAGGGGCTGAAACAGAAGGCGAGAAACAGAGGGGCAGAAACAGAGGGCGAGAAACAGTGGGGCTGAAACAGAGGGGCTGAAACAGAGGGCAAGAAACAGAGGGGCTGAAACAGAGAGCGAGAAACAGAGGGGCTGAAACAGAGGGGCTGAAGCAGAGGATCTGAAACAGAGGGCGAGAAACAGAGGGGCTGAAACAAAGGGCGAGAAACAGAGGTGCTGAAACAGAGGGGCAGAAACAGAGGGGCTGAAACAGAGGGGCTGAATCGGAGGGGCTGAAACAGAGGGGCTGAAACAGAGGGGCTGAAACAGAGAGTGCGAAACAGAGGGGCTGAAACAGAGGGCGAGAAACAGAGGGGCTAAAACAGAGGGCGATAAACAGAGGGGCTGAAACAGAGGGCAAGAAACAGAGGGGCTGAAACCGAGTGGCTGAAACAGAAGGGCTGAAACAGAGGGGCTGAAACAGAGGGCGAGAAACAGAGGAGCTGAATCAGAGGGGCTGAAACAGAGGGGCTGAAACAGAGGGGCTGAATCAGAGGGGCTGAAACAGAAGGCGAGAAACAGACGGGCTGAAACAGAGGGGCAGAAACAGAGGGCGAGAAACAGTGGGGCTGAAACAGAGGGGCTGAAACAGAGGGCAAGAAACAGAGGGGCTGAAACAGAGGGCGAGACACAGAGGGGCTGAAACAGAGGGGCTGAAACAGAGGGGCTGAAACAGAGGGCGAGAAACAGAGGGGCTGAAACAAAGGGCGAGAAACAGAGGGGCGGAAACAGAGGGGCAGAAACAGAGGGGCTGAAACAGAGGGGCTGAATCGGAGGGGCTGAAACAGAGGGGCTGAAACAGAGGGGCTGAAACAGAGGGCAAGAAACAGAGGGGCTGAAACAGAGGGGCTGAAACAGAGGGCCAGAAACAGAGGGCGTGAAACAGAGGGGCTGAATCAGAGGGGCTGAATCAGAGGGGCTGAAACAGAGGGGCTGAAACAGAGGGCGAGAAACAGAGGGGCTGAATCAGAGGGGCTGAATCAGAGGGGCTGAAACAGAGGGGCTAAAACAGAGGGCGAGAAACTAAGGGACTGAATCAGAGGGGCTGAAACAGTGGGGCTGAAACAGACGGGCTGAAACAGAGAGCCTGAAACAGAGGGGCTGAAACAGAGGGGCTGAAATAGAGGGGCTGAAACAGAGGGGCTGAAACAGAGGGCGAGAAACTAAGGTACTGAATCAGAGGGGCTGAAACAGAGGGGCTGAATCAGAGGGGCTGAAACAGAGGGGCTGAATCAGAGGGGCTGAAACAGAGGGGCTGAAACTGAGTGCGAGAAACAGAGGGGCTGAAACAGAGGGCGAGAAACAGAGGGGCTGAATCAGAGGGGCTGAAACAGAGGGCGAGAAACAGAGGGGCTGAAACAGAGGGGCTGAAACAGAGGGGCTGAAACAGAGGGCGAGAAACAGAGGGGCTGAAACAGAGGGCGAGAAACAGAGGGGCTGAATCAGAGGGGCTGAAACAGAGGGCGAGAAACAGAGGGGCTGAAACAGAGGGGCTGAAACAGAGGGGCTGAAACAGAGGGCAAGAAACAGAGGGGCTGAAACAGAGGGCGAGAAACAGAGGGGCTGAAACAGAGGGGCTGAAACAGAGGGGCTGAAACAGAGAGCGAGAAACAGAGGGGCTGAAACAGAGGGCCAGAAACAGAGGGGCTGAAACCGAGGGGCAGAAACAGAGTGGCTGAAACAGAGGGGCTGAATCGGAGGGGCTGAAACAGAGGGGCTGAAACAGAGGGGCTGAAACAGAGAGTGCGAAACAGAGGGGCTGAAACAGAGGGGCTAAAACAGAGGGCGATAAACAGAGGGGCTGAAACAGAGGGCCAGAAACAGAGGGGCTGAAACCGAGTGGCTGAAACAGAAGGGCTGAAACAGAGGGGCTGAAACAGTGGGCGAGAAACAGAGGGGCTGAATCAGAGGGGCTGAATCAGAGGGGCTGAAACAGAGGGCCTGAATCACAGGGGCTGAAACAAAGGGCGAGAAACAGAGGGGCTGAAACAGAGGGGCAGAAACAGAGGGGCTGAAACAGAGGGGCTGAATCGGAGGGGCTGAAACAGAGGGGCTGAAACAGAGGGGCTGAAACAGAGAGTGCGAAACAGAGGGGCTGAAACAGAGGGGGAGAAACAGAGGGACTAAAACAGAGGGCGATAAACAGAGGGGCTGAAACAGAGGGCAAGAAACAGAGGGGCTGAAACCGAGTGGCTGAAACAGAAGGGCTGAAACAGAGGGGCTGAAACAGAGGGGCAGAAACAGAGGGGCTGAAACAGAGGGGCTGAATCGGAGGGGCTGAAACAGAGGGGCTGAAACAGAGGGGCTGAAACAGAGAGTGCGAAACAGAGGGGCTGAAACAGAGGGGGAGAAACAGAGGGACTAAAACAGAGGGCGATAAACAGAGGGGCTGAAACAGAGGGCAAGAAACAGAGGGGCAGAAACCGAGTGGCTGAAACAGAAGGGCTGAAACAGAGGGGCTGAAACAGAGGGCGAGAAACAGAGGAGCTGAATCAGAGGGGCTGAAACAGAGGGGCTGAAACAGAGGGGCTGAATCAGAGGGGCTGAAACAGAAGGCGAGAAACAGACGGGCTGAAACAGAGGGCGAGAAACAGAGGGGCAGAAGCAGAGGGCGAGAAACAGTGGGGCTGAAACAGAGGGGCTGAAACAGAGGGCAAGAAACATAGGGGCTGAAACAGAGGGCGAGAAACAGAGGGGCTGAAACAGAGGGGCTGAAACAGAGGGGCTGAAACAGAGGGCGAGAAACAGAGGGGCTGAAACAAAGGGCGAGAAACAGAGGGGCTGAAACAGAGGGGCAGAAACAGAGGGGCTGAAACAGAGGGGCTGAATCGGAGGGGCTGAAACAGAGGGGCTAAAACAGAGGGCGAGAAACTAAGGGACTGAAACAGAGGGGCTGAAACAGTGGGGCTGAAACAGACGGGCTGAAACAGAGAGCCTGAAACAGAGGGGCTGAAACAGAGGGGCTGAAATAGAGGGGCTGAAACAGAGGGGCTGAAACAGAGGGCGAGAAACTAAGGTACTGAATCAGAGGGGCTGAAACAGAGGGGCTGAATCAGAGGGACTGAAACAGAGGGGCTGAATCAGAGGGGCTGAAACAGAGGGGCTGAAACAGAGGGCGAGAAACAGAGGGGCTGAAACAGAGGGGCTGAAACAGAGGGGCTGAAACAGAGGGCGAGAAACAGAGGGGCTGAAACAGATGGCGAGAAACAGCGGGGCTGAAACAGAGGGGCTGATTCAGAGGGGCTGAAACAGAGGGCGAGAAACAGAGGGACTGAAACAGAGGGCGAGAAACAGAGGAGCAGAAACAGAGGGCGAGAAACAGAGGGGCTGAAACAGAGGGGCTGAAACAGAGAGTGCGAAACAGAGGGGCTGAAACAGAGGGCGAGAAACAGAGGGCGAGAAACAGAGGGGCTGAAACAGAGGGCAAGAAACAGAGGGGCTGAAACCGAGTGGCTGAAACAGAAGGGCTGAAACAGAGGGGCTGAAACAGAGGGCGAGAAACAGAGGGGCTGAATCAGAGGGGCTGAATCAGAGGGGCTGAAACAGAGGGGCTGAATCAGAGGGGCTGAAACAGAAGGCGAGAAACAGAGGGGCTGAAACAGAGGGCGAGAAACAGAGGGGCAGAAACAGAGGGCGAGAAACAGAGGGGTTGAAACAGAGGGGCTGAAACAGAGGGGCTGAAACTGAGGGCAAGAAACAGAGGGGCTGAAACAGAGGGCGAGAAAAAGAGGGGCTGAAACAGAGGGGCTGAAACAGAGGGGCTGAAACAGAGGGCGAGAAACAGAGGGGCTGAAACAAAGGGCGAGAAACAGAGGGGCTGAAACAGAGGGGCAGAAACAGAGGGGCTGAAACAGAGGGGCTGAATTGGAGGGGCTGAAACAGAGGGGCTGAAACAGAGCGGCTGAAACAGAGGGCAAGAAACAGAGGGGCTGAAACAGAGGGGCTGAAACAGAGGGCGAGAAACAGAGGGGCTGTATCAGAGGGGCTGAATCAGAGGGGCTGAAACAGAGGGGCTGAAACAGAGGGCGAGAAACTAAGGGACTGAATCAGAGGGGCTGAAACAGAGGGGCTGAAACAGACGGGCTGAAACAGAGAGCCTGAAACAGAGGGGCTGAAACAGAGGGGCTGAAATAGAGGTGCTGAAACAGAGGGGCTGAATCAGAGGGGCTGAAACAGAGGGGCTGAATCAGAGGGGCTGAAACAGAGGGCGAGAAACAGAGGGGCTGAAACTGAGGGGCTGAATCAGAGGGGCTGAAACAGAGGGGCTGAAACAGAGGGCGAGAAACAGAGAGGCTGAAACAGAGGGCGAGAAACAGAGGGGCTGAAACAGAGGGCAAGAAACAGAGGGGCTGAAACAGAGGGCGAGAAACAGAGGGGCTGAAACAGAGGGGCTGAAACAGAGGGGCTGAAACAGAGGGGCTGAAACAGAGGGCGAGAAACAGAGGGGCTGAAACAGAGGGCGAGAAACAGAGGAGCTGAAACAGAGGGCGAGAAACAGAGGGCGAGAAACAGAGGGACTGAAACAGAGCGTCTGAAACAGAGGGCGAGAAACAGAGGGGCTGAAACGGAGGGCGAGAAACAGAGGGGCTGAATCAGAGGGGCTGAATCAGAGGGGCTGAAACAGAGGGCCTGAATCAGAGGGGCTGAAACAGAAAGCGAGAAACACAGGGGCTGAAAGAGAGGGCCTGAATCAGAGGGGCTGAAACAGAAGGCGAGAAACAGAGGGGCTGAAACAGAGGGCGAGAAACAGAGGGGCAGAAACAGAGGGCGAGAAACAGTGGGGCTGAAACAGAGGGGCTGAAACAGAGGGCAAGAAACAGCGGGGCTGAAACACAGGGCGAGAAACAGAGGGGCTGAAACAGAGGGCAAGAAACAGCGGGGCTGAATCAGAGGGGCTGAAACAGAGGGCAAGAAACAGAGGGGCTGAAACAGAGGGGCTGAAACAGAGGGGCTGAAACAGAGGGCGAGAAACAGAGGGGCTGAAACAGAGGGCGAGAAACAGAGGGGCTGAATCAGAGGGGCTGAAACAGAGGGCGAGAAACAGAGGGACTGAAACAGAGGGGCTGAAACAGAGGGCAAGAAACAGAGGGGCTGAAACAGAGGGCGAGAAACAGAGGGGCTGAAACAGAGGGGCTGAAACAGAGGGGCTGAAACAGAGAGCGAGAAACAGAGGGGCTGAAACAGAGGGCCAGAAACAGAGGGGTTGAAACCGAGTGGCTGAAACAGAAGGGCTGAAACAGAGGGGCTGAAACAGAGGGCGAGAAACAGAGGAGCTGAATCAGAGGGGCTGAATCAGAGGGGCTGAAACAGAGGGCCTGAATCAGAGGGGCTGAA
This sequence comes from Chiloscyllium punctatum, assembly GCF_047496795.1. Taxonomy (NCBI): domain Eukaryota; kingdom Metazoa; phylum Chordata; class Chondrichthyes; order Orectolobiformes; family Hemiscylliidae; genus Chiloscyllium; species Chiloscyllium punctatum. Next base: position 3,736,033 of record NC_092787.1, read on the forward strand.
ACAGAAGGCGAGAAACAGAGGGGCAGAAAGAGAGGGCCTGAATCAGAGGGGCTGAAACAGAAGGCGAGAAACAGAGGGGCAGAAACAGAGGGCGAGAAACAGTGGGGCTGAAACAGAGGGGCTGAAACAGAGGGCAAGAAACAGAGGGGCTGAAACAGAGAGCGAGAAACAGAGGGGCTGAAACAGAGGGGCTGAAGCAGAGGATCTGAAACAGAGGGCGAGAAACAGAGGGGCTGAAACAAAGGGCGAGAAACAGAGGTGCTGAAACAGAGGGGCAGAAACAGAGGGGCTGAAACAGAGGGGCTGAATCGGAGGGGCTGAAACAGAGGGGCTGAAACAGAGGGGCTGAAACAGAGAGTGCGAAACAGAGGGTCTGAAACAGAGGGCGAGAAACAGAGGGGCTAAAACAGAGGGCGATAAACAGAGGGGCTGAAACAGAGGGCAAGAAACAGAGGGGCTGAAACCGAGTGGCTGAAACAGAAGGGCTGAAACAGAGGGGCTGAAACAGAGGGCGAGAAACAGAGGAGCTGAATCAGAGGGGCTGAAACAGAGGGGCTGAAACAGAGGGGCTGAATCAGAGGGGCTGAAACAGAAGGCGAGAAACAGACGGGCTGAAACAGAGGGCGAGAAACAGAGGGGCAGAAACAGAGGGCGAGAAACAGTGGGGCTGAAACAGAGGGGCTGAAACAGAGGGCAAGAAACAGAGGGGCTGAAACAGAGGGCGAGACACAGAGGGGCTGAAACAGAGGGGCTGAAACAGAGGGGCTGAAACAGAGGGCGAGAAACAGAGGGGCTGAAACAAAGGGCGAGAAACAGAGGGGCGGAAACAGAGGGGCAGAAACAGAGGGGCTGAAACAGAGGGGCTGAATCGGAGGGGCTGAAACAGAGGGGCTGAAACAGAGGGGCTGAAACAGAGGGCAAGAAACAGAGGGGCTGAAACAGAGGGGCTGAAACAGAGGGGCAGAAACAGAGGGCGAGAAACAGAGGGGCTGAATCAGAGGGGCTGAATCAGAGGGGCTGAAACAGAGGGGCTGAAACAGAGGGCGAGAAACAGAGGGGCTGAATCAGAGGGGCTGAATCAGAGGGGCTGAAACAGAGGGGCTAAAACAGAGGGCGAGAAACTAAGGGACTGAATCAGAGGGGCTGAAACAGTGGGGCTGAAACAGACGGGCTGAAACAGAGAGCCTGAAACAGAGGGGCTGAAACAGAGAGGCTGAAATAGAGGGGCTGAAACAGAGGGGCTGAAACAGAGGGCCAGAAACTAAGGTACTGAATCAGAGGGGCTGAAACAGAGGGGCTGAATCAGAGGGGCTGAAACAGAGGGGCTGAATCAGAGGGGCTGAAACAGAGGGGCTGAAACTGAGTGCGAGAAACAGAGGGGCTGAAACAGAGGGCGAGAAACAGAGGGGCTGAATCAGAGGGGCTGAAACAGAGGGCGAGAAACAGAGGGGCTGAAACAGAGGGGCTGAAACAGAGGGGCTGAAACAGAGGGCGAGAAACAGAGGGGCTGAAACAGAGGGCGAGAAACAGAGGGGCTGAATCAGAGGGGCTGAAAAAGAGGGCGAGAAACAGAGGGGCTGAAACAGAGGGGCTGAAACAGAGGGGCTGAAACAGAGGGCAAGAAACAGAGGGGATGAAACAGAGGGCGAGAAACAGAGGGGCTGAAACAGAGGGGCTGAAACAGAGGGGCTGAAACAGAGAGCGAGAAACAGAGGGGCTGAAACAGAGGGCCAGAAACAGAGGGGCTGAAACCGAGTGGCTGAAACAGAAGGGCTGAAACAGAGGGGCTGAAACAGAGGGCGAGAAACAGAGGGGCTGAATCAGAGGGGCTGAATCAGAGGGGCTGAAACAGAGGGCCTGAATCAGAGGGGCTGAAACAGAAGGCGAGAAACAGAGGGGCTGAAAGAGAGGGCCTGAATCAGAGGGGCTGAAACAGAAGGCGAGAAACAGAGGGGCAGAAACAGAGGGCGAGAAACAGTGGGGCTGAAACAGAGGGGCTGAAACAGAGGGCAAGAAACAGAGGGGCTGAAACAGAGGGCGAGAAACAGAGGGGCTGAAACAGAGGGGCTGAAGCAGAGGATCTGAAACAGAGGGCGAGAAACAGAGGGGCTGAAACAAAGGGCGAGAAACAGAGGGGCTGAAACAGAGGGGCAGAAACAGAGTGGCTGAAACAGAGGGGCTGAATCGGAGGGGCTGAAACAGAGGGGCTGAAACAGAGGGGCTGAAACAGAGAGTGCGAAACAGAGGGGCTGAAACAGAGGGGCTAAAACAGAGGGCGAAAAACAGAGGGGCTGAAACAGAGGGCCAGAAACAGAGGGGCTGAAACCGAGTGGCTGAAACAGAACGGCTGAAACAGAGGGGCTGAAACAGAGGGCGAGAAACAGAGGGGCTGAATCAGAGGGGCTGAATCAGAGGGGCTGAAACAGAGGGCCTGAATCAGAGGGGCTGAAACAGAAGGCGAGAAACAGAGGGGCTGAAAGAGAGGGCCTGAATCAGAGGGGCTGAAACAGAAGGCGAGAAACAGAGGGGCAGAAACAGAGGGCGAGAAACAGTGGGGCTGAAACAGAGGGGCTGAAACAGAGGGCAAGAAACAGAGGGGCTGAAACAGAGGGCGAGAAACAGAGGGGCTGAAACAGAGGGGCTGAAGCAGAGGATCTGAAACAGAGGGCGAGAAACACAGGGGCTGAAACAAAGGGCGAGAAACAGAGGGGCTGAAACAGAGGGGCAGAAACAGAGGGGCTGAAACAGAGGGGCTGAATCGGAGGGGCTGAAACAGAGGGGCTGAAACAGAGGGGCTGAAACAGAGAGTGCGAAACAGAGGGGCTGAAACAGAGGGGGAGAAACAGAGGGGCTAAAACAGAGGGCGATAAACAGAGGGGCTGAAACAGAGGGCAAGAAACAGAGGGGCTGAAACCGAGTGGCTGAAACAGAAGGGCTGAAACAGAGGGGCTGAAACAGAGGGCGAGAAACAGAGGAGCTGAATCAGAGGGGCTGAAACAGAGGGGCTGAAACAGAGGGGCTGAATCAGAGGGGCTGAAACAGAAGGCGAGAAACAGACAGGCTGAAAGAGAGGGCGAGAAACAGAGGGGCAGAAGCAGAGGGCGAGAAACAGTGGGGCTGAAACAGAGGGGCTGAAACAGAGGGCAAGAAACAGAGGGGCTGAAACAGAGGGCGAGAAACAGAGGGGCTGAAACAGAGGGGCTGAAACAGAGGGGCTGAAACAGAGGGCGAGAAACAGAGGGGCTGAAACAAAGGGCGAGAAACAGAGGGGCTGAAACAGAGGGGCAGAAACAGAGGGGCTGAAACAGAGGGGCTGAATCGGAGGGGCTGAAACAGAGGGGCTAAAACAGAGGGCGAGAAACTAAGGGACTGAATCAGAGGGGCTGAAACAGTGGGGCTGAAACAGACGGGCTGAAACAGAGAGCCTGAAACAGAGGGGCTGAAACAGAGGGGCTGAAATAGAGGGGCTGAAACAGAGGGGCTGAAACAGAGGGCGAGAAACTAAGGTACTGAATCAGAGGGGCTGAAACAGAGGGGCTGAATCAGAGGGGCTGAAACAGAGGGGCTGAATCAGAGGGGCTGAAACAGAGGGGCTGAAACAGAGGGCGAGAAACAGAGGGGCTGAAACAGAGGGGCTGAAACAGAGGGGCTGAAACAGAGGGCGAGAAACAGAGGGGCTGAAACAGATGGCGAGAAACAGCGGGGCTGAAACAGAGGGGCTGATTCAGAGGGGCTGAAACAGAGGGCGAGAAACAGAGGGACTGAAACAGATGGCGAGAAACAGAGGAGCAGAAACAGAGGGCGAGAAACAGAGGGGCTGAAACAGAGGGGCTGAAACAGAGAGTGCGAAACAGAGGGGCTGAAACAGAGGGCGAGAAACAGAGGGCGAGAAACAGAGGGGCTGAAACAGAGGGAAAGAAACAGAGGGGCTGAAACCAAGTGGCTGAAACAGAAGAGCTGAAACAGAGGGGCTGAAACAGAGGGCGAGAAACAGAGGGGCTGAATCAGAGGGGCTGAATCAGAGGGGCTGAAACAGAGGGGCTGAATCAGAGGGGCTGAAACAGAAGGCGAGAAACAGAGTGGCTGAAACAGAGGGCGAGAAACAGAGGGGCAGAAACAGAGGGCGAGAAACAGAGGGGTTGAAACAGAGGGGCTGAAACAGAGGGGCTGAAACAGAGGGCAAGAAACAGAGGGGCTGAAACAGAGGGCGAGAAACAGAGGGGCTGAAACAGAGGGGCTGAAACAGAGGGGCTGAAACAGAGGGCGAGAAACAGAGGGGCTGAAACAAAGGGCGAGAAACAGAGGGGCTGAAACAGAGGGGCAGAAACAGAGGGGCTGAAACAGAGGGGCTGAATCGGAGGGGCTGAAACAGAGGGGCTGAAACAGAGCGGCTGAAACAGAGGGCAAGAAACAGAGGGGCTGAAACAGAGGGGCTGAAACAGAGGGCGAGAAACAGAGGGGCTGTATCAGAGGGGCTGAATCAGAGGGGCTGAAACAGAGGGGCTGAAACAGAGGGCGAGAAACTAAGGGACTGAATCAGAGGGACTGAAACAGAGGGGCTGAAACAGACGGGCTGAAACAGAGAGCCTGAAACAGAGGGGCTGAAACAGAGGGTCTGAAATAGAGGTGCTGAAACAGAGGGGCTGAATCAGAGGGGCTGAAACAGAGGGGCTGAATCAGAGGGGCTGAAACAGAGGGCGAGAAACAGAGGGGCTGAAACAGAGGGGCTGAATCAGAGGGGCTGAAACAGAGGGGCTGAAACAGAGGGCGAGAAACAGAGAGGCTGAAACAGAGGGCGAGAAACTGAGGGGCTGAAACAGAGGGCAAGAAACAGAGGGGCTGAAACAGAGGGCGAGAAACAGAGGGGCTGAAACAGAGGGGCTGAAACAGAGGGGCTGAAACAGAGGGGCTGAAACAGAGGGCGAGAAACAGAGGGGCTGAAACAGAGGGCGAGAAACAGAGGAGCTGAAACAGAGGGCGAGAAACAGAGGGCGAGAAAGAGAGGGACTGAAACAGAGTGTCTGAAACAGAGGGCGAGAAACAGAGGGGCTGAAACGGAGGGCGAGAAACAGAGGGGCTGAATCAGAGGGGCTGAATCAGAGGGGCTGAAACAGAGGGCCTGAATCAGAGGGGCTGAAACAGAAAGCGAGAAACACAGGGGCTGAAAGAGAGGGCCTGAATCAGAGGGGCTGAAACAGAAGGCGAGAAACAGAGGGGCTGAAACAGAGGGCGAGAAACAGAGGGGCAGAAACAGAGGGCGAGAAACAGTGGGGCTGAAACAGAGGGGCTGAAACAGAGGGCAAGAAACAGCGGGGCTGAAACAGAGGGCGAGAAACAGAGGGGCTGAAACAGAGGGGCTGAAGCAGAGGGGCTGAAACAGAGGGCGAGAAACAGAGGGGCTGAAACAAAGGGCGAGAAACAGAGGGGCTGAAACAGAGGGGCAGAAACAGAGGGGCTGAAACAGAGGGGCTGAATCGGAGGGGCTGAAACAGAGGGGCTGAAACAGAGGGGCTGAAACAGAGAGTGAGAAACAGAGGGGCTGAAACAGAGGGCGAGAAACAGAGGGGCTAAAACAGAGGGCGATAAACAGAGGGGCTGAAACAGAGGGCAAGAAACAGAGGGGCTGAAACCGAGTGGCTGAAACAGAAGGGCTGAAACAGAGGGGCTAAAACAGAGGGCGAGAAACAGAGGGGCTGAATCAGAGGGGCTGAAACAGAGGGGCTGAAACAGAGGGGCTGAATCAGAGGGGCTGAAACAGAAGGCGAGAAACAGACGGGCTGAAACAGAGATCGAGAAACAGAGGGGCAGAAACAGAGGGCGAGAAACAGAGGGGCTGAAACAGAGGGGCTGAAACAGAGGGCAAGAAACAGAGGGGCTGAAACAGAGGGCGAGAAACAGAGGGGCTGAAACAGAGGGGCTGAAACAGAGGGGCTGAAACAGAGGGCGAGAAACAGAGGGGCTGAAACAAAGGGCGAGAAACAGAGGGGCGGAAACAGAGGGGCAGAAACAGAGGGGCTGAAACTGAGGGGCTGAATCGGAGGGGCTGAAACAGAGGGGCTGAAACAGAGGGGCTGAAACAGAGGGCAAGAAACAGAGGGGCTGAAACAGAGGGGCTGAAACAGCGGGGCAGAAACAGAGGGCGAGAAACAGAGGGGCTGAATCAGAGGGGCTAAATCAGAGGGGCTAAAACAGAGGGGCTGAAACAGAGGGCGAGAAACAGAGGGGCTGAATCAGAGGGGCTGAAACAGAGGGGCTGAAACAGAGGGCGAGAAACAGAGAGGCTGAAACAGATGGCGAGAAACAGAGGGGCTGAATCAGAGGGGCTGAAACAGAGGGCGAGAAACAAAGGGACTGAATCAGAGGGGCTGAAACACAGGGGCTGAAACAGACGGGCTGAAACAGAGAGCCTGAAACAGAGGGGCTGAATCAGAGGGGCTGAAACAGAGGGCGAGAAACAGAGGGGCTGAAACAGAGGGGCTGAATCAGAGGGGCTGAAACAGAGGGGCTGAAACAGAGAGCGAGAAACAGAGAGGCTGAAACAGAGGGCGAGAAACAGAGGGGCTGAAACAGAGGGCAAGAAACAGAGGGGCTGAAACAGAGGGCGAGAAACAGAGGGGCTGAAACAGAGGGGCTGAAACAGAGGGGCTGAAACAGAGGGGCTGAAACAGAGGGCGAGAAACAGAGGGGCTGAAACAGAGGGCGAGAAACAGAGGAGCTGAAACAGAGGGCGAGAAACAGAGGGCGAGAAACAGAGGGACTGAAACAGAGGGTCTGAAACAGAGGGCGAGAAACAGAGGGGCTGAAACGGAGGGCGAGAAACAGAGGGGCTGAAACAGAGGGCGAGAAACAGAGGGGCTGAATCAGAGGGGCTGAATCAGAGGGGCTGAAACAGAGGGCCTGAATCAGAGGGGCTGAAACAGAAAGAGAGAAACACAGGGGCTGAAAGAGAGGGCCTGAATCAGAGGGGCTGAAACAGAAGGCGAGAAGCAGAGGGGCTGAAACAGAGGGTGAGAAACAGAGGGGCAGAAACAGAGGGCGAGAAACAGTGGGGCTGAAACAGAGGGGCTGAAACAGAGGGCAAGATACAGAGGGTCTGAAACAGAGGGCGAGAAACAGAGGGGCTGAAACAGAGGGGCTGAAGCAGAGGGGCTGAAACAGAGGGCGAGAAACAGAGGGGCTGAAACAAAGGGCGAGAAACAGAGGGGCTGAAACAGAGGGGCAGAAACAGAGGGGCTGAAACAGAGGGGCTGAATCGGAGGGGCTGAAACAGAGGGGCTGAAACTGAGGGGCTGAAACAGAGAGTGCGAAACAGAGGGGCTGAAACAGAGGGCGAGAAACAGAGGGGCTAAAACAGAGGGCGATAAACAGAGGGGCTGAAACAGAGGGCAAGAAACAGAGGGGCTGAAACCGAGTGGCTGAAACAGAAGGGCTGAAACAGAGGGGCTGAAACAGAGGGCGAGAAACAGAGGGGCTGAATCAGAGGGGCTGAAACAGAGGGGCTGAAACAGAGGGGCTGAATCAGAGGGGCTGAAACAGAAGGCGAGAAACAGACGGGCTGAAACAGAGATCGAGAAACAGAGGGGCAGAAACAGAGGGGCTGAAACAGAGGGGCTGAAACAGAGGGCAAGAAACAGAGGGGCTGAAACAGAGGGCGAGAAACAGAGGGGCTGAAACAGAGGGGCTGAAACAGAGGGGCTGAAACAGAGGGCGAGAAACAGAGGGGCTGAAACAAAGGGCGAGAAACAGAGAGGCGGAAACAGAGGGGCAGAAACAGAGGGGCTGAAACAGAGGGGCTGAATCGGAGGGGCTGAAACAGAGGGGCTGAAACAGAGGGGCTGAAACAGAGGGCAAGAAACAGAGGGGCTGAAACAGAGGGGCTGAAACAGAGGGGCAGAAACAGAGGGCGAGAAACAGAGGGGCTGAATCAGAGGGGCTGAATCAGAGGGGCTGAAACAGAGGGGCTGAAACAGAGGGCGAGGAACAGAGGGGCTGAATCAGAGGGGCAGAAATAGAGGGGCTGAAACAGAGGGGCTGAAACAGAGGGCGAGAAACTAAGGTACTGAATCAGAGGGGCTGAAACAGAGGGGCTGAATCAGAGGGGCTGAAACAGAGGGGCTGAATCAGAGTCGCTGAAACAGAGGGGCTGAAACAGAGGGCGAGAAACAGAGAGGCTGAAACAGAGGGCGAGAAACAGAGGGGCTGAAACAGAGGGCGAGAAACAGAGGAGCTGAAACAGAGGGGCTGAAACAGAGGGGCTGAAACAGAGGGCGAGAAACAGAGGGGCTGAAACAGATGGCGAGAAACAGAGGGGCTGAAACAGAGGGCGAGAAACATAGGGGCTGAATCAGAGGGGCTGAAACAGAGGGCGAGACACAGAGGGGCTGAAACAGAGGGCGAGAAACAGAGGGGCTGAAACAGAGGTGCTGAAACAGAGGGTGAGAAACAGAGGGGCAGAAACAGGGGGCGAGAAACAGAGGGGCTGAAACAGAGGGGCTGAAACAGAGGGGCTGATTCAGAGGGGCTGAAACAGAGGGGCTGAATCAGAGGGGCTGAAACAGAGGGCGAGAAACAGAGGGGCTGAAACAGAGGGCAAGAAACAGAGGAGCAGAAACAGAGTGCGAGAAACAGAGGGGCTGAAACAGAGGGGCTGAAACAGAGAGTGCGAAACAGAGGGGCTGAAACAGAGGGCGAGAAACAGAGGGGTTGAAACAGAGGGCGAGAAACAGAGGGGCTGAAACAGAGGGCAAGAAACAGAGGGGCTGAAACCGAGTGGCTGAAACAGAAGGGCTGAAACAGAGGGGCTGAAACAGAGGGCGAGAAACAGAGGGGCTGAATCAGAGGGGCTGAATCAGAGGGGCTGAAACAGAGGGGCTGAATCAGAGGGGCTGAAACAGAAGGCGAGAAACAGAGGGGCTGAAACAGAGGGCGAGAAACAGAGGGGCAGAAACAGAGGGCGAGAAACAGAGGGGCCGAAACAGAGGGGCTAAAACAGAGGGGCTGAAACAGAGGGCAAGAAACAGAGGGGCTGAAACAGAGGGCGAGAAACAGAGGGGCTGAAACAGAGGGGCTGAAACAGAGGGGCTGAAACAGAGGGCGAGAAACAGAGGGGCTGAAACAAAGGGCGAGAAACAGAGGGGCTGAAACAGAGGGGCAGAAACAGAGGGGCTGAAACAGAGGGGCTGAATCGGAGGGGCTGAAACAGAGGGGCTGTAACAGAGGGGCTGAAACAGAGGGCAAGAAACAGAGGGGCTGAAACAGAGGGGCTGAAACAGAGGGGCAGAAACAGAGGGCGAGAAACAAAGGGGCTGAAACAGAGGGGCTGAAACAGAGGGCGAGAAACAGAGGGGCTGAATCAGAGGGGCTGAAACAGAGCGGCTGAAACAGAGGGCGACAAACTAAGGGACTGAATCAGAGGGGCTGAAACAGAGGGGCTGAAACAGACGTGCTGAAACAGAGAGCCGGAAACAGAGGGGCTGAAACAGAGGGGCTGAAATAGAGGGGCTGAAACAGAGGGGCTGAATCAGAGGGGCTGAAACAGAGGGGCTGAATCAGAGGGGCTGAAACAGAGGGCGAGAAACAGAGTGGCTGAAACAGAGGGGCTGAATCAGAGGGGCTTAAACAGAGGGGCTGAAACAGAGGGCGAGAAACAGAGAGGCTGAAACAGAGGGCGAGAAACAGAGGGGCTGAAACAGAGGGCAAGAAACAGAGGGGCTGAAACAGAGGGCGAGAAACAGAGGGGCTGAAACAGAGGGGCTGAAAGAGAGGGGCTGAAACAGAGGGGCTGAAACAGAGGGCGAGAAACAGAGGGGCTGAAACAGAGGGCGAGAAACAGAGGGGCTGAAACAGAGGGCGAGAAACAGAGGGCGAGAAACAGAGGGACTGAAACAGAGGGTCTGAAACAGAGGGGCTGAAACAGAGGACGAGAAACAGAGGGGCTGAAACGGAGGGCGAGAAACAGAGGGGCTGAAACAGAGGGCGAGAAACAGAGGGGCTGAAACAGAGGGGCTGAAACAGTGGGGCTGAAACAGAGGGGCTGAAACAGAGGGTGAGAAATAAAGGGGCTGAAACAGAGGGCGAGAAACAGAGGGGCTGAAACAGAGGGCGAGAAACAGAGGGGCTGAAACAGAGGGGCTGAAACAGAGGGGCTGAAACAGAGGGCAAGAAATAGAGGGGCTGAAAAAGAGGGCGAGAAACAGAGGGGCTGAAACAGAGGGTGAGTAACAGAGGGGCTGAATCAGAGGGGCTGAAACAAATGCCGAGAAACAGAGGGGCTGAAACAGAGGGCGATAAACAGCGGGGCTGAAACAGAGGGGCTGAAACAGAGGGTGAGAAACAGAGGGGCTGAAACAGAGGGCGAGAAACAGAGGGGCTGAAACAGAGGGGCAGAAACAGAGGGGCTGAATCAGAGTGGCTGATTCAGAGGGTCTGAAACAGAGGGGCTGAATCAGAGGTGCGGAAACAGAGTGCGAGAAACAGAGGGGCAGAAACAGTGGGCAAGAAACAGAGGGGCTGAAACAGAGGGCGAGAAACAGACGGGCAGAAACAGAGAGCGAGAAACAGAGGGACTGAAACAGAGGGGCTGAAAAAGAGAGCGCGAAACAGAGGGACTGAAACAGAGGGCGAGAAACAGAGGGGCTGAAACAGAGGGCGAGAAACAGAGGGGCTGAAACAGAGGGCGACAAACAGAGGGGCTGAAACAGAGGGCGAGAAACAGACGGGCAGAAACAGAGGGCGAGAAACAGAGGGACTGAAACAAAGGGGCTGAAACAGAGGGCGAGAAACAGAGGTGCTGAAACAGAGGGCGAGAAACAGAGGGGCTGAAACAGAGGGCAAGAAACAGAGGGGCTGAAACAGAGTGGCTGAAACAGAGGGCGAGAAACAGAGGGGCTGAATCAGACAGGCTGAATCAGATGGGCTGAAACAGAGGGGCTGAAACAGAGGGCGAGAAACAGAGTGGCTGAAACAGAGCGCGAGAAACAGAGGGCGAGAAACAGAGGGGCTGAAACAAAGGGCGAGAAACAGAGGGGCTGAAACAGAGGGGCAGAAACAGAGGGGCTGAAACAGAGTTGCTGAATCGGAGGGGCTGAAACAGAGGGGCTGAAACAGAGGGGCTGAAACAGAGGGCAAGAAACAGAGGGGCTGAAACAGAGGGGCTGAAACAGAGGGGCAGAAACAGAGGGCGAGAAACAGAGGGGCTGAAACAGAGGGGCTGAAACAGAGGGCTAGAAACAGAGGGGCTGAATCAGAGGGGCTGAATCAGAGGGGCTGAAACAGAGCGGCTGAAACAGAGGGCTACAAACTAAGGGACTGAATCAGAGGGGCTGAAACAGAGGGGCTGAAACAGACGGGCTGAAACAGAGAGCCTGAAACAGAGGGGCTGAAACAGAGGGGCTGAAATAGAGGGGCTGAAACAGAGGGGCTGAATCAGAGGGGCTGAAACAGAGGGCGAGAATCAGAGTGGCTGAAACAGAGGGGCTGAATCAGAGGGGCTTAAACAGAGGGGCTGAAACAGAGGGCGAGAAACAGAGAGGCTGAAACAGAGGGCGAGAAACAGAGGGGCTGAAACAGAGGGCAAGAAACAGAGGGGCTGAAACAGAGGGCGAGAAACAGAGGGGCTGAAACAGAGGGGCTGAAACAGAGGGGCAGAAACAGAGGGGCTGAAACAGAGGGCGAGAAACAGAGGGGCTGAAACAGAGGGCGAGAAACAGAGGGGCTGAAACAGAGGGCGAGAAACAGAGGGCGAGAAACAGAGGGACTGAAACAGAGGGTCTGAAACAGAGGGGCTGAAACAGAGGGCGAGAAACAGAGGGGCTGAAACGGAGGGCGAGAAACAGAGGGGCTGAAACAGAGGGCGAGAAACAGAGGGGCTGAAACAGAGGGGCTGAAACAGAGGGCGAGAAACAGAGGGGCTGAAACAGAGGGCGAGAAACAAAGGGGCTGAAACAGAGGGGCTGAAACAGAGGGCGAGAAACAGAGGGGCTGAATCAGAGGGGCTGAATCAGAGGGGCTGAAACAGAGCGGCTGAAACAGAGGGCGACAAACTAAGGGACTGAATCAGAGGGGCTGAAACAGAGGGGCTGAAACAGACGGGCTGAAACAGAGAGCCTGAAACAGAGGGGCTGAAACAGAGGGGCTGAAATAGAGGGGCTGAAACAGAGGGGCTGAATCAGAGGGGCTGAAACAGAGGGCGAGAAACAGAGTGGCTGAAACAGAGGGCGAGAAACAGAGGGGCTGAAACAGAGGGCAAGAAACAGAGAGGCTGAAACAGAGGGCGAGAAACAGAGGGGCTGAAACAGAGGGCAAGAAACAGAGGGGCTGAAACAGAGGGCGAGAAACAGAGGGGCTGAAACAGAGGGGCTGAAACAGAGGGGCAGAAACAGAGGGGCTGAAACAGAGGGCGAGAAACAGAGGGGCTGAAACAGAGGGCGAGAAACAGAGGGGCTGAAACAGAGGGCGAGAAACAGAGGGCGAGAAACAGAGGGACTGAAACAGAGGGTCTGAAACAGAGGGGCTGAAACAGAGGGCGAGAAACAGAGGGGCTGAAACGGAGGGCGAGAAACAGAGGGGCTGAAACAGAGGGCGAGAAACAGAGGGGCTGAAACAGAGGGGCTGAAACAGAGGGGCGGAAACAGAGGGGCTGAAACAGAGGGTGAGAAACATAGTGGCTGAAACAAAGGGGCTGAAACAGTGGGGCGAAAATAGAGGGGCTGAAACAGAGGGCGAGAAATAGAGGGGCTGAAACAGAGGGCGAGAAACAGAGGGGCAGAAACAGAGGGGCTGAAACAGAGGGGTGGAAACAGAGGGGCTGAAACAGAGAGCGAGAAACAGAGGGGCTGAAACAGAGGGGCTGAACCAGAGGGCGAGAAACAGAGGGGCTGAAAAAGAGGGGCTGAAACAGAGGGCAAGAAATAGAGGGGCTGAAAAAGAGGGCGAGAAACAGAGGGGCTGAAACAGAGGGTGAGAAACAGAGGGGCTGAATCAGAGGGGCTGAAACAAATGCCGAGAAACAGAGGGGCTGAAACAGAGGGCGAGAAACAGAGGGGCTGAAACAGAGGGGCTGAAACAGAGGACGAGAAACAGAGGGGCTGAAACAGAGGGGCTGAAGCAGAGGGGCTGAAACAGAGGGCGAGAAACAGAGGGGCTGAAACAAAGGGCGAGAAACAGAGGGGCTGAAACAGAGGGGCAGAAACAGAGGGGCTGAAACAGAGGGGCTGAATCGGAGGGGCTGAAACAGAGGGGCTGAAACAGATGGGCTGAAACAGAGAGTGCGAAACAGAGGGGCTGAATCAGAGGGGCTGAAACAGAGGGGCTGAAACAGAGGGGCTGAATCAGAGTGGCTGAAACAGAAGGCGAGAAACAGACGGGCTGAAACAGAGGGCGATAAACAGAGGGGCTGAAACAGAGGGCAAGAAACAGAGGGGCTGAAACCGAGTGGCTGAAACAGAAGGGCTGAAACAGAGGGGCTGAAACAGAGGGCGAGAAACAGAGGGGCTGAATCAGAGGGGCTGAAACAGAGGGGCTGAAACAGAGGGGCTGAATCAGAGTGGCTGAAACAGAAGGCGAGAAACAGACGGGCTGAAACAGAGGGCGAGAAACAGAGGGGCAGAAACACAGGGCGAGAAACAGAGGGGCTGAAACAGAGGGGCTGAAACAGAGGGCAAGAAACAGAGGGGCTGAAACAGAGGGCGAGAAACAGAGGGGCTGAAACAGAGGGGCTGAAACAGAGGGGCTGATACAGAGGGGCTGAATCAGAGGGCGAGAAACAGAGGGGCTGAAACAGAGGGCGAGAAACAGAGGGCGAGAAACAGAGGGCCAGAAACAGAGGGTCTGAAACAGAGGGGCTGAAACAGAGGGCGAGAAACAGAGTGGCTGAAACAGAGGGCGAGAAACAGAGGGGCTGAATCAGAGGGGCTGAATCAGAGGGGCTGAAACAGAGGGGCTGAATCAGAGGGGCTGAAACAGAAGGCGAGAAACAGAGGGGCTGAAACAGAGGGCGAGAAACAGAGGGGCAGAAACAGAGGGCGACAAACAGAGGGGCTGAAACAGAGGGGCTGAAACAGAGGGCGAGAAACAGAGGGGCTGAATCAGAGGGGCTGAATCAGAGGGGCTGAAACAGAGGGGCTGAATCAGAGGGGCTGAAACAGAAGGCGAGAAACAGAGGGGCTGAAACAGAGGGGCTGAAACAGAGGGGCTGAAACAGAGGGCGAGAAACAGAGGGGCTGAAACAAAGGGCGAGAAACAGAGGGGCTGAAACAGAGGGGCAGAAACAGAGGGGCTGAAACAGAGGGGCTGAATCGGAGGGGCTGAAACAGAGGGGCTGAAACAGAGGGGCTGAAACAGAGGGCAAGAAACAGAGGGGCTGAAACAGAGGGGCTGAAACAGAGGGGCAGAAACAGAGGGCGAGAAACAGAGGGGCTGAATCAGAGGGGCTGAATCAGAGGGGCTGAAACAGAGGGGCTGAAACAGAGGGCGAGAAACAGAGGGGCTGAATCAGAGGGGCTGAATCAGAGGGGCTGAAACAGAGGGGCTGAAACAGAGGGCGAGAAACAGAGGGGCTGAAACAGAGGGAGAGAAACAGAGGGGCTGAAACAGACGGGCTGAAACAGAGAGCCTGAAACAGAGTGGCTGAAACAGAGGGGCTGAAATAGAGGGGCTGAAACAGAGGGGCTGAAACAGAGGGCGTGAAACTAAGGTACTGAATCAGAGGGGCTGAAACAGAGGGGCAGAAACAGACGGGCTGAAACAGAGAGCCTGAAACAGAGTGGCTGAAACAGAGGGGCTGAAATAGAGGGTCTGCAACAGAGGGGCTGATTCAGAGGGGCTGAAACAGAGGGGCTGAATCAGAGGGGCTGAAACAGAGGGGCTGAAACAGAGGGCGAGAAACAGAGAGGCTGAAACAGAGGGCGAGAAACAGAGGGGCTGAAACAGATGGCGAGAAACAGAGGGGCTGAAACAGAGGGCGAGAAACAGAGGGGCTGAATCAGAGGGGCTGAAACAGAGGGCGAGAAACAGAGGGGCTGAAACAGAGGGCGAGAAACAGAGGGCGAGAAACAGAGGGCCAGAAACAGAGGGTCTGAAACAGAGGGGCTGAAACAGAGGGCGAGAAACAGAGTGGCTGAAACAGAGGGCGAGAAACAGAGGGGCTGAATCAGAGGGGCTGAATCAGAGGGGCTGAAACAGAGGGGCTGAATCAGAGGGGCTGAAACAGAAGGCGAGAAACAGAGGGGCTGAAACAGAGGGCGAGAAACAGACGGGCAGAAACAGAGGGCGACAAACAGAGGGGCTGAAACAGAGGGGCTGAAACAGAGGGCGAGAAACAGAGGGGCTGAATCAGAGGGGCTGAATCAGAGGGGCTGAAACAGAGGGGCTGAATCAGAGGGGCTGAAACAGAAGGCGAGAAACAGAGGGGCTGAAACAGAGGGGCTGAAACAGAGGGGCTGAAACAGAGGGCGAGAAACAGAGGGGCTGAAACAAAGGGCGAGAAACAGAGGGGCTGAAACAGAGGGGCAGAAACAGAGGGGCTGAAACAGAGGGGCTGAATCGGAGGGGCTGAAACAGAGGGGCTGAAACAGAGGGGCTGAAACAGAGGGCAAGAAACAGAGGGGCTGAAACAGAGGGGCTGAAACAGAGGGGCAGAAACAGAGGGCGAGAAACAGAGGGGCTGAATCAGAGGGGCTGAATCAGAGGGGCTGAAACAGAGGGGCTGAAACAGAGGGCGAGAAACAGAGGGGCTGAATCAGAGGGGCTGAATCAGAGGGGCTGAAACAGAGGGGCTGAAACAGAGGGCGAGAAACAGAGGGGCTGAAACAGAGGGAGAGAAACAGAGGGGCTGAAACAGACGGGCTGAAACAGAGAGCCTGAAACAGAGTGGCTGAAACAGAGGGGCTGAAATAGAGGGGCTGAAACAGAGGGGCTGAAACAGAGGGCGTGAAACTAAGGTACTGAATCAGAGGGGCTGAAACAGAGGGGCTGAAACAGACGGGCTGAAACAGAGAGCCTGAAACAGAGTGACTGAAACAGAGGGGCTGAAATAGAGGGTCTGCAACAGAGGGGCTGATTCAGAGGGGCTGAAACAGAGGGGCTGAATCAGAGGGGCTGAAACAGAGGGGCTGAAACAGAGGGCGAGAAACAGAGAGGCTGAAACAGAGGGCGAGAAACAGAGGGGCTGAAACAGATGGCGAGAAACAGAGGGGCTGAAACAGAGGGCGAGAAACAGAGGGGCTGAATCAGAGGGGCTGAAACAGAGGGCGAGAAACAGAGGGGCTGAAACAGAGGGGCTGAAACACAGGGCGAGAAACAGAGGGGCTGAAACAGAGGGCGAGAAACAGAGGGGCTGAATCAGAGGGGCTGAAACAGAGGGCGAGAAACAGAGGGGCTGAAACAGAGGGGCTGAAACAGAGGGGCTGAAACAGAGGGCAAGAAACAGAGGGGCTGAAACAGAGGGCGAGAAACAGAGGGGCTGAAACAGAGGGGCTGAAACAGAGGGGCTGAAACAGAGAGCGAGAAACAGAGGGGCTGAAACAGAGGGCCAGAAACAGAGGGGCTGAATCCGAGTGGCTGAAACAGAAGGGCTGAAACAGAGCGGCTGAAACAGAGGGCGAGAAACAGAGGGGCTGAATCAGAGGGGCTGAATCAGAGGGGCTGAAACAGAGGGCCTGAATCAGAGGGGCTGAAACAGAAGGCGAGAAACAGAGGGGCTGAAAGAGTTGGCCTGAATCAGAGGGGCTGAAACAGAAGGCGAGAAACAGAGGGGCAGAAACAGAGGGCGAGAAGCAGTGGGGCTGAAACAGAGGGGCTGAAACAGAGGGCAAGAAACAGAGGGGCTGAAACAGAGGGCGAGAAACAGAGGGGCTGAAACAGAGGGGCTGAAGCAGAGGATCTGAAACAGAGGGCGAGAAACAGAGGGGCTGAAACAAAGGGCGAGAAACAGAGGGGCTGAAACAGAGGGGCAGAAACAGAGGGGCTGAAACAGAGGGGCTGAATCGGAGGGGCTGAAACAGAGGGGCTGAAACAGAGGGGCTGAAACAGAGAGTGCGAAACAGAGGGGCTGAAACAGAGGGCGAGAAACAGAGGAGCTAAAACGGAGGACGATAAACAGAGGGGCTGAAACAGAGGGCAAGAAACAGAGGGGCTGAAACCGAGTGGCTGAAGCAGAAGGGCTGAAACAGAGGGGCTGAAACAGAGGGCGAGAAACAGAGGAGCTGAATCAGAGGGGCTGAAACAGAGGGGCTGAAACAGAGGGCGAGAAACAGAGGGGCAGAAACAGAGGGCGAGAAACAGAGGGGCAGAAACAGAGGGCGAGAAACAGTGGGGCTGAAACAGAGGGGCTGAAACAGAGGGCAAGAAACAGAGGGGCTGAAACAGAGGGCGAGAAACAGAGGGGCTGAAACAGAGGGGCTGAAACAGAGGGGCTGAAACAGAGGGCGAGAAACAGAGGGGCTGAAACAAAGGGCGAGAAACAGTGGGGCGGAAACAGAGGGGCAGAAACAGAGGGGCTGAAACAGAGGGGCTGAATCGGAGGGGCTGAAACAGAGGGGCTGAAACAGAGGGGCTGAAACAGAGGGCAAGAAACAGAGGGGCTGAAACAGAGGGGCTGAAACAGAGGGGCAGAAACAGAGGGCGAGAAACAGAGGGGCTGAATCAGAGGGGCTGAAACAGAGGGGCTGAAACAGAGGGCGAGAAACAGAGGGGCAAAATCAGAGGGGCTGAATCAGAGGGGCTGAAACAGAGGGGCTAAAACAGAGGGCGAGAAACTAAGGGACTGAATCAGAGGGGCTGAAACAGTGGGGCTGAAACAGACGGGCTGAAACAGAGAGCCTGAAACAGAGGGGCTGAAACAGAGGGGCTGAAATAGAGGGGCTGAAACAGAGGGGCTGAAACAGAGGGCGAGAAACTAAGGTACTGAATCAGAGGGGCTGAAACAGAGGGGCTGAATCAGAGGGGCTGAAACAGAGGGGCTGAATCAGAGGGGCTGAAACAGAGGGGCTGAAACTGAGTGCGAGAAACAGAGGGGCTGAAACAGAGGGCGAGAAACAGAGGGGCTGAAACAGAGGGCGAGAAACAGAGGGGCTGAAACAGATGGCGAGAAACAGAGGGGCTGAAACAGAGGGGCTGAAACAGAGGGCGAGAAACAGAGGGGCTGAAACAGAGGGGCTGAAACAGAGGGGCTGAAACAGAGGGCGAGAAACAGAGGGGCTGAAACAGAGGGCGAGAAACAGAGGGGCTGAATCAGAGGGGCTGAAACAGAGGGCGAGAAACAGAGGGGCTGAAACAGAGGGGCTGAATCAGAGGGCAAGAAACAGAGGGGCTGAAACAGAGGGCGAGAAACAGAGGGGCTGAAACAGAGGGGCTGAAACAGAGGGGCTGAAACAGAGGGGCTGAAACAGAGAGCGAGAAACAGAGGGGCTGAAACAGAGGGCCAGAAACAGAGGGGCTGAAACCGAGTGGCTGAAACAGAAGGGCTGAAACAGAGGGGCTGAAACAGAGGGCGAGAAACAGAGGGGCTGAATCAGAGGGGCTGAATCAGAGGGGCTGAAACAGAGGGCCTGAATCAGAGGGGCTGAAACAGAAGGCGAGAAACAGAGGGGCTGAAAGAGAGGGCCTGAATCAGAGGGGCTGAAACAGAAGGCGAGAAACAGAGGGGCAGAAACAGAGGGCGAGAAACAGTGGGGCTGAAACAGAGGGGCTGAAACAGAGGGCAAGAAACAGAGGGGCTGAAACAGAGGGCAAGAAACAGAGGGGCTGAAACAGAGGGGCTGAAACAGAGGGGCTGAAATAGAGGGCGAGAAACAGAGGGGCTGAAACAAAGGGCGAGAAACAGAGGGGCTGAAACAGAGGGGCAGAAACAGAGGGGCTGAAACAGAGGGGCTGAATCGGAGGGGCTGAAACAGAGGGGCTGAAACAGAGGGGCTGAAACAGAGAGTGCAAAACAGAGGGGCTGAAACAGAGGGCGAGAAACAGAGGGGCTAAAACAGAGGGCGATAAACAGAGGGGCTGAAACAGAGGGCAAGAAACAGAGGGGCTGAACCCGAGTGGCTGAAACAGAAGGGCTGAAACAGAGGGGCTGAAAAAGAGGGCGAGAAACAGAGGAGCTGAATCAGATGGGCTGAAACAGAGGGGATGAAACAGAGGGGCTGAATCAGAGGGGCTGTAACAGAAGGCGAGAAACAGACGGGCTGAAACAGAGGGTAGAAACAGAGGGGCAGAAACAGAGGGCAAGAAACAGTGGGGCTGAAACAGAGGGGCTGAAACAGAGGGCAAGAAACAGAGGGGCTGAAACAGAGGGCGAGAAACACAGGGGCTGAAACAGAGGGGCTGAAACAGAGGGGCTGAAACAGAGGGCGAGAAACAGAGGGGCTGAAACAAAGGGCGAGAAACAGAGGGGCGGAAACAGAGGGGCTGAATCGGAGGGGCTGAAACAGAGGGGCTGAAACAGAGGGGCTGAAACAGAGGGCAAGAAACAGAGGGGCTGAAACAGCGGGGCTGAAACAGAGGGGCAGAAACAGAGGGCGAGAAACAGAGGGGCTGAATCAGAGGGGCTGAATCAGAGGGGCTGAAACAGAGGGGCTGAAACAGAGGGCGAGAAACAGAGGGGCTGAATCAGAGGGGCTGAAACAGAGGGGCTGAAACAGAGGGGCTGAAACAGAGGGCGAGAAACTAAGGGACTGAATCAGAGGGGCTGAAACAGAGGGGCTGAATCAGAGGGGCTGAAACAGAGGGGCTGAATCAGAGGGGCTGAAACAGAGGGGCTGAAACAGAGGGCGAGAAACAGAGGGCTGAAACAGAGGGCGAGAAACAGAGGGGCTGAAACAGAGGGGCTGAAACAGAGGGGCTGAAACAGAGGGCGAGAAACAGAGGGGCTGAAACAGATGGCGAGAAACAGAGGGGCTGAAACAGAGGGCGAGAAACAGAGGGGCTGAATCAGAGGGCGAGAAACAGAGGGGCTGAAACAGAGGGCGAGAAACAGAGGGGCTGAAACAGAGGTGCTGAAACAGAGGGTGAGAAACAGAGGGGCTGAAACAGAGGGCGAGAAACAGAGGGGCTGAAACAGAGGGCGAGAAACAGAGGGGCTGAAACAGAGGGCGAGAAACAGAGGGGCTGAAACAGAGGTGCAAAAACAGAGGGTGAGAAACAGAGGGGCTGAAACAGAGGGCGAGAAACAGAGGGGCTGAAACAGAGGGGCTGATTCAGAGGGGCTGAAACAGAGGGGCTGAATCCGAGGGGCTGAAACAGAGGGCGAGAAACAGAGGGGCTGAAACAGAGGGCGAGAAACAGAGGAGCAGAAACAGAGGGCGAGAAACAGAGGGGCTGAAACAGAGGGGCTGAAACAGAGGGCGAGAAACAGAGGAGCAGAAACAGAGGGCGAGAAACAGAGGGGCAGAAACAGAGGGGCTGAATCAGAGTGGCTGATTCAGAGGGTCTGAAACAGAGGGGCTGAATCAGAGGGGCGGAAACAGAGGGCGAGAAACAGAGGGGCAGAAACAGAGGGCAAGAAACAGAGGGGCTGAAACAGAGGGCGAGAAACAGACGGGCAGAAACAGAGAGCGAGAAACAGAGGGACTGAAACAGAGGGGCTGAAACAGAGAGCGCGAAACAGAGGGACTGAAACAGAGGGCGAGAAACAGAGGGGCTGAAACAGAGGGCGAGAAACAGAGGGGCTGAAACAGAGGGCGAGAAACAGAGGGGCTGAAACAGAGGGCGAGAAACAGAGGGGCTGAAACAGAGGGCGAGAAACAGAGGGGCTGAAACAGAGGGCAAGAAACAGAGGGGCTGAAACAGAGGGCGAGAAACAGAGGGGCTGAAACAGAGGGCGAGAAACAGAGGGGCTGAAACAGAGGGCGAGAAACAGAGGGGCTGAAACAGAGGGCGAGAAACAGAGGGGCTGAAACAGAGGGCGAGAAACAGAGGGGCTGAAACAGAGGGCAAGAAACAGAGGGGCTGAAACCGAGTAGCTGAAACAGAAGGGCTGAAACAGAGGGGCTGAAACAGAGGGCGAGAAACAGAGGGGCTGAAACAGAGGGCAAGAAACAGAGGGGCTGAAACCGAGTAGCTGAAACAGAAGGGCTGAAACAGAGGGGCTGAAACAGAGGGCGAGAAACAGAGGGGCTGAATCAGAGGGGCTGAATCAGAGGGGCTGAAACAGGGGGGCTGAATCAGAGGGGCTGAAACAGAAGGCGAGAAACAGAGGGGCTGAAACAGAGGGCGAGAAACAGAGGGGCAGAAACAGAGGGCGAGAAACAGAGGGGCTGAAACAGAGGGCGAGAAACAGAGGGGCTGAAACAGAGGGCAAGAAACAGAGGGGCTGAAACAGAGGGCGAGAAACAGAGGGGCTGAAACAGAGGGGCTGAAACAGAGGGGCAGAAACAGAGGGCGAGAAACAGAGGGGCTGAAACAAAGGGCGAGAAACAGAGGGGCTGAAACAGAGGGGCAGAAACAGAGGGGCTGAAACAGAGGGGCTGAATCGGAGGGGCTGAAACAGAGGGGCTGAAACAGAGCGGCTGAAACAGAGGGCAAGAAACAGAGGGGCTGAAACAGAGGGGCTGAAACAGAGGGGCAGAAACAGAGGGCGAGAAATAGAGGGGCTGAAACAGAGGGGCTGAAACAGAGGGCGAGAAACAAAGGGGCTGAATCAGAGGGGCTGAATCAGAGGGGCTGAAACAGAGGGGCTGAAACAGAGGGAGTGAAACTAAGGGACTGAATCAGAGGGGCTGAAACAGAGGGGCTGAAACAGACGGGCTGAAACAGAGAGCCTGAAACAGAGGGGCTGAAACAGAGGGGCTGAAATAGAGGGGCTGAAACAGAGGGGCTGAATCAGAGGGGCTGAAACAGAGGGGCTGAAACAGAGGGGCTGAAACAGAGGGCGAGAAACAGAGGGGCTGAAACAGAGGTCGAGAAACAGAGGGGCTGAAACAGAGGGGCTGAATCAGAGGGGCTGAAACAGAGGGGCTGAAAAAGAGGGCGAGAAACAGAGAGGCTGAAACAGAGGGCGAGAAACAGAGGGGCTGAAACAGAGGGCAAGAAACAGAGGGGCTGAAACAGAGGGCGAGAAACAGAGGGGCTGAAACAGAGGGGCTGAATCAGAGGGGCTGAAACAGAGGGGCTGAAACAGAGGGCGAGAAACAGAGAGGCTGAAACAGAGGGCGAGAAACAGAGGGGCTGAAACAGAGGGCAAGAAACAGAGGGGCTGAAACAGAGGGCGAGAAACAGAGGGGCTGAAACAGAGGGGCTGAAACAGAGGGGCTGAAACAGAGGGGCTGAAACAGATGGCGAGAAACAGAGGGGCTGAAACAGATGGCGAGAAACAGAGGGGCTGAAACAGAGGGGCTGAAACAGAGGGGCTGAAACAGAGGGCGAGAAACAGAGGGGCTGAAACGGAGGGCGAGAAACAGAGGGGCTGAAACAGAGGGCGAGAAACAGAGGGGCTGAATCAGAGGGGCTGAATCAGAGGGGCTGAAACAGAGGGCCTGAATCAGAGGGGCTGAAACAGAAAGCGAGAAACAGAGGGGCAGAAACAGAGGGCGAGAAACAGTGGGGCTGAAACAGAGGGGCTGAAACAGAGGGCAAGAAACAGAGGGGCTGAAACAGAGGGCGAGAAACAGAGGGGCTGAAACAGAGGGGCTGAAGCAGAGGGGCTGAAACAGAGGGCGAGAAACAGAGGGGCTGAAACAAAGGGCGAGAAACAGAGGGGCTGAAACAGAGGGGCAGAAACAGAGGGGCTGAAACAGAGGGGCTGAATCGGAGGGGCTGAAACAGAGGGGCTGATACAGAGGGGCTGAAACAGAGAGTGCGAAACAGAGGGGCTGAAACAGAGGGCGAGAAACAGAGGGGCTAAAACAGAGGGCGAAAAACAGAGGGGCTGAAACAGAGGGAAAGAAACAGAGGGGCTGAAACCGAGTGGCTGAAACAGAAGGGCTGAAACAGAGGGGCTGAAACAGAGGGCGAGAAACAGAGGGGCTGAATCAGAGGGGCTGAAACAGAGGGGCTGAAACAGAGGGGCTGAATCAGAGGGGCTGAAACAGAAGGCGAGAAACAGACGGGCTGAAACAGAGGGCGAGAAACAGTGGGGCAGAAACAGAGGGCGCGAAACAGAGGGGCTGAAACAGAGGGGCTGAAACAGAGGGCAAGAAACAGAGGGGCTGAAACAGAGGGCGAGAAACAGAGGGGCTGAAACAGAGGGGCTGAAACAGAGGGGCTGAAACAGAGGGCGAGAAACAGAGGGGCTGAAACAAAGGGCGAGAAACAGAGGGGCGGAAACAGAGGGGCAGAAACAGAGGGGCTGAAACAGAGGGGCTGAATCGGAGGGGCTGAAACAGAGGGGCTGAAACAGAGGGGCTGAAACAGAGGGCAAGAAACAGAGGGGCTGAAACAGAGGGCGAGAAACAGAGGAGCAGAAACAGAGGGAAAGAAACAGAGGGTCTGAAACCGAGGGGCTGAAACAGAGGGGCAGAAACAGAGGGCGAGAAACAGAGGGGCTGAATCAGAGGGGCTGAATCAGAGGGGCTGAAACAGAGGGGCTGAAACAGAGGGCGAGAAACACAGGGGCTGAATCAGAGGGGCTGAAATCGAGGGGCTGAAACAGAGGGGCTGAAACAGAGGGCGAGAAACTAAGGTACTGAATCAGAGGGGCTGACACAGAGGGGCTGAATCAGAGGGCGAGAAACAGAGGGGCTGAAACAGAGGGGCTGAAACAGAGGGGCTGAAACAGAGGGCGAGAAACAGAGGGGCTGAAACAAAGGGCGAGAAACAGAGGGGCTGAAACAGAGGGGCAGAAACAGAGGGGCTGAAACAGAGGGGCTGAATCGGAGGGGCTGAAACAGAGGGGCTGAAACAGAGGGGCTGAAACAGAGGGCAAGAAACAGAGGGGCTGAAACAGAGGGGCTGAAACAGAGGGGCAGAAACAGAGGGCGAGAAACAAAGGGGCTGAAACAGAGGGGCTGAAACAGAGGGCGAGAAACAGAGGGGCTGAATCAGAGGGGCTGAATCAGAGGGGCTGAAACAGAGGGGCTGAAACAGAGGGCGACAAACTAAGGGACTGAATCAGAGGGGCTGAAACAGAGGGGCTGAAACAGTGGGGCTGAAACAGAGGGGCTGAAACAGAGGGTGAGAAATAAAGGTGCTGAAACAGATGGCGAGAAACAGAGGGGCTGAAACAGAGGGCGAGAAACAGAGGGGCTGAAAAAGAGGGCGAGAAACAGAGGGGCTGAAACAGAGGGGCTGAAACAGAGGGGCTGAAACAGAGGGCAAGAAATAGAGGGGCTGAAAAAGAGGGCGAGAAACAGAGGGGCTGAAACAGAGGGTGAGAAACAGAGGGGCTGAATCAGAGGGGCTGAAACAAATGCCGAGAAACAGAGGGGCTGAAACAGAGGGCGAGAAACAGAGGGGCTGAAACAGAGGGGCTGAAACAGAGGGTGAGAAACAGAGGGGCTGAAACAGAGGGCGAGAAACAGAGGGGCTGAAACAGAGGGGCAGAAACAGAGGGGCTGAATCAGAGTGGCTGATTCAGAGGGTCTGAAACAGAGATGCTTAATCAGAGGGGCGGAAACAGAGGGCGAGAAACAGAGGGGCCGAAACAGAGGGCAAGAAACAGAGGGGCTGAAACAGAGGGCGAGAAACAGACGGGCAGAAACAGAGAGCGAGAAACAGAGGGACTGAAACAGAGGGGCTGAAAAAGAGAGCGCGAAACAGAGGGACTGAAACAGAGGGCGAGAAACAGAGGGGCTGAAACAGAGGGCGAGAAACAGAGGGGCTGAAACAGAGAGCGACAAACAGAGGGGCTGAAACACAGGGCGAGAAACAGACGGGCAAAAACAGAGGGCGAGAAACACAGGGGCTGAAACAGAGTGGCTGAAACAGAGGGCGAGAAACAGAGGGGCTGAATCAGACAGGCTGAATCAGATGGGCTGAAACAGAGGGGCTGAAACAGAGGGCGAGAAACAGAGTGGCTGAAACAGAGGGCGAGAAACAGAGGGCGAGAAACAGAGGGGCTGAAAAAGTGGGGCTGAAACAAAGGGGCTGAAACAAAGCGCCTGATACAGAGGGCGAGAAACAGAGGAGCTGAAACAGAGGGCGAGAAACAGAGGGGCTGAAACAGAGGGGCTGAAACAGTGAGGCTGAAACAGAGGGCGAGAAACAGAGAGGCTGAAACACAGGGCGAGAAACAGAGGGGCTGAAACAGAGGGCGAGAAACAGAGGGGCTGAAACAGAGGGACTGAAACAGAGGGGCTGAAACAGAGGGGCTGAAACAGAGGGGCTGAAACAGAGAGCGAGAAACAGAGTGGCTGAAACAGAGGGCAAGAAACAGAGGGGCTGAAACAGAGGGCGAGAAACAGAGGGGCTGAAACAGAGGGGCTGAAACAGAGGGGCGGAAACAGAGGGGCTGAAACAGAGAGCGAGAAACAGAGGGGCTGAAACAGAGGGGCTGAACCAGAGGGCGAGAAACAGAGGGGCTGAAACAGAGGGCGAGAAACAGAGGGGCTGAAACAGAGGGCGAGAAACAGAGGGCGAGAAACAGAGGGACTGAAACAGAGGGTCTGAAACAGAGGGGCTGAAACAGAGGGCGAGAAACAGAGTGGCTGAAACAGAGGGGCTGAAACAGAGGGGCGGAAACAGAGGGGCTGAAACAGAGAGCGAGAAACAGAGCGGCTGAAACAGAGGGGCGGAAACAGAGGGGCTGAAACAGAGGGTGAGAAACATAGTGGCTGAAACAAAGGGGCTGAAACAGTGGGGCTAAAATAGTGGGGCTGAAACAGAGGGCGAGAAATAGAGGGGTTGAAACAGAGGGCGAGAAACAGAGGGGCAGAAACAGAGGGCGAGAAACAGTGGGGCTGAAACAGAGGGGCTGATACAGAGGGCAAGAAACAGAGGGGCTGAAAAAGAGGGGCTGAAACAGAGGGCAAGAAATAGAGGGGCTGAAAAAGAGGGCGAGAAACAGAGAGGCTGAAACAGAGGGTGAGAAACAGAGGGGCTGAATCAGAGGGGCTGAAACAAATGCCGAGAAAAAGAGGGGCTGAAACAGAGGGCGAGAAACAGAGGGGCTGAAACAGAGGGGCTGAAACAGAGGACGAGAAACAGAGGGGCTGAAACAGAGGGGCTGAAGCAGAGGGGCTGAAACAGAGGTGCTGAAATAGAGGGGCTGAAACAAAGGGCGAGAAACAGAGGGGCTGAAACAGAGGGGCAGAAACAGAGGGGCTGAAACAGAGGGGCTGAATCGGAGGGGCTGAAACAGAGGGGCTGAAACAGAGGGGCTGAAACAGAGAGTGCGAAATAGAGGGGCTGAAACAGAGGGCGAGAAACAGAGGGGCTAAAACAGAGGGCGATAAACAGAGGGGCTGAAACAGAGGGCAAGAAACAGAGGGGCTGAAACCGAGTGGCTGAAACAGAAGGGCTGAAACAGAGGGGCTGAAACAGAGGGCGAGAAACAGAGGGGCTGAATCAGAGGGGCTGAAACAGAGGGGCTGAAACAGAGGGGCTGAATCAGAGGGGCTGAAACAGAAGGCGAGAAACAGACGGGCTGAAACAGAGGGCGAGGAACAGAGGGGCAGAAACAGAGGGCGAGAAACAGAGGGGCTGAAACAGAGGGGCTGAAACAGAGGGCAAGAAACAGAGGGGCTGAAACAGAGGGCGAGAAACAAAGGGGCTGAAACAGAGGGGCTGAAACAGAGGGGCTGAAACAGAGGGGCTGATACAGAGGGGCTGAATCAGAGGGCGAGAAACAGAGGGGCTGAAACAGAGGGCGAGAAACAGAGGGCGAGAAACAGAGGGCCAGAAACAGAGGGTCTGAAACAGAGGGGCTGAAACAGAGGGCGAGAAACAGAGGGGCTGAAACAGAGGGCGAGAAACAGTGGGGCTGAAACAGAGGGGCTGAAACAGAGGGGCGGAAACAGAGGGGCTGAAACGGAGAGCGAGAAACAGAGGGGCTGAAACAGAGGGGCGGAAACAGAGGGGCTGAAACAGAGGGTGAGAAACATAGTGGCTGAAACAAAGGGGCTGAAACAGAGTGGCTAAAATAGAGGGTCTGAAACAGAGGGCGAGAAATAGAGGGGCTGAAACAGAGGGCGAGAAACAGAGGGGCAGAAACAGAGGGCGAGAAACAGTGGGGCTGAAACTCAGTAGCTGAAACAGAGGGCAAGAAACAGAGGGGCTGAAACAGAGGACGAGAAACAGAGGGGCTGAAACAGAGGGGCTGAAGCAGAGGGGCTGAAACAGAGGGCGAGAAACAGAGGGGCTGAAACAAAGGGCGAGAAACAGAGGGGCTGAAACAGAGGGACAGAAACAGAGGGGCTGAAACAGAGGGGCTGAATCGGAGGGGCTGACACAGAGGGGCTGAAACAGAGGGGCTGAAACAGAGAGTGCGAAACAGAGGGGCTGAAACAGAGGGCGAGAAACAGAGGGGCAGAAACAGAGGGCGATAAACAGAGGGGCTGAAACAGAGGGCAAGAAACAGAGGGGCTGAAACTGAGTGGCTGAAACAGAAGGGCTGAAACAGAGGGGCTGAAACAGAGGGCGAGAAACAGAGGGGCTGAATCAGAGGGGCTGAAACAGAGGGGCTGAAACAGAGGGGCTGAATCAGAGGGGCTGATACAGAAGGCGAGAAACAGACGGGCTGAAACAGAGGGCGAGAAACAGAGGGGCAGAAACAGAGGGCGAGAAACAGAGGGGCTGAAACAGAGGGGCTGAAACAGAGGGCAAGAAACAGAGGGGCTGAAACAGAGGGCGAGAAACAGAGGGGCTGAAACAGAGGGGCTGAAACAGAGGGGCTGAAACAGAGGGCGAGAAACAGAAGGGCTGAAACAAAGGGCGAGAAACAGAGGGGCGGAAACAGAGGGGCAGAAACAGAGGGGCTGAAACAGAGGGGCTGAATCGGAGGGGCTGAAACAGAGGGGCTAAAAACAGAGGGGCTGAAACAGAGGGCACGAAACAGAGGGGCTGAAACAGAGGGGCTGAAACAGAGGGGCAGAAACAGAGGGCGAGAAACAGAGGGGCTGAATCAGAGGGGCTGAATCAGAGGGGCTGAAACATAGGGGCTGAAACAGAGGGCGAGAAACAGAGGGGCTGAATCAGAGGGGCTGAATCAGAGGGGCTGAAACAGAGGGGCTAAAACAGAGGGCGAGAAACTAAGGGACTGAATCAGAGGGGCTGAAACAGAGGGGCTGAAACAGACGGGCTGAAACAGAGAGCCTGAAACAGAGGGGCTGAAACAGAGGGGCTGAAATAGAGGGGCTGAAACAGAGGGGCTGAAACAGAGGGCGAGATACTAAGGTACTGAATGAGAGGGGCTGAAACAGAGGGGCTGAATCAGAGGGGCTGAAACAGAGGGGCTGAATCAGAGGGGCTGAAACAGAGGGGCTGAAACAGAGGGCGAGAAACAGAGAGGCTGAAACAGAGGGCGAGAAACAGAGGGGCTGAAACAGAGGGCGAGAAACAGAGGGGCTGAAACAGAGGGGCTGAAACAGAGGGGCTGAAACAGAGGGCGAGAAACAGAGGGGCTGAAACAGATGGCGAGAAACAGAGGGGCTGAAACAGAGGGCGAGAAACAGAGGGGCTGAATCAGAGGGGCTGAAACAGAGGGCGAGAAACAGAGGGGCTGAAACAGAGGGCGAGAAACAGAGGGGCTGAAACCGAGTGGCTGAAACAGAAGGGCTGAAACAGAGGGGCTGAAACAGAGGGCGAGAAACAGAGGGGCTGAATCAGAGGGGCTGAAACAGAGGGGCTGAAACAGAGGGGCTGAATCAGAGGGGCTGAAACAGAAGGCGAGAAACAGACGGGCTGAAACAGAGGGCGAGGAACAGAGGGGCAGAAACAGAGGGCGAGAAACAGAGGGGCTGAAACAGAGGGGCTGAAACAGAGGGCAAGAAACAGAGGGGCTGAAACAGAGGGCGAGAAACAAAGGGGCTGAAACAGAGGGGCTGAAACAGAGGGGCTGAAACAGAGGGGCTGATACAGAGGGGCTGAATCAGAGGGCGAGAAACAGAGGGGCTGAAACAGAGGGCGAGAAACAGAGGGCGAGAAACAGAGGGCCAGAAACAGAGGGTCTGAAACAGAGGGGCTGAAACAGAGGGCGAGAAACAGAGGGGCTGAAACAGAGGGCGAGAAACAGTGGGGCTGAAACAGAGGGGCTGAAACAGAGGGGCGGAAACAGAGGGGCTGAAACGGAGAGCGAGAAACAGAGGGGCTGAAACAGAGGGGCGGAAACAGAGGGGCTGAAACAGAGGGTGAGAAACATAGTGGCTGAAACAAAGGGGCTGAAACAGAGTGGCTAAAATAGAGGGTCTGAAACAGAGGGCGAGAAATAGAGGGGCTGAAACAGAGGGCGAGAAACAGAGGGGCAGAAACAGAGGGCGAGAAACAGTGGGGCTGAAACTCAGTAGCTGAAACAGAGGGCAAGAAACAGAGGGGCTGAAACAGAGGACGAGAAACAGAGGGGCTGAAACAGAGGGGCTGAAGCAGAGGGGCTGAAACAGAGGGCGAGAAACAGAGGGGCTGAAACAAAGGGCGAGAAACAGAGGGGCTGAAACAGAGGGACAGAAACAGAGGGGCTGAAACAGAGGGGCTGAATCGGAGGGGCTGACACAGAGGGGCTGAAACAGAGGGGCTGAAACAGAGAGTGCGAAACAGAGGGGCTGAAACAGAGGGCGAGAAACAGAGGGGCAGAAACAGAGGGCGATAAACAGAGGGGCTGAAACAGAGGGCAAGAAACAGAGGGGCTGAAACTGAGTGGCTGAAACAGAAGGGCTGAAACAGAGGGGCTGAAACAGAGGGCGAGAAACAGAGGGGCTGAATCAGAGGGGCTGAAACAGAGGGGCTGAAACAGAGGGGCTGAATCAGAGGGGCTGATACAGAAGGCGAGAAACAGACGGGCTGAAACAGAGGGCGAGAAACAGAGGGGCAGAAACAGAGGGCGAGAAACAGAGGGGCTGAAACAGAGGGGCTGAAACAGAGGGCAAGAAACAGAGGGGCTGAAACAGAGGGCGAGAAACAGAGGGGCTGAAACAGAGGGGCTGAAACAGAGGGGCTGAAACAGAGGGCGAGAAACAGAAGGGCTGAAACAAAGGGCGAGAAACAGAGGGGCGGAAACAGAGGGGCAGAAACAGAGGGGCTGAAACAGAGGGGCTGAATCGGAGGGGCTGAAACAGAGGGGCTGAAACAGAGGGGCTGAAACAGAGGGCACGAAACAGAGGGGCTGAAACAGAGGGGCTGAAACAGAGGGGCAGAAACAGAGGGCGAGAAACAGAGGGGCTGAATCAGAGGGGCTGAATCAGAGGGGCTGAAACATAGGGGCTGAAACAGAGGGCGAGAAACAGAGGGGCTGAATCAGAGGGGCTGAATCAGAGGGGCTGAAACAGAGGGGCTAAAACAGAGGGCGAGAAACTAAGGGACTGAATCAGAGGGGCTGAAACAGAGGGGCTGAAACAGACGGGCTGAAACAGAGAGCCTGAAACAGAGGGGCTGAAACAGAGGGGCTGAAATAGAGGGGCTGAAACAGAGGGGCTGAAACAGAGGGCGAGATACTAAGGTACTGAATGAGAGGGGCTGAAACAGAGGGGCTGAATCAGAGGGGCTGAAACAGAGGGGCTGAATCAGAGGGGCTGAAACAGAGGGGCTGAAACAGAGGGCGAGAAACAGAGAGGCTGAAACAGAGGGCGAGAAACAGAGGGGCTGAAACAGAGGGCGAGAAACAGAGGGGCTGAAACAGAGGGGCTGAAACAGAGGGGCTGAAACAGAGGGCGAGAAACAGAGGGGCTGAAACAGATGGCGAGAAACAGAGGGGCTGAAACAGAGGGCGAGAAACAGAGGGGCTGAATCAGAGGGGCTGAAACAGAGGGCGAGAAACAGAGGGGCTGAAACAGAGGGCGAGAAACAGAGGGGCTGAAACAGAGGTGCTGAAACAGAGGGTGAGAAACAGAGGGGCTGAAACAGAGGGCGAGAAACAGAGGGGCTGAAACAGAGGGGCTGAAACAGAGGGGCTGTTTCAGAGGGGCTGAAACAGAGGGGCTGAATCAGAGGTGCTGAAACAGAGTTCGAGAAACAGAGGGGCTGAAACAGAGGGCGAGAAACAGAGGAGCAGAAACAGAGGGCGAGAAACAGAGGGGCTGAAACAGAGGGGCTGAAACAGAGAGTGCAAAACAGAGGGGCTGAAACAGAGGGCGAGAAACAGAGGGGCTGAAAAAGAGGGCGAGAAACAGAGGGGCTGAAACAGAGGGCATGAAACAGAGGGGCTGAAACCGAGTGGCTGAAACAGAAGGGCTGAAACAGAGGGGCTGAAACAGAGTGTGAGAAACAGAGGGGCTGAATCAGAGTGGCTGAATCAGAGGAGCTGAAACAGAGGGGCTGAATCAGAGGGGCTGAAACAGAAGGCGAGAAACAGACGGGCTGAAACAGAGGGCGAGGAACAGAGGGGCAGAAACAGAGGGCGAGAAACAGAGGGGCTGAAACAGAGGGGCTGAAACAGAGGGCAAGAAACAGAGGGGCTGAAACAGAGGGCGAGAATCAAAGGGGCTGAAACAGAGGGGCTGAAACAGAGGGGCTGAAACAGAGGGGCTGATACAGAGGGGCTGAATCAGAGGGCGAGAAACAGAGGGGCTGAAACAGAGGGCGAGAAACAGAGGGCGAGAAACAGAGGGCCAGAAACAGAGGGTCTGAAACAGAGGGGCTGAAACAGAGGGCGAGAAACAGAGTGGCTGAAACAGAGGGCGAGAAACAGAGGGGCTGAAACAGAGGGCGAGAAACAGTGGGGCTGAAACAGAGGGGCTGAAACAGAGGGGCGGAAACAGAGGGGCTGAAACAGAGAGCGAGAAACAGAGGGGCTGAAACAGAGGGGCGGAAACAGAGGGGCTGAAACAGAGGGTGAGAAACATAGTGGCTGAAACAAAGGGGCTGAAACAGAGGGGCTAAAATAGAGGGTCTGAAACAGAGGGCGAGAAATAGAGGGGCTGAAACAGAGGGCGAGAAACAGAGGGGCAGAAACAGAGGGCGAGAAACAGTGGGGCTGAAACTGAGGGGCTGAAACAGAGGGCAAGAAACAGAGGGGCTGAAACAGAGGACGAGAAACAGAGGGGCTGAAACAGAGGGGCTGAAGCAGAGGGGCTGAAACAGAGGGCGAGAAACAGAGGGGCTGAAACAAAGGGCGAGAAACAGAGGGGCTGAAACAGAGGGGCAGAAACAGAGGGGCTGAAACAGAGGGGCTGAATCGGAGGGGCTGACACAGAGGGGCTGAAACAGAGGGGCTGAAACAGAGAGTGCGAAACAGAGGGGCTGAAACAGAGGGCGAGAAACAGAGGGGCAGAAACAGAGGGCGATAAACAGAGGGGCTGAAACAGAGGGCAAGAAACAGAGGGGCTGAAACTGAGTGGCTGAAACAGAAGGGCTGAAACAGAGGGGCTGAAACAGAGGGCGAGAAACAGAGGGGCTGAATCAGAGGGGCTGAAACAGAGGGGCTGAAACAGAGGGGCTGAATCAGAGGGGCTGATACAGAAGGCGAGAAACAGACGGGCTGAAACAGAGGGCGAGAAACAGAGGGGCAGAAACAGAGGGCGAGAAACAGAGGGGCTGAAACAGAGGGGCTGAAACAGAGGGCAAGAAACAGAGGGGCTGAAACAGAGGGCGAGAAACAGAGGGGCTGAAACAGAGGGGCTGAAACAGAGGGGCTGAAACAGAGGGCGAGAAACAGAAGGGCTGAAACAAAGGGCGAGAAACAGAGGGGCGGAAACAGAGGGGCAGAAACAGAGGGGCTGAAACAGAGGGGCTGAATCGGAGGGGCTGAAACAGAGGGGCTGAAACAGAGGGGCTGAAACAGAGGGCACGAAACAGAGGGGCTGAAACAGAGGGGCTGAAACAGAGGGGCAGAAACAGAGGGCGAGAAACAGAGGGGCTGAATCAGAGGGGCTGAATCAGATGGGCTGAAACAGAGGGGCTGAAACAGAGGGCGAGAAACAGAGGGGCTGAATCAGAGGGGCTGAATCAGAGGGGCTGAAACAGAGGGGCTAAAACAGAGGGCGAGAAACTAAGGGACTGAATCAGAGGGGCTGAAACAGAGGGGCTGGAACAGACGGGCTGAAACAGAGAGCCTGAAACAGAGGGGCTGAAACAGAGGGGCTGAAATAGAGGGGCTGAAACAGAGGGGCTGAAACAGAGGGCGAGATACTAAGGTACTGAATCAGAGGGGCTGAAACAGAGGGGCTGAATCAGAGGGGCTGAAACAGAGGGGCTGAATCAGAGGGGCTGAAACAGAGGGGCTGAAACAGAGGGCGAGAAACAGAGAGGCTGAAACCGAGGGCGAGAAACAGAGGGGCTGAAACAGAGGGCGAGAAACAGAGGGGCTGAAACAGAGGGGCTGAAACAGAGGGGCTGAAACAGAGGGCGAGAAACAGAGGGGCTGAAACAGATGGCGAGAAACAGAGGGGCTGAAACAGAGGGCGAGAAACAGAGGGGCTGAATCAGAGGGGCTGAAACAGAGGGCGAGAAACAGAGGGGCTGAAACAGAGGGCGAGAAACAGAGGGGCTGAAACAGAGGTGCTGAAACAGAGGGTGAGAAACAGAGGGGCTGAAACAGAGGGCGAGAAACAGAGGGGCTGAAACAGAGGGGCTGAAACAGAGGGGCTGTTTCAGAGGGGCTGAAACAGAGGGGCTGAATCAGAGGTGCTGAAACAGAGTTCGAGAAACAGAGGGGCTGAAACAGAGGGCGCGAAACAGAGGAGCAGAAACAGAGGGCGAGAAACAGAGGGGCTGAAACAGAGGGGCTGAAACAGAGAGTGCAAAACAGAGGGGCTGAAACAGAGGGCGAGAAACAGAGGGGCTGAAAAAGAGGGCGAGAAACAGAGGGGCTGAAACAGAGGGCATGAAACAGAGGGGCTGAAACCGAGTGGCTGAAACAGAAGGGCTGAAACAGAGGGGCTGAAACAGAGTGTGAGAAACAGAGGGGCTGAATCAGAGGGCGAGAAACAGAGGGGCTGAAACAGAGGGGCTGAAACAGAGGGGCTGAAACAGAGGGCGAGAAACAGAGGGGCTGAAACAAAGGGCGAGAAACAGAGGGGCTGAAACAGAGGGGCAGAAACAGAGGGGCTGAAACAGAGGGGCTGAATCGGAGGGGCTGAAACAGAGGGGCTGAAACAGAGGGGCTGAAACAGAGGGCAAGAAACAGAGGGGCTGAAACAGAGGGGCTGAAACAGAGGGGCAGAAACAGAGGGCGAGAAACAGAGGGGCTGAAACAGAGGGGCTGAAACAGAGGGCGAGAAACAGAGGGGCTGAATCAGAGGGGCTGAATCAGAGGGGCTGAAACAGAGGGGCTGAAACAGAGGGCGAGAAACTAAGGGACTGAATCAGAGGGGCTGAAACAGAGGGGCTGAAACAGACGGGCTGAAACAGAGAGCCTGAAACAGAGGGGCTGAAACAGAGGGGCTGAAATAGAGGGGCTGAAACAGAGGGGCTGAATCAGAGGGGCTGAAACAGAGGGGCTGAATCAGAGGGGCTGAAACAGAGGGCGAGAAACAGAGGGGATGAAACAGAGGGGCTGAATCAGAGGGGCTGAAACAGAGGGCGAGAAACAGAGGGCGAGAAACAGAGAGGCTCAAACAGAGGGCGAGAAACAGAGGGGCTGAAACAGAGGGCAAGAAACAGAGGGGCTGAAACAGAGGGGCTGAAACAGAGGGGCTGAAACAGAGGGGCTGAAACAAAGGGCGAGAAACAGAGGGGCTGAAACAGAGGGCGAGAAACAGAGGGACTGAAACAGTGGGCGAGAAACAGAAGGCGAGAAACAGAGGGACTGAAACAGAGGGTCTGAAACAGAGGGGCTGAAACAGAGGGCGAGAAACAGAGGGGCTGAAACGGAGGGCGAGAAACAGAGGGGCTGAAACAGAGGGCGAGAAACAGAGGGGCTGAAACAGAGGGGCTGAAACAGTGGGGCTGAAACAGAGGGGCTGAAACAGAGGGGCTGAAACAGAGGTGAAGAAATAGAGGAGCTGAAAAAGAGGGCGAGAAACAGAGGGGCTGAAACAGAGGGTGAGAAACAGAGGGGCTGAATCAGAGGGGCTGAAACAAATGCCGAGAAACAGAGGGGCTGAAACAGAGGGCGAGAAACAGAGGGGCTGAAACAGAGGGTGAGGAACAGAGGGGCTGAAACAGAGGGCGAGAAACAGAGGGGCTGAAACAGAGGGGCAGAAACAGGGGAGCTGAATCAGAGTGGCTGATTCAGAGGGTCTGAAACAGAGGTGAAGAAATAGAGGAGCTGAAAAAGAGGGCGAGAAACAGAGGGGCTGAAACAGAGGGTGAGAAACAGAGGGGCTGAATCAGAGGGGCTGAAACAAATGCCGAGAAACAGAGGGGCTGAAACAGAGGGCGAGAAACAGAGGGGCTGAAACAGAGGGTGAGAAACAGAGGGGCTGAAACAGAGGGCGAGAAACAGAGGGGCTGAAACAGAGGGGCAGAAACAGGGGGGCTGAATCAGAGTGGCTGATTCAGAGGGTCTGAAACAGAGGGGCTGAATCAGAGGGGCGGAAACAGAGAGCGAGAAACAGAGCGACTGAAATAGAGGGGCTGAAACAGAGAGCGCGAAACAGAGGGACTGAAACAGAGGGCGAGAAACAGAGGGGCTGAAACAGAGGGCGAGAAACAGAGGGGCTGAAACAGAGGGCGAGAAACAGAGGGGCTGAAACAGAGGGCAAGAAACAGAGGGGCTGAAACAGAGTGGCTGAAACAGAGGGCGAGAAACAGAGGGGCTTAATCAGACAGGCTGAATCAGATGGACTGAAACAGAGGGGCTGAAACAGAGGGCGAGAAACAGAGGGCGAGAAACAGAGGGGCTGAAAAAGTGGGGCTGAAACAAAGGGGCTGAAACAAAGCGCCTGATACAGAGGGCGAGAAACAGAGGGGCTGAAACAGAGGGCGAGAAACAGAGGGGCTGAAACAGAGGGGCTGAAACAGTGGGGCTGAAACAGAGGGCGAGAAACAGAGAGGCTGAAACACAGGGCGAGAAACAGAGGGGCTGAAACAGAGGGCGAGAAACAGAGGGGCTGAAACAGAGGGACTGAAACAGAGGGGCTGAAACAGAGGGGCTGAAACAGAGGGCGAGAAACAGAGTGGCTGAAACAGAGAGCGAGAAACAGAGTGGCTGAAACAGAGGGCAAGAAACAGAGGGGCTGAAACAGAGGGCGAGAAACAGAGGGGCTGAAACAGAGGGGGTGAAACAGTGGGGCGGAAACAGAGGGGCTGAAACAGAGAGCGAGAAACAGAGGGGCTGAAACAGAGGGCGAGAAACCAGGAGGCTGAAATAGAGGGCGAGAAACAGAGTGGCTGAAACAGAGGGCAAGAAACAGAGGGGCTGAAACAGAGGGCGAGAAACAGAGGGGCTGAAACAGAGGGGCTGAAACAGTGGGGCGGAAACAGAGGGGCTGAAACAGAGAGCGAGAAACAGAGGGGCTGAAACAGAGGGCGAGAAACCAGGAGGCTGAAACAGAGGGCGAGAAACAGAGGGCGAGAAACAGAGGGACTGAAACAGAGGGTCTGAAACAGAGGGGCTGAAACAGAGGGCGAGAAACAGAGTGGCTGAAACAGAGGGCGAGAAACAGAGGGGCTGAAACAGAGGGCGAGAAACAGAGGGGCTGAAACAGAGGGGCTGAAACAGAGGGGCGGAAACAGAGGGGCTGAAACAGAGAGCGAGAAACAGAGGGGCTGAAACAGAGGGGCGGAAACAGAGGGGCTGAAACAGAGGGCGAGAAACATAGTGGCTGAAACAAAGGGGCTGAAACAGTGGGGCTAAAATAGAGGGGCTGAAACAGAGGGCGAGAAATAGAGGGGCTGAAACAGAGGGCGAGAAACCAGGAGGCTGAAACAGAGGGCGAGAAACAGAGGGGCTGAAACAGAGGGCGAGAAACAGAGGGGCTGAAACAGAGGTGCTGAAACAGAGGGGCTGAAACAGAGGGCGAGAAACAGAGGGGCTGAAACAGAGGGCGAGAAACCAGGAGGCTGAAACAGAGGGCGAGAAACAGAGGGGCTGAAACAGAGGGCGAGAAACAGAGGGGCTGAAACAGAGGTGCTGAAACAGAGGGGCTGAAACAGAGGGCGAGAAACAGAGGGGCTGAAACAGAGGGCGAGAAACAGAGGGGCTGAAACAGAGGGCGAGAAACAGAGGGGCTGAAACAGAGGGCGAGAAACAGAGGGGCTGAATCAGAGGGGCTGAAACAGAGGGCGAGAAACAGAGGGGCTGAAACAGAGGGGCTGAAACAGAAGGCGAGAAACAGAGGGGCTGAAAGAGAGGGCCTGAATCAGAGGGGCTGAAACAGAAGGCGAGAAACAGAGGGGCTGAAACAGAGGGCGAGAAACAGAGGGGCAGAAACAGAGGGCGAGAAACAGTGGGGCTGAAACAGAGGGGCTGAAACAGAGGGCAAGAAACAGAGGGGCTGAAACAGAGGGCGAGAAACAGAGGGGCTGAAACAGAGGGGCTGAAGCAGAGGGGCTGAAACAGAGGGGCTGAATCGGAGGGGCTGAAACAGAGGGGCTGAAACAGAGGGGCTGAAACAGAGAGTGCGAAACAGAGGGGCTGAAACAGAGGGCAAGAAACAGAGGGGCTGAAACCGAGTGGCTGAAACAGAAGGGCTGAAACAGAGGGGCTGAAACAGAGGGCGAGAAACAGAGGGGCTGAATCAGAGGGGCTGAAACAGAGGGGCTGAATCAGAAGGCGAGAAACAGACGGGCTGAAACAGAGGGCGAGAAACAGAGGGGCAGAAACAGAGGGCGAGAAACAGAGGGGCTGAAACAGAGGGGCTGATACAGAGGGCAAGAAACAGAGGGGCTGAAACAGAGGGCGAGAAACAGAGGGGCTGAAACAGAGGGGCTGAAACAGAGGGCGAGAAACAGAGGGGCTGAAACAAAGGGCGAGAAACAGAGGGGCTGAAACAGAGGGGCTGAAACAGAGGGGCTGATTCAGAGGGGCTGAAAAAGAGGGGCTGAATCAGAGGGGCTGAAACAGAGGGCGAGAAACAGAGGGGCTGAAACAGAGGGCGAGAAACAGAGTAGCAGAAACAGAGGACGAGAAACAGAGGGGCTGAAACAGAGGGGCTGAAACAGAGAGTGCGAAACAGAGGGGCTGAAACAGAGGGCGAGAAACAGAGGGGCTGAAACAGAGGGCGAGAAACAGAGGGGCTGAAACAGAGGGAAAGAAACAGAGGGGCTGAAACCGAGTGGCTGAAACAGAAGGGCTGAAACAGAGGGGCTGAAACAGAGGGCGAGAAACAGAGGGGCTGAATCAGAGGGGCTGAATCAGAGGGGCTGAAAGAGAGGGGCTGAATCAGAGGGGCTGAAACAGAAGGCGAGAAACAGAGGGGCAGAAACAGAGGGCGAGAAACAGAGGGGCTGAAACAGAGGGGCTGAAACAGAGGGGCTGAAACAGAGAGCAAGAAACAGAGGGGCTGAAACAGAGGGCGAGAAACAGAGGGGCTGAAACAGAGGGGCTGAAACAGAGGGGCTGAAACAGAGGGCGAGAAACAGAGGGGCTGAAACAAAGGGCGAGAAACAGAGGGGCTGAAACAGAGGGGCAGAAACAGAGGGGCTGAAACAGAGGGGCTGAATCGGAGGGGCTGAAACAGAGGGGCTGGAACAGAGGGGCTGAAACAGAGGGCAAGAAACAGAGGGGCTGAAACAGAGGGGCTGAAACAGAGGGGCAGAAACAGCGGGCGAGAAACAGAGGGGCTGAAACAGAGGGGCTGAAACAGAGGGCGAGAAACAGAGGGGCTGAATCAGAGGGGCTGAATCAGAGGGGCTGAAACAGAGGGCCTGAAACAGAGGGCGAGAAACAGAGGGGCTGAATCAGAGGGGCTGAAACAGAGGGGCTGAAACAGACGGGCTGAAACAGAGAGCCTGAGACAGAGGGGCTGAAACAGAGGGGCTGAAATAGAGGGGCTGAAACAGAGGGGCTGAATCAGAGGGGCTGAAACAGAGGGCGAGAAACAGAGGGGCTGAAACAGAGGGGCTGAATCAGAGGGGCTGAAACAGAGGGGCTGAAACAGAGGGCGAGAAACAGAGAGGCTGAAACAGAGGGCGAGAAACAGAGGGGCTGAAACAGAGGGCAAGAAACAGAGGGGCTGAAACAGAGGGCGAGAAACAGACGGGCTGAAACAGAGGGGCTGAAACAGAGGGGCTGAAACAGAGGGCGAGAAACAGAGGGGCTGAAACAGATGGCGAGAAACAGAGGGGCTGAAACAGAGGGCGAGAAACAGAGGGGCTGAATCAGAGGGGCTGAAACAGAGGGGCTGAAACAGAGGGCGAGAAACTAAGGTACTGAATCAGAGGGGCTGAAACAGAGGGGCTGAATCAGAGGGGCTGAAACAGAGGGGCTGAATCAGAGGGGCTGAAACAGAGGGGCTGAAACAGAGGGCGAGAAACAGAGAGGCTGAAACAGAGGGCGAGAAACAGAGGGGCTGAAACAGAGGGCGAGAAACAGAGGGGCTGAAACAGAGGGGCTGAAACAGAGGGGCTGAAACAGAGGGCGAGAAACAGAGGGGCTGAAACAGATGGCGAGAAACAGAGGGGCTGAAACAGAGGGCGAGAAACAGAGGGGCTGAATCAGAGGGGCTGAAACAGAGGGCGAGAAACAGAGGGGCTGAAACAGAGGGTGAGAAACAGAGGGGCTGAAACAGAGGTGCTGAAACAGAGGGTGAGAAACAGAGGGGCTGAAACAGAGGGCGAGAAACAGAGGGGCTGAAACAGAGGGGCTGAAACAGAGGGGCTGATTCAGAGGGGCTGAAAAAGAGGGGCTGAATCAGAGGGGCTGAAACAGAGGGCGAGAAACAGATGGGCTGAAACAGAGGGCGAGAAACAGAGGAGCAGAAACAGAGGGAAAGAAACAGAGGGGCTGAAACCGAGGGGCTGAAACAGAGAGTGCGAAACAGAGGGGCTGAAACAGAGGGCGAGAAACAGAGGGGCTGAAACAGAGGGCGAGAAACAGAGGGGCTGAAACAGAGGGAAAGAAACAGAGGGGCTGAAACCGAGTGGCTGAAGCAGAAGGGCTGAAACAGAGGGGCTGAAACAGAGGGCGAGAAATAGAGGGGCTGAATCAGAGGGGCTGAATCAGAGGGGCTGAAACAGAGGGGCTGAATCAGAGGGGCTGAAACAGAAGGCGAGAAACAGAGGGGCTGAAACAGAGGGCGAGAAACAGAGGGGCAGAAACAGAGGGCGAGAAACAGAGGGGCTGAAACAGAGGGGCTGAAACAGAGGGGCTGAAACAGAGGGCAAGAAACAGAGGGGCTGAAACAGAGGGGCTGAAACAGAGGGGCTGAAACAGAGGGCGAGAAACAGAGGGGCTGAAACAAAGGGCGAGAAACAGAGGGGCTGAAACAGAGGGGCAGAAACAGAGGGCGAGAAACAGAGGGGCTGAATCAGACAGGCTGAATCAGATGGACTGAAACAGAGGGGCTGAAACAGAGGGCGAGAAACAGAGGGCGAGAAACAGAGGGGCTGAAAAAGTGGGGCTGAAACAAAGGGGCTGAAACAAAGCGCCTGATACAGAGGGCGAGAAACAGAGGGGCTGAAACAGAGGGCGAGAAACAGAGGGGCTGAAACAGAGGGGCTGAAACAGTGGGGCTGAAACAGAGGGCGAGAAACAGAGAGGCTGAAACACAGGGCGAGAAACAGAGGGGCTGAAACAGAGGGCGAGAAACAGAGGGGCTGAAACAGAGGGACTGAAACAGAGGGGCTGAAACAGAGGGGCTGAAACAGAGGGCGAGAAACAGAGTGGCTGAAACAGAGAGCGAGAAACAGAGTGGCTGAAACAGAGGGCAAGAAACAGAGGGGCTGAAACAGAGGGCGAGAAACAGAGGGGCTGAAACAGAGGGGCTGAAACAGTGGGGCGGAAACAGAGGGGCTGAAACAGAGAGCGAGAAACAGAGGGGCTGAAACAGAGGGGCTGAAACAGAGGGCGAGAAACAGAGGGGCTGAAACAGAGGGCGAGAAACAGAGGGGCTGAAACAGAGGGCGAGAAACAGAGGGCGAGAAACAGAGGGCCAGAAACAGAGGGTCTGAAACAGAGGGGCTGAAACAGAGGGCGAGAAACAGAGTGGCTGAAACAGAGGGCGAGAAAGAGAGTGGCTGAAACAGAGAGCGAGAAACAGAGGGGCTGAAACAGAGGGGCGGAAACAGAGGGGCTGAAACAGAGGGCGAGAAACATAGTGGCTGAAACAAAGGGGCTGAAACAGTGGGGCTAAAATAGAGGGGCTGAAACAGAGGGCGAGAAATAGAGGGGCTGAAACAGAGGGCGAGAAACCAGGAGGCTGAAACAGAGGGCGAGAAACAGAGGGGCTGAAACAGAGGGCGAGAAACAGAGGGGCTGAAACAGAGGTGCTGAAACAGAGGGGCTGAAACAGAGGGCGAGAAACAGAGGGGCTGAAACAGAGGGCGAGAAACAGAGGGGCTGAAACAGAGGGCGAGAAACAGAGGGGCTGAAACAGAGGGCGAGAAACAGAGGGGCTGAAACAGAGGGCGAGAAACAGAGGGGCTGAATCAGAGGGGCTGAAACAGAGGGCGAGAAACAGAGGGGCTGAAACAGAGGGGCTGAAACAGAAGGCGAGAAACAGAGGGGCTGAAAGAGAGGGCCTGAATCAGAGGGGCTGAAACAGAAGGCGAGAAACAGAGGGGCTGAAACAGAGGGCGAGAAACAGAGGGGCAGAAACAGAGGGCGAGAAACAGTGGGGCTGAAACAGAGGGGCTGAAACAGAGGGCAAGAAACAGAGGGGCTGAAACAGAGGGCGAGAAACAGAGGGGCTGAAACAGAGGGGCTGAAGCAGAGGGGCTGAAACAGAGGGGCTGAATCGGAGGGGCTGAAACAGAGGGGCTGAAACAGAGGGGCTGAAACAGAGAGTGCGAAACAGAGGGGCTGAAACAGAGGGCAAGAAAGAGAGGAGCTGAAACCGAGTGGCTGAAACAGAAGGGCTGAAACAGAGGGGCTGAAACAGAGGGCGAGAAACAGAGGGGCTGAATCAGAGGGGCTGAAACAGAGGGGCTGAATCAGAAGGCGAGAAACAGACGGGCTGAAACAGAGGGCGAGAAACAGAGGGGCTGAATCAGAGGGGCTGAATCAGAGGGCGAGAAACAGAGGGCGAGAAACAGAGGGGCTGAATCAGAGGGGCTGAAACAGAGGGGCTGAAACAGAGGGCGAGAAACTAAGGTACTGAATCAGAGGGGCTGAAACAGAGGGGCTGAATCAGAGGGGCTGAAACAGAGGGGCTGAATCAGAGGGGCTGAAACAGAGGGGCTGAAACAGAGGGCGAGAAACAGAGAGGCTGAAACAGAGGGCGAGAAACAGAGGGGCTGAAACATAGGGCGAGAAACAGAGGGGCTGAAAC
This sequence comes from Chiloscyllium punctatum, assembly GCF_047496795.1. NCBI lineage: Eukaryota > Metazoa > Chordata > Chondrichthyes > Orectolobiformes > Hemiscylliidae > Chiloscyllium > Chiloscyllium punctatum. Next base: position 3,778,356 of record NC_092787.1, read on the forward strand.
AGAGGGGCTGAAACACAGGGGCTGAAACAGAGGGCGAGAAACAGAGGGGCTGAAACACATGGCGAGAAACAGAGGGGCTGAAACAGAGGGCGAGAAACAGAGGGGCTGAAACAGAGGGCGAGCAACAGAGGGGCTGAAACTGAGGGGCTGAAACAGAGGGGCTGAATCAGAAGGCGAGAAACAGACGGGCTGAAACAGAGGGCGAGAAACAGAGGGGCAGAAACAGAGGGCGAGAAACAGAGGGGCTGAAACAGAGGGGCTGATACAGAGGGGCTGAAACAGAGGGGCTGAAACAGAGGGCGAGAAACAGAGGGGCTGAAACAAAGGGCGAGAAACAGAGGGGCGGAAACAGAGGGGCAGAAACAGAGGGGCTGAAACAGAGGGGCTGAATCGGAGGGGCTGAAACAGAGGGGCTAAAACAGAGGGGCTGAAACAGAGGGCAAGAAACAGAGGGGCTGAAACAGAGGGGCTGAAACAGAGGGGCAGAAACAGAGGGCGAGAAACAGAGGGGCTGAATCAGAGGGGCTGAATCAGAGGGGCTGAAACAGAGGGGCTGAAACAGAGGGCGAGAAACAGAGGGGCTGAATCAGAGGGGCTGAATCAGAGGGCGAGAAACAGAGGGGCTGAAACAGAGGGCGAGAAACAGAGGGCGAGAAACAGAGGGCCAGAAACAGAGGGTCTGAAACAGAGGGGCTGAAACAGAGGGCGAGAAACAGAGTGGCTGAAACAGAGGGCGAGAAAGAGAGTGGCTGAAACAGAGGGCAAGAAACAGAGGGGCTGAAACAGAGGGCGAGAAACAGAGGGGCTGAAACAGAGGGGCTGAAACAGAGGGGCGGAAACAGAGGGGCTGAAACAGAGAGCGAGAAACAGAGGGGCTGAAACAGCGGGGCGGAAACAGAGGGGCTGAAACAGAGGGCGAGAAACATAGTGGCTGAAACAAAGGGGCTGAAACAGTGGGGCTAAAATAGAGGGGCTGAAACAGAGGGCGAGAAATAGAGGGGCTGAAACAGAGGGCGAGAAACCAGGAGGCTGAAACAGAGGGCGAGAAACAGAGGGGCTGAAACAGAGGGCGAGAAACAGAGGGGCTGAAACAGAGGTGCTGAAACAGAGGGGCTGAAACAGAGGGCGAGAAACAGAGGGGCTGAAACAGAGGGCGAGAAACAGAGGGGCTGAAACAGAGGGCGAGAAACAGAGGGGCTGAAACAGAGGGCGAGAAAAAGAGGGGCTGAAACAGAGGGCGAGAAACAGAGGGGCTGAATCAGAGGGGCTGAAACAGAGGGCGAGAAACAGACGGGCTGAAACAGAGGGGCTGAAACAGAAGGCGAGAAACAGAGGGGCTGAAAGAGAGGGCCTGAATCAGAGGGGCTGAAACAGAAGGCGAGAAACAGAGGGGCTGAAACAGAGGGCGAGAAACAGAGGGGCAGAAACAGAGGGCGAGAAACAGTGGGGCTGAAACAGAGGGGCTGAAACAGAGGGCAAGAAACAGAGGGGCTGAAACAGAGGGCGAGAAACAGAGGGGCTGAAACAGAGGGGCTGAAGCAGAGGGGCTGAAACAGAGGGGCTGAATCGGAGGGGCTGAAACAGAGGGGCTGAAACAGAGGGGCTGAAACAGAGAGTGCGAAACAGAGGGGCTGAAACAGAGGGCAAGAAAGAGAGGGGCTGAAACCGAGTGGCTGAAACAGAAGGGCTGAAACAGAGGGGCTGAAACAGAGGGCGAGAAACAGAGGGGCTGAATCAGAGGGGCTGAATCAGAGGGGCTGAAACAGAGGGGCTGAATCAGAAGGCGAGAAACAGACGGGCTGAAACAGAGGGCGAGAAACAGAGGGGCAGAAACAGAGGGCGAGAAACAGAGGGGCTGAAACAGAGGGGCTGATACAGAGGGCAAGAAACAGAGGGGCTGAAACAGAGGGCGAGAAACAGAGGGGCTGAAACAGAGGGGCTGAAACAGAGGGCGAGAAACAGAGGGGCTGAAACAAAGGGCGAGAAACAGAGGGGCTGAAACAGAGGGGCTTAATCGGACGGGCTGAAACAGAGGGGCTAAAACAGAGGGGCTGAAACAGAGGGCAAGAAACAGAGGGGCTGAAACAGAGGGGCTGAAACAGAGGGGCAGAAACAGAGGGCGAGAAACAGAGGGGCTGAATCAGAGGGGCTGAAACAGAGGGGCTGAAACAGAGGGGCTGAAACAGAGGGCGAGAAACAGAGGGGCTGAATCAGAGGGGCTGAATCAGAGGGCGAGAAACAGAGGGCGAGAAACAGAGGGGCTGAATCAGAGGGGCTGAAACAGAGGGGCTGAAACAGAGGGCGAGAAACTAAGGTACTGAATCAGAGGGGCTGAAACAGAGGGGCTGAATCAGAGGGGCTGAAACAGAGGGGCTGAATCAGAGGGGCTGAAACAGAGGGGCTGAAACAGAGGGTGAGAAACAGAGAGGCTGAAACAGAGGGCGAGAAACAGAGGGGCTGAAACATAGGGCGAGAAACAGAGGGGCTGAAACAGAGGGGCTGAAACACAGGGGCTGAAACAGAGGGCGAGAAACAGAGGGGCTGAAACAGATGGCGAGAAACAGAGGGGCTGAAACAGAGGGCGAGAAACAGAGGGGCTGAAACAGAGGGCGAGAAACAGAGGGGCTGAAACTGAGGGGCTCAAACAGAGGGGCTGAATCAGAAGGCGAGAAACAGACGGGCTGAAACAGAGGGCGAGAAACAGAGGGGCAGAAACAGAGGGCGAGAAACAGAGGGGCTGAAACAGAGGGGCTGATACAGAGGGCAAGAAACAGAGGGGCTGAAACAGAGGGCGAGAAACAGAGGGGCTGAAACAGAGGGGCTGAAACAGAGGGCGAGAAACAGAGGGGCTGAAACAAAGGGCGAGAAACAGAGGGGCGGAAACAGAGGGGCAGAAACAGAGGGGCTGAAACAGAGGGGCTTAATCGGAGGGGCTGAAACAGAGGGGCTAAAACAGAGGGGCTGAAACAGAGGGCAAGAAACAGAGGGGCTGAAACAGAGGGGCTGAAACAGAGGGGCAGAAACAGAGGGCGAGAAACAGAGGGGCTGAATCAGAGGGGCTGAATCAGAGGGGCTGAAACAGAGGGGCTGAAACAGAGGGCGAGAAACAGAGGGGCTGAATCAGAGGGGCTGAATCAGAGGGCGAGAAACAGAGGGCGAGAAACAGAGGGGCTGAATCAGAGGGGCTGAAACAGAGGGTCTGAAACAGAGGGCGAGAAATTAAGGGACTGAATCAGAGGGGCTGAAACAGAGGGTCTGAAACAGACGGGCTGAAACAGAGAGCCTGAAACAGAGGGGCTGAAACAGAGGGGCTGAAATAGAGGGGCTGAAACAGAGGGGCTGAAACAGAGGGCGAGAAACTAAGGTACTGAATCAGAGGGGCTGAAACAGAGGGGCTGAATCAGAGGGGCTGAAACAGAGGGGCTGAATCAGAGGGGCTGAAACAGAGGGGCTGAAACAGAGGGCGAGAAACAGAGAGGCTGAAACAGAGGGCGAGAAACAGAGGGGCTGAAACATAGGGCGAGAAACAGAGGGGCTGAAACAGAGGGGCTGAAACACAGGGGCTGAAACAGATGGCGAGAAACAGAGGGGCTGAAACAGATGGCGAGAAACCGAGGGGCTGAAACAGAGGGCGAGAAACAGAGGGGCTGAAACAGAGGGTGAGAAACAGAGGGGCTGAAACAGAGGGTGAGAAACAGAGGGGCTGAAACAGAGGGCGAGAAACAGAGGGGCTGAATCAGAGGGGCTGAATCAGAGGGCGAGAAACAGAGGGCGAGAAACAGAGGGGCTGAATCAGAGGGGCTGAAACAGAGGGTCTGAAACAGAGGGCGAGAAATTAAGGGACTGAATCAGAGGGGCTGAAACAGAGGGTCTGAAACAGACGGGCTGAAACAGAGAGCCTGAAACAGAGGGGCTGAAACAGAGGGGCTGAAATAGAGGGGCTGAAACAGAGGGGCTGAAACAGAGGGCGAGAAACTAAGGTACTGAATCAGAGGGGCTGAAACAGAGGGGCTGAATCAGAGGGGCTGAAACAGAGGGGCTGAATCAGAGGGGCTGAAACAGAGGGGCTGAAACAGAGGGCGAGAAACAGAGAGGCTGAAACAGAGGGCGAGAAACAGAGGGGCTGAAACATAGGGCGAGAAACAGAGGGGCTGAAACAGAGGGGCTGAAACACAGGGGCTGAAAAAGATGGCGAGAAACAGAGGGGCTGAAACAGATGGCGAGAAACCGAGGGGCTGAAACAGAGGGCGAGAAACAGAGGGGCTGAAACAGAGGGTGAGAAACAGAGGGGCTGAAACAGAGGGTGAGAAACAGAGGGGCTGAAACAGAGGGTGAGAAACAGAGGGGCTGAAACAGAGGTGCTGAAACAGAGGGTGAGAAACAGAGGGGCTGAAACAGAGGGCGAGAAACAGAGGGGCTGAAACAGAGGGGCTGAAACAGAGGGGCTGATTCAGAGGGGCTGAAAAAGAGGGGCTGAATCAGAGGGGCTGAAACAGAGGGCGAGAAACAGAGGGGCTGAAACAGAGGGCGAGAAACAGAGTAGCAGAAACAGAGGACGAGAAACAGAGGGGCTGAAACAGAGGGGCTGAAACAGAGAGTGCGAAACAAAGGGGCTGAAACAGAGGGCGAGAAACAGAGGGGCTGAAACAGAGGGCGAGAAACAGAGGGGCTGAAACAGAGGGAAAGAAACAGAGGGGCTGAAACCGAGTGGCTGAAACAGAAGGGCTGAAACAGAGGGGCTGAAACAGAGGGCGAGAAACAGAGGGGCTGAATCAGAGGGGCTGAATCAGAGGGGCTGAAAGAGAGGGGCTGAATCAGAGGGGCTGAAACAGAAGGCGAGAAACAGAGGGGCAGAAACAGAGGGCGAGAAACAGAGGGGCTGAAACAGAGGGGCTGAAACAGAGGGGCTGAAACAGAGGGCAAGAAACAGAGGGGCTGAAACAGAGGGCGAGAAACAGAGGGGCTGAAACAGAGGGGCTGAAACAGAGGGGCTGAAACAGAGGGCGAGAAACAGAGGGGCTGAAACAAAGGGCGAGAAACAGAGGGGCTGAAACAGAGGGGCAGAAACAGAGGGGCTGAAACAGAGGGGCTGAATCGGAGGGGCTGAAACAGAGGGGCTGGAACAGAGGGGCTGAAACAGAGGGCAAGAAACAGAGGGGCTGAAACAGAGGGGCTGAAACAGAGGGGCAGAAACAGCGGGCGAGAAACAGAGGGGCTGAAACAGAGGGGCTGAAACAGAGGGCGAGAAACAGAGGGGCTGAATCAGAGGGGCTGAATCAGAGGGGCTGAAACAGAGGGCCTGAAACAGAGGGCGAGAAACAGAGGGGCTGAATCAGAGTGGCTGAAACAGAGGGGCTGAAACAGACGGGCTGAAACAGAGAGCCTGAGACAGAGGGGCTGAAACAGAGGGGCTGAAATAGAGGGGCTGAAACAGAGGGGCTGAATCAGAGGGGCTGAAACAGAGGGGCTGAATCAGAGGGGCTGAAACAGAGGGCGAGAAACAGAGGGGCTGAAACAGAGGGGCTGAATCAGAGGGGCTGAAACAGAGGGGCTGAAACAGAGGGCGAGAAACAGAGAGGCTGAAACAGAGGGCGAGAAACAGAGGGGCTGAAACAGAGGGCAAGAAACAGAGGGGCTGAAACAGAGGGCGAGAAACAGACGGGCTGAAACAGAGGGGCTGAAACAGAGGGGCTGAAACAGAGGGCGAGAAACAGAGGGGCTGAAACAGATGGCGAGAAACAGAGGGGCTGAAACAGAGGGCGAGAAACAGAGGGGCTGATACAGAGGGGCTGAAACAGAGGGCGAGAAACTAAGGTACTGAATCAGAGGGGCTGAAACAGAGGGGCTGAAACAGAGGGCGAGAAACAGAGAGGCTGAAACAGAGGGCGAGAAACAGAGGGGCTGAAACAGAGGGCAAGAAACAGAGGGGCTGAAACAGAGGGCGAGAAACAGAGGGGCTGAAACAGATGGCGAGAAACAGAGGGGCTGAAACAAAGGGGCTGAATCAGAGGGGCTGAAACAGAGGGGCTGAAACAGAGGGCGAGAAACTAAGGTACTGAATCAGAGGGGCTGAAACAGAGGGGCTGAATCAGAGGGGCTGAAACAGAGGGGCTGAATCAGAGGGGCTGAAACAGAGGGGCTGAAACAGAGGGCGAGAAACAGAGAGGCTGAAACAGAGGGCGAGAAACAGAGGGGCTGAAACAGAGGGCGAGAAACAGAGGGTCTGAAACAGAGGGGCTGAAACAGAGGGGCTGAAACAGAGGGGCTGAAACAGAGGGCGAGAAACAGAGGGGCTGAAACAGATGGCGAGAAACAGAGGGGCTGAAACAGAGGGCGAGAAACAGAGGGGCTGAATCAGAGAGGCTGAAACAGAGGGGCTGAAACAGAGGGCGAGAAACAGAGGGGCTGAAACAAAGGGCGAGAAACAGAGGGGCTGAAACAGAGGGGCAGAAACAGAGGGGCTGAAACAGAGGGGCTGAATCGGAGGGGCTGAAACAGAGGGGCTGGAACAGAGGGGCTGAAACAGAGGGCAAGAAATAGAGGGGCTGAAACAGAGGGGCTGAAACAGAGGGGCAGAAACAGAGGGCGAGAAACAGAGGGGCTGAAACAGAGGGGCTGAAACAGAGGGCGAGAAACAGAGGGGCTGAATCAGAGGGGCTGAATCAGAGGGGCTGAAACAGAGGCGCTGAAACAGTGGGCGAGAAACAGAGGGGCTGAATCAGAGGGGCTGAAACAGAGGGGCTGAAACAGACGGGCTGAAACAGAGAGCCTGAAACAGAGGGGCTGAAACAGAGGGGCTGAAATAGAGGGGCTGAAACAGAGGGGCTGAATCAGAGGGGCTGAAACAGAGGGGCTGAATCAGAGGGGCTGAAACAGAGGGCGAGAAACAGAGGGGCTGAAACAGAGGGGCTGAATCAGAGGGGCTGAAACAGAGGGGCTGAAACAGAGGGCGAGAAACAGAGAGGCTGAAACAGAGGGCGAGAAACAGAGGGGCTGAAACAGAGGGCAAGAAACAGAGGGGCTGAAACAGAGGGCGAGAAACAGACGGGCTGAAACAGAGGGGCTGAAACAGAGGGGCTGAAACAGAGGGCGAGAAACAGAGGGGCTGAAACAGAGGGCGAGAAACAGAGGGGCTGAAACAGAGGGCGAGAAACAGAGGGCGAGAAACAGAGGGACTGAAACAGAGGGTCTGAAACAGAGGGGCTGAAACAGAAGGCGAGAAACAGAGGGGCTGAAACGGAGGGCGAGAAACAGAGGGGCTGAAACAGAGGGCGAGAAACAGAGGGGCTGAAACAGAGGGGCTGAAACAGTGGGGCTGAAACAGAGGGGCTGAAACAAAGGGTGAGAATTAAAGGGGCTGAAACAGAGGGCGAGAAACAGAGGGGCTGAAACAGAGGGCGAGAAACAGAGGGGCTGAAACAGAGGGCGAGAAACAGAGGGGCTAAAACAGAGGGGCTGAAACAGAGGGGCTGAAACAGAGGGCAAGAAATAGAGGGGCTGAAAAAGAGGGCAAGAAACAGAGGGGCTGAAACAGAGGGTGAGAAACAGAGGGGCTGAATCAGAGGGGCTGAAACAAATGCCGAGAAACAGAGGGGCTGAAACAGAGGGCGAGAAACAGAGGGGCTGAAACAGAGGGGCTGAAACAGAGGGACTGAAACAGAGGGGCTGAAACAGAGGGCGAGAAACAGAGGGGCTGAAACAGAGGGGCAGAAACAGAGGGGCTGAATCAGAGTGGCTGATTCAGAGGGTCTGAAACAGAGGGGCTGAATCAGAGGAGCGGAAACAGAGGGCGAGAAACAGAGGGGCAGATACAGAGGGCAAGAAACAGATGGGCAGAAACAGAGAGCGAGAAACAGAGGGACTGAAACAGAGGGGCTGAAACAGAGAGCGCGAAACAGAGGGACTGAAACAGAGGGCGAGAAACAGAGGGGCTGAAACAGAGGGCGAGAAACAGAGGGGCTGAAACAGAGGGCGAGAAACAGAGGGGCTGAAACAGAGGGCAAGAAACAGAGGGGCTGAAACAGAGTGTCTGAAACAGAGGGCGAGAAACAGAGGGGCTGAATCAGACAGGCTGAATCAGATGGGCTGAAACAGAGGGGCTGAAACAGAGGGCGAGAAACAGAGTGGCTGAAACAGAGGGCGAGAAACAGAGGGCGAGAAACAGAGGGGCTGAAAAAGTGGGGCTGAAACAAAGTGGCTGAAACAAAGCGCCTGATACAGAGGGCGAGAAACAGAGGGGCTGAAACAGAGGGCGAGAAACAGAGGGGCTGAAATAGAGGGGCTGAAACAGAGGGCGAGAAACAGAGGGGCTGAAACAGAGGGCAAGAAACAGAGGGGCTGAAACGGAGTGGCTGAAACAGAAGGGCTGAAACAGAGGGGCTGAAACAGAGTGCGAGAAACAGAGGGGCTGAATCAGAGGGGCTGAATCAGAGGGGCTGAAACAGAGGGGCTGAATCAGAGGGGATGAAACAGAAGGCGAGAAACAGAGGGGCTGAAACAGAGGGCGAGAAACAGAGGGGCAGAAACAGAGGGCGAGAAACAGAGGGGCTGAAACAGAGGGGCAGAAACAGAGGGGCTGAAACAGAGGGTGAGAAACAGAGGGGCTGAAACAGAGGGGCAGGAACAGAGGGGCTGAAACAGAGGGGCTGAATCGGAGGGGCTGAAACAGAGGGGCTGAAACAGAGGGGTTGAAACAGAGGGCAAGAAACAGAGGGGATGAAACAGAGGGGCTGAAACAGAGGGGCAGAAACAGAGGGCGAGAAACAGAGGGGCTGAAACAGAGGGGCTGAAACAGAGGGCGAGAAACAGAGCGGCTGAATCAGAGGGGCTGAATCAGAGGGGCTGAAACAGAGGGGCTGAAACAGAGGGCGAGAAACTAAGGGACTGAATCAGAGGGGCTGAAACAGACGGGCTGAAACAGAGAGCCTGAAACAGAGGGGCTGAAACAGAGGGACTGAAATAGAGGGGCTGAAACAGAGGGGCTGAATCAGAGGGGCTGAAGCAGAGGTGCTGAATCAGAGGGGCTGAAACAGAGGGCGAGAAACAGAGGGGCTGAAACAGAGGGGCAGAAACAGAGGGGCTGAAACAGAGGGGCTGAATCGGAGGGGCTGAAACAGAGGGGCTGAAACAGAGGGGCTGAAACAGAGGGCAAGAAACAGAGGGGATGAAACAGAGGGGCTGAAAAGAGGGGCAGAAACAGAGGGCGAGAAACAGAGGGGCTGAAACAGAGGGGCTGAAACAGAGGGCGAGAAACAGAGGGGCTGAATCAGAGGGGCTGAAACAGAGGGGCTGAAACAGAGGGGCTGAAACAGAGGGCGAGAAAATAAGGGACTGAATCAGATGGGCTGAAACAGAGGGGCTGAAACAGACGGGCTGAAACAGAGCGCCTGAAACAGAGGGGCTGAAACAGAGGGGCTGAAATAGAGGGGCTGAAACAGAGGGGCTGAATCAGAGGGGCTGAAACAGAGGGGCTGAATCAGAGGGGCTGAAACAGAGGGCGAGAAACAGAGGGGCTGAAACAGAGGGGCTGAATCAGAGGGGCTGAAACAGAGGGGCTGAAACAGAGGGCGAGAAACAGAGAGGCTGAAACAGAGGGCAACAAACAGAGGGGCTGAAACAGAGGGCGAGAAACAGAGGGGCTGAAACAGAGGGCGAGAAACAGAGGGGCTGAAACAGAGGGGCTGAAACAGAGGGGCTGAAACAGAGGGGCTGAAACAAAGGGCGAGAAACAGAGGGGCTGAAACAGAGGGCGAGAAACAGAGGGGCTGAAACAGAGGGCGAGAAACAGAGGGCGAGAAACAGAGGGACTGAAACAGAGGGTCTGAAACAGAGGGGCTGAAACAGACGGGATGAAACAGAGAGCCTGAAACAGAGGGGCTGAAACAGAGGGGCTGAAATAGAGGGGCTGAAACAGAGGGGCTGAATCAGAGGGGCTGAAACAGAGAGTGCTAAACAGAGGGGCTGAAACAGAGGGCGAGAAACAGAGGGGCTAAAACAGAGGGCGATAAACAGAGGGGCTGAAACAGAGGGCAAGAAAGAGAGGGGCTAAAACAGAGGGCGATAAACAGAGGGGCTGAAACAGAGGGCAAGAAAGAGAGGGGCTGAAACCGAGTGGCTGAAACAGAAGGGCTGAAACAGAGGGGCTGAAACAGAGGGCGAGAAACAGAGGGGCTGAATCAGAGGGGCTGAAACAGAGGGGCTGAATCAGAAGGCGAGAAACAGACGGGCTGAAACAGAGGGCGAGAAACAGAGGGGCAGAAACAGAGGGCGAGAAACAGAGGGGCTGAAACAGAGGGGCTGAAACAGAGGGCAAGAAACAGAGGGGCTGAAACAGAGGGCGAGAAACAGAGGGGCTGAAACAGAGGGGCTGAAACAGAGGGGCTGAAACAGAGGGCGAGAAACAGAGGGGCTGAAACAACGGGCGAGAAACAGAGGGGCGGAAACAGAGGGGCAGAAACAGAGGGGCTGAAACAGAGGGGCTGAATCGGAGGGGCTGAAACAGAGGGGCTAAAACAGAGGGGCTGAAACAGAGGGCAAGAAACAGAGGGGCTGAAACAGAGGGGCTGAAACAGAGGGGCAGAAACAGAGGGCGAGAAACAGAGGGGCTGAATCAGAGGGGCTGAATCAGAGTGGCTGAAACAGAGGGGCTGAAACAGAGGGCGAGAAACAGAGGGGCTGAATCAGAGGGGCTGAATCAGAGGGGCTGAAACAGAGGGGCTGAAACAGAGGGCGAGAAACTAAGGGACTGAATCAGAGGGGCTGAAACAGAGGGTCTGAAACAGACGAGCTGAAACAGAGAGCCTGAAACAGAGGGGCTGAAACAGAGGGGCTGAAATAGAGGGGCTGAAACAGAGGAGCTGAAACAGAGGGCGAGAAACTAAGGTACTGAATCAGAGGGGCTGAAACAGAGGGGCTGAATCAGAGGGGCTGAAACAGAGGGGCTGAATCAGAGGGGCTGAAACAGAGGGGCTGAAACAGAGGGCGAGAAACAGAGAGGCTGAAACAGAGGGCGAGAAACAGAGGGGCTGAAACAGAGGGCGAGAAACAGAGGGGCTGAAACAGAGGGGCTGAAACAGAGGGGCTGAAACAGAGGGCGAGAAACAGAGGGGCTGAAACAGATGGCGAGAAACAGAGGGGCTGAAACAGAGGGCGAGAAACAGAGGGGCTGAATCAGAGGGGCTGAAACAGAGGGCGAGAAACAGAGGGGCTGAAACAGAGGGCGAGAAACAGAGGGGCTGAAACAGAGGTGCTGAAACAGAGGGTGAGAAAGAGAGGGGCTGAAACAGAGGGCGAGAAACAGAGGGGCTGAAACAGAGGGGCTGAAACAGAGGGGCTGATTCAGAGGGGCTGAAAAAGAGGGGCTGAATCAGAGGGGCTGAAACAGAGGGCGAGAAACAGAGGGGCTGAAACAGAGGGCGAGAAACAGAGGAGCAGAAACAGAGGACGAGAAACAGAGGGGCTGAAACAGAGGGGCTGAAACAGAGAGTGCGAAACAGAGGGGCTGAAACAGAGGGCGAGAAACAGAGGGGCTGAAACAGAGGGCGAGAAACAGAGGGGCTGAAACAGAGGGAAAGAAACAGAGGGGCTGAAACCAAGTGGCTGAAACAGAAGGGCTTAAACAGAGGGGCTGAAACAGAGGGCGAGAAACAGAGGGGCTGAATCAGAGGGGCTGAATCAGAGGGGCTGAAACAGAGGGGCTGAATCAGAGTGGCTGAAACAGAAGGCGAGAAACAGAGGGGCTGAAACAGAGGGCGAGAAACAGAGGGGCAGAAACAGAGGGCGAGAAACAGAGGGGCTGAAACAGAGGGGCTGAAACAGAGGGGCTGAAACAGAGGGCAAGAAACAGAGGGGCTGAAACAGAGGGCGAGAAACAGAGGGGCTGAAACAGAGGGGCTGAAACAGAGGGGCTGAAACAGAGGGCGAGAAACAGAGGGGCTGAAACAAAGGGCGAGAAACAGAGGGGCTGAAACAGAGGGGCAAAAACAGAGGGGCTGAAACAGAGGGGCTGAATCGGTGGGGCTGAAACAGAGGGGCTGGAACATAGGGGCTGAAACAGAGGGCAAGAAACAGAGTGGCTGAAACAGAGGGGCTGAAACAGAGGGGCAGAAACAGAGGGCGAGAAGCAGACGGGCTGAAACAGAGGGGCTGAAACAGAGGGCGAGAAACAGAGGGGCTGAATCAGAGGGGCTGAATCAGAGGGGCTGAAACAGAGGGCCTGAAACAGAGGGCGAGAAACTAAGGGACTGAATCAGAGGGGCTGAAACAGAGGGGCTGAAACAGACGGGCTGAAAAGAGAGCCTGAAACAGAGGGGCTGAAACAGAGGGGCTGAAATAGAGGGGCTGAAACAGAGGGGCTGAATCAGAGGGGCTGAAACAGAGGGGCTGAATCAGAGGGGCTGAAACAGAGGGCGAGAAACAGAGGGGCTGAAACAGAGGGGCAGAATCAGAGGGGCTGAAACAGAGGGGCTGAAACAGAGGGCGAGAAACAGAGAGGCTGAAACAGAGGGCGAGAAACAGAGGGGCTGAAACAGAGGGCAAGAAACAGAGGGGCTGAAACAGAGGGCGAGAAACAGACGGGCTGAAACAGAGGGGCTGAAACAGAGGGGCTGAAACAGAGGGCGAGAAACAGAGGGGCTGAAACAGAGGGCGAGAAACAGAGGGGCTGAAACAGAGGGCGAGAAACAGAGGGCGAGAAACAGAGGGACTGAAACAGAGGGTCTGAAACAGAGGGGCTGAAACAGAGGGCGAGAAACAGAGGGGCTGAAACGGAGGGCGAGAAACAGAGGGGCTGAAACAGAGGGCGAGAAACAGAGGGGCTGAAACAGAGGGGCTGAAACAGTGGGGCTGAAACAGAGGGGCTGAAACAGAGAGTGAGAAATAAAGGGGCTGAAACAGAGGGCGAGAAACAGAGGGGCTGAAACAGAGGGCGAGAAACAGAGGGGCTGAAACAGAGGGCGAGAAACAGAGGGGCTGAAACAGAGGGGCTGAAACAGAGGGGCTGAAACAGAGGGCAAGAAATAGAGGGGCTGAAAAAGAGGGCAAGAAACAGAGGGGCTGAAACAGAGGGTGAGAAACAGAGGGGCTGAATCAGAGGGGCTGAAACAAATGCCGAGAAACAGAGGGGCTGAAACAGAGGGCGAGAATCAGAGGGGCTGAAACAGAGGGGCTGAAACAGAGGGACTGAAACAGAGGGGCTGAAACAGAGGGCGAGAAACAGAGGGGCTGAAACAGAGGGGCAGAAACAGAGGGGCTGAATCAGAGTGGCTGATTCAGAGGGTCTGAAACAGAGGGGCTGAATCAGAGGGGCGGAAACAGAGGTCGAGAAACAGAGGGACTGAAACAGAGGGGCTGAAACAGAGAGCGCGAAACAGAGGGACTGAAACAGAGGGCGAGAAACAGAGGGGCTGAAACAGAGGGCGAGAAACAGAGGGGCTGAAACAGAGGGCGAGAAACAGAGGGGCTGAAACAGAGGGGCTGAAACAGTGGGGCTGAAACAGAGGGGCTGAAACAGAGAGTGAGAAATAAAGGGGCTGAAACAGAGGGCGAGAAACAGAGGGGCTGAAACAGAGGGCGAGAAACAGAGGGGCTGAAACAGAGGGCGAGAAACAGAGGGGCTGAAACAGAGGGGCTGAAACAGAGGGGCTGAAACAGAGGGCAAGAAATAGAGGGGCTGAAAAAGAGGGCAAGAAACAGAGAGGCTGAAACAGAGGGTGAGAAACAGAGGGGCTGAATCAGAGGGGCTGAAACAAATGCCGAGAAACAGAGGGGCTGAAACAGAGGGCGAGAATCAGAGGGGCTGAAACAGAGGGGCTGAAACAGAGGGACTGAAACAGAGGGGCTGAAACAGAGGGCGAGAAACAGAGGGGCTGAAACAGAGGGCAAGAAACAGAGGGGCTGAATCAGAGTGGCTGATTCAGAGGGTCTGAAACAGAGGGGCTGAATCAGAGGGGCGGAAACAGAGGTCGAGAAACAGAGGGACTGAAACAGAGGGTCTGAAACAGAGAGCGCGAAACAGAGGGACTGAAACAGAGGGCGAGAAACAGAGGGGCTGAAACAGAGGGCGAGAAACAGAGGGGCTGAAACAGAGGGCGAGAAACAGAGGGGCTGAAACAGAGGGCGAGAAACAGACGGGCAGAAACAGAGGGCGAGAAACAGAGGGACTGAAACAAAGGGGCTGAAACAGAGAGCGCGAAACAGAGGGACTGAAACAGAGGGCGAGAAACAGAGGGGCTGAAACAGCGGGCAAGAAACAGAGGGGCTGAAACAGAGGGCGAGAAACAGAGGGGCTGAAACAGAGGGCGAGAAACAGAGGGGCTGAAACAGAGTGTCTGAAACAGAGGGCGAGAAACAGAGGGGCTGAATCAGACAGGCTGAATCAGATGGGCTGAAACAGAGGGGCTGAAACAGAGGGCGAGAAACAGAGTGGCTGAAACAGAGGGCGAGAAACAGAGGGCGAGAAACAGAGGGGCTGAAAAAGTGGGGCTGAAACAAAGTGGCTGAAACAAAGCGCCTGATACAGAGGGCGAGAAACAGAGGGGCTGAAACAGAGGGCGAGAAACAGAGGGGCTTAAACAGAGGGGCTGAAACAGAGGGCGAGAAACAGAGGGGCTGAAACAGAGGGCAAGAAACAGAGGGGCTGAAACGGAGTGGCTGAAACAGAAGGGCTGAAACAGAGGGGCTGAAACAGAGTGCGAGAAACAGAGGGGCTGAATCAGAGGGGCTGAATCAGAGGGGCTGAAACAGAGGGGCTGAATCAGAGGGGCTGAAACAGAAGGCGAGAAACAGAGGGGCTGAAACAGAGGGCGAGAAACAGAGGGGCAGAAACAGAGGGCGAGAAACAGAGGGGCTGAAACAGAGGGGCTGAAACAGAGGGGCTGAAACAGAGGGCAAGAAACAGAGGGGCTGAAACAGAGGGCGAGAAACAGAGGGGCTGAAACAGAGGGGCTGAAACAGAGGGGCTGAAACAGAGGGCGAGAAACAGAGGGGCTGAAACAAAGGGCGAGAAACAGAGGGGCTGAAACAGAGGGGCAGAAACAGAGGGGCTGAAACAGAGGGGCTGAATCGGAGGGGCTGAAACAGAGGGGCTGAAACAGAGGGGCTGAAACAGAGGGCAAGAAACAGAGGGGATGAAACAGAGGGGCTGAAACAGAGGGCAGAAACAGAGGGCGAGAAACAGAGGGGCTGAAACAGAGGGGCTGAAACAGAGGGCGAGAAACAGAGGGGCTGAATCAGAGGGGCTGAATCAGAGGGGCTGAAACAGAGGGGCTGAAACAGAGGGCGAGAAACTAAGGGACTGAATCAGAGGGGCTGAAACAGAGGGGCTGAAACAGACGGGCTGAAACAGAGAGCCTGAAACAGAGGGGCTGAAACAGAGGGGCTGAAATAGAGGGGCTGAAACAGAGGGGCTGAATCAGAGGGGCTGAAACAGAGGGGCTGAATCAGAGGCGCTGAAACAGAGGGCGAGAAACAGAGGGGCTGAAACAGAGGGGCTGAATCAGAGGGGCTGAAACAGAGGGGCTGAAACAGAGGGCGAGAAACAGAGAGGCTGAAACAGAGGGCGAGAAACAGAGGGGCTGAAATAGAGGGCAAGAAACAGAGGGGCTGAAACAGAGGGCGAGAAACAGAGGGGCTGAAACAGAGGGGCTGAAACAGAGGGGCTGAAACAGAGGGGCTGAAACAAAGGGCGAGAAACAGAGGGGCTGAAACAGAGGGCGAGAAACAGAGGGGCTGAAACAGAGGGCGAGAAACAGAGGGCGAGAAACAGAGGGACTGAAACAGAGGGTCTGAAACAGAGGGGCTGAAACAGACGGGCTGAAACAGAGAGCCTGAAACAGAGGGGCTGAAACAGAGGGGCTGAAATAGAGGGGCTTAAACAGAGGGGCTGAATCAGAGGGGCTGAAACAGAGGGGCTGAATCAGAGGGGCTGAAACAGAGGGCGAGAAACAGAGGGGCTGAAACAGAGGGGCTGAATCAGAGGGATTGAAACAGAGGGGCTGAATCAGAGGGCGAGAAACAGAGAGGCTGAAACAGAGGGCGAGAAACAGAGGGGCTGAAACAGAGGGCAAGAAACAGAGGGGCTGAAACAGAGGGCGAGAATCAGAGGGGCTGAAACAGAGGGGCTGAAACAGAGGGGCTGAAACAGAGAGGCTGAAACAAAGGGCGAGAAACAGAGGGGGTGAAACAGAGGGTGAGAAACAGAGGGGCTGAAACAGAGGGCGAGAAACAGAGGGCGAGAAACAGAGGGACTGAAACAGAGGGTCTGAAACAGAGGGGCTGAAACAGAGGGCGAGAAACAGAGGGGCTGAAACGGAGGGCGAGAAACAGAGGGGCTGCAACAGAGGGAAAGAAACAGAGGGGCTGAAACAGAGGGGCTGAACCAGTGGGGCTGAAACAGAGGGGCTGAAACAGAGGGTGAGAAATGAAGGGGCTGAAACAGAGGGCGAGAAACAGAGGGGCTGAAACAGAGGACGAGAAACAGAGGGGCTGAAACAGAGGGCGAGAAACAGAGGGGCTGAAACAGAGGGGCTGAAACAGAGGGGCTGAAACAGAGGGCAAGAAATAGAGGGGCTGAAAAAGAGGGCGAGAAACAGAGGGGCTGAAACAGAGGGTGAGAAACAGAGGGGCTGAATCAGAGGGGCTGAAACAAATGCCGAGAAACAGAGGGGCTGAAACAGAGATCGAGAAACAGAGGGGCTGAAACAGAGGGGCTGAAACAGAGGGTGAGAAACAGAGGGGCTGAAACAGAGGGCGAGAAAGAGAGGGGCTGAAACAGAGGGGCAGAAACAGAGGGGCTGAATCAGAGTGGCTGATTCAGAGGGTCTGAAACAGAGGGGCTGAATCAGATGGGCGGAAACAGAGGGCGAGAAACAGAGGGGCAGAAACAGAGGGCAAGAAACAGAGGGGCTGAAACAGAGGGCGAGAAACAGACGGGCAGAAACAGAGAGCGAGAAACAGAGGGACTGAAACAGAGGGGCTGAAACAGAGAGCGCGAAACAGAGGGACTGAAACAGAGGGGCTGAAACAGAGTGCGAGAAACAGAGGGGCTGAATCAGAGGGGCTGAATCAGAGGGGCTGAAACAGAGGGGCTGAATCAGAGGGGCTGAAACAGAAGGCGAGAAACAGAGGGGCAGAAACAGAGGGCGAGAAACAGAGGGGCAGAAACAGAGGGCGAGAAACAGAGGGGCTGAAACAGAGGGGCTGAAACAGAGGGCAAGAAACAGAGGGGCTGAAACAGAGGGCGAGAAACAGAGGGGCTGAAACAGAGGGGCTGAAACAGAGGGGCTGAAACAGAGGGCGAGAAACAGACGGGCTGAAACAAAGGGCGAGAAACAGAGGGGCTGAAACAGAGGGGCAGAAACAGAGGGGCTGAAACAGAGGGGCTGAATCGGAGGGGCTGAAACAGAGGGGCTGAAACAGAGGGGCTGAAACAGAGGGCAAGAAACAGAGGGGATGAAACAGAGGGGCTGAAACAGAGGGGCAGAAACAGAGGGCGAGAAACAGAGGGGCTGAAACAGAGGGGCTGAAACAGAGGGCGAGAAACAGAGGGGCTGAATCAGAGGGGCTGAATCAGAGGGGCTGAAACAGAGGGGCTGAAACAGAGGGCGAGAAACTAAGTGACTGAATCAGAGGGGCTGAAACAGAGGGGCTGAAACAGACGGGCTGAAACAGAGAGCCTGAAACAGAGGGGCTGAAACAGAGGGGCTGAAATAGAGGGGCTGAAACAGAGGGGCTGAATCAGAGGGGCTGAAACAGAGGGGCTGAATCAGAGCGGCTGAAACAGAGGGCGAGAAACAGAGGGGCTGAAACAGAGGGGCTGAATCAGAGGGGCTGAAACAGAGGGGCTTAAACAGAGGGCGAGAAACAGAGAGGCTGAAACAGAGGGCGAGAAACAGAGGGGCTGAAACAGAGGGGCTGAAACAGAGGGGCTGAAACAGAGTGGCTGAAACAAAGGGCGAGAAACAGAGGGGCTGAAACAGAGGGCGAGAAACAGAGGGGCTGAAACAGAGGGCGAGAAACAGAGGGCGAGAAACAGAGGGACTGAAACAGAGGGTCTGAAACAGAGGGGCTGAAACAGACGGGCTGAAACAGAGAGCCTGAAACAGAGGGGCTGAAACAGAGGGGCAGAAACAGAGGGCGAGAAACAGAGGGGCTGAAACAGAGGGGCTGAAACAGAGGGCGAGAAACAGAGGGGCTGAATCAGAGGGGCTGAATCAGAGGGGCTGAAACAGAGGGGCTGAAACAGAGGGCGAGAAACTAAGGGACTGAATCAGAGGGGCTGCAACAGAGGGCAAGAAACAGAGGGGCTGAAACAGAGGGCGAGAAACAGAGGGGCTGAAACAGAGGGGCTGAAACAGAGGGGCTGAAACAGAGGGGCTGAAACAGAGGGGCTGAAACAGAGGGCGAGAAACAGAGGGGCTGAAACAGAGGGCGAGAAACAGAGGGCGAGAAACAGAGGGACTGAAACAGAGGGTCTGAAACAGAGGGGCTGAAACAGACGGGCTGAAACAGAGAGCCTGAAACAGAGGGGCTGAAACAGAGGGGCTGAAATAGAGGGGCTGAAACAGAGGGGCTGAATCAGAGGGGCTGAAACAGAGGGGCTGAATCAGAGGGGCTGAAACAGAGGGCGAGAAACAGAGGGGCTGAAACAGAGGGGCTGAATCAGAGGGATTGAAACAGAGGGGCTGAAACAGAGGGCGAGAAACAGAGAGGCTGAAACAGAGGGCGAGAAACAGAGGGGCTGAAACAGAGGGCAAGAAACAGAGGGGCTGAAACAGAGGGCGAGAAACAGAGGGGCTGAAACAGAGGGGCTGAAACAGAGGGGCTGAAACAGAGGGGCTGAAACAAAGGGCGAGAAACAGAGGGGCTGAAACAGAGGGCGAGAAACAGAGGGCGAGAAACAGAGGGACTGAAACAGAGGGTCTGAAACAGAGGGGCTGAAGCTGAGGGCGAGAAACAGAGGGGCTGAAACGGAGGGCGAGAAACAGAGTGGCTGAAACAGAGGGCGAGAAACAGAGGGGCTGAAACAGAGGGGCTGAAACAGTGGGGCTGAAACAGAGGGGCTGAAACAGAGGGTGAGAAATAAAGGGGCTGAAACAGAGGGCGAGAAACAGAGGGGCTGAAACAGAGGGCGAGAAACAGAGGGGCTGAAACAGAGGGCGAGAAACAGAGGGGCTGAAACAGAGGGGCTGAAACAGAGGGGCTGAAACAGAGGGCAAGAAATAGAGGGGCTGAAAAAGAGGGCGAGAAACAGAGGGGCTGAAACAGAGGGTGAGAAACAGAGGGGCTGAATCAGAGGGGCTGAAACAAATGCCGAGAAGCAGAGGGGCTGAAACAGAGGGCGAGAAACAGAGGGGCTGAAACAGAGGGGCTGAAACAGAGGGTGAGAAACAGAGGGGCTGAAACAGAGGGCGAGAAAGAGAGGGGCTGAAACAGAGGGGCTGATTCAGAGGGTCTGAAACAGAGGGGCTGAATCAGATGGGCGGAAACAGAGGGCGAGAAACAGAGGGGCAGAAACAGAGGGCAAGAAACAGAGGGGCTGAAACAGAGGGCGAGAAACAGACGGGCAGAAACAGAGAGCGAGAAACAGAGGGACTGAAACAGAGGGGCTGAAACAGAGAGCGCGAAACAGAGGGACTGAAACAGAGGGGCTGAAACAGAGAGCGAGAAAAAGAGGGGCTGAATCAGAGGGGCTGAATCAGAGGGGCTGAAAGAGAGGGGCTGAATCAGAGGGCGAGAAACAGAGGGGCAGAAACAGAGGGCGAGAAACAGAGGGGCAGAAACAGAGGGCGAGAAACAGAGGGGCAGAAACAGAGGGCGAGAAACAGAGGGGCAGAAACAGAGGGCGAGAAACAGAGGGGCTGAAACAGAGGGGCTGAAACAGAGGGCAAGAAACAGAGGGGCTGAAACAGAGGGCGAGAAACAGAGGGGCTGAAACAGAGGGGCTGAAACAGAGGGGCTGAATCAGAGGGGCTGAAACAGAGGGGCTGAAACAGAGGGCGAGAAACTAAGTGACTGAATCAGAGGGGCTGAAACAGAGGGGCTGAAACAGACGGGCTGAAACAGAGAGCCTGAAACAGAGGGGCTGAAACAGAGGGGCTGAAATAGAGGGGCTGAAACAGAGGGGCTGAATCAGAGGGGCTGAAACAGAGGGGCTGAATCAGAGCGGCTGAAACAGAGGGCGAGAAACAGAGGGGCTGAAACAGAGGGGCTGAATCAGAGGGGCTGAAACAGAGGGGCTTAAACAGAGGGCGAGAAACAGAGAGGCTGAAACAGAGGGCGAGAAACAGAGGGGCTGAAACAGAGGGGCTGAAACAGAGGGGCTGAAACAGAGTGGCTGAAACAAAGGGCGAGAAACAGAGGGGCTGAAACAGAGGGCGAGAAACAGAGGGGCTGAAACAGAGGGCGAGAAACAGAGGGCGAGAAACAGAGGGACTGAAACAGAGGGTCTGAAACAGAGGGGCTGAAACAGACGGGCTGAAACAGAGAGCCTGAAACAGAGGGGCTGAAACAGAGGGGCAGAAACAGAGGGCGAGAAACAGAGGGGCTGAAACAGAGGGGCTGAAACAGAGGGCGAGAAACAGAGGGGCTGAATCAGAGGGGCTGAATCAGAGGGGCTGAAACAGAGGGGCTGAAACAGAGGGCGAGAAACTAAGGGACTGAATCAGAGGGGCTGAAACAGAGGGCAAGAAACAGAGGGGCTGAAACAGAGGGCGAGAAACAGAGGGGCTGAAACAGAGGGGCTGAAACAGAGGGGCTGAAACAGAGGGGCTGAAACAGAGGGGCTGAAACAGAGGGCGAGAAACAGAGGGGCTGAAACAGAGGGCGAGAAACAGAGGGCGAGAAACAGAGGGACTGAAACAGAGGGTCTGAAACAGAGGGGCTGAAACAGACGGGCTGAAACAGAGAGCCTGAAACAGAGGGGCTGAAACAGAGGGGCTGAAATAGAGGGGCTGAAACAGAGGGGCTGAATCAGAGGGGCTGAAACAGAGGGGCTGAATCAGAGGGGCTGAAACAGAGGGCGAGAAACAGAGGGGCTGAAACAGAGGGGCTGAATCAGAGGGATTGAAACAGAGGGGCTGAAACAGAGGGCGAGAAACAGAGAGGCTGAAACAGAGGGCGAGAAACAGAGGGGCTGAAACAGAGGGCAAGAAACAGAGGGGCTGAAACAGATGGCGAGAAACAGAGGGGCTGAAACAGAGGGGCTGAAACAGAGGGGCTGAAACAGAGGGGCTGAAACAAAGGGCGAGAAACAGAGGGGCTGAAACAGAGGGCGAGAAACAGAGGGGCTGAAACAGAGGGCGAGAAACAGAGGGCGAGAAACAGAGGGACTGAAACAGAGGGTCTGAAACAGAGGGGCTGAAACTGAGGGCGAGAAACAGAGGGGCTGAAACGGAGGGCGAGAAACAGAGTGGCTGAAACAGAGGGCGAGAAACAGAGGGGCTGAAACAGAGGGGCTGAAACAGTGGGGCTGAAACAGAGGGGCTGAAACAGAGGGTGAGAAATAAA
The DNA here is from genome assembly GCF_047496795.1 of Chiloscyllium punctatum. NCBI lineage: Eukaryota > Metazoa > Chordata > Chondrichthyes > Orectolobiformes > Hemiscylliidae > Chiloscyllium > Chiloscyllium punctatum. The sequence goes on from NC_092787.1 coordinate 3,799,860, forward strand.
GGGGCTGAAACAGAGGGCGAGAAACAGAGGGGCTGAAACAGAGGGCGAGAAACAGAGGGGCTGAAACAGAGGGCGAGAAACAGAGGGGCTGAAACAGAGGGGCTGAAACAGAGGGGCTGAAACAGAGGGCAAGAAATAGAGGGGCTGAAAAAGAGGGCGAGAAACAGAGGGGCTGAAACAGAGGGTGAGAAACAGAGGGGCTGAATCAGAGGGGCTGAAACAAATGCCGAGAAGCAGAGGGGCTGAAACAGAGGGCGAGAAACAGAGGGGCTGAAACAGAGGGGCTGAAACAGAGGGTGAGAAACAGAGGGGCTGAAACAGAGGGCGAGAAAGAGAGGGGCTGAAACAGAGGGGCTGATTCAGAGGGTCTGAAACAGAGGGGCTGAATCAGATGGGCGGAAACAGAGGGCGAGAAACAGAGGGGCAGAAACAGAGGGCAAGAAACAGAGGGGCTGAAACAGAGGGCGAGAAACAGACGGGCAGAAACAGAGAGCGAGAAACAGAGGGACTGAAACAGAGGGGCTGAAACAGAGAGCGCGAAACAGAGGGACTGAAACAGAGGGGCTGAAACAGAGAGCGAGAAAAAGAGGGGCTGAATCAGAGGGGCTGAATCAGAGGGGCTGAAACAGAGGGGCTGAATCAGAGGGCGAGAAACAGAGGGGCAGAAACAGAGGGCGAGAAACAGAGGGGCAGAAACAGAGGGCGAGAAACAGAGGGGCAGAAACAGAGGGCGAGAAACAGAGGGGCTGAAACAGAGGGGCTGAAACAGAGGGCAAGAAACAGAGGGGCTGAAACAGAGGGCGAGAAACAGAGGGGCTGAAACAGAGGGGCTGAAACAGAGGGGCTGAAACAGAGGGCGAGAAACAGAGGGGCTGAAACAAAGGGCGAGAAACAGAGGGGCTGAAACAGAGGGGCAGAAACAGAGGGGCTGAAACAGAGGGGCTGAATCGGAGGGGCTGAAACAGAGGGGCTGAAACAGAGGGGCTGAAACAGAGGGCAAGAAACAGAGGGGATGAAACAGAGGGGCTGAAACAGAGGGGCAGAAACAGAGGGCGAGAAACAGAGGGGCTGAAACAGAGGGGCTGAAACAGAGGGCGAGAAACAGAGGGGCTGAATCAGAGGGGCTGAATCAGAGGGGCTGAAACAGAGGGGCTGAAACAGAGGGCGAGAAACTAAGGGACTGAATCAGAGGGGCTGAAACAGAGGGGCTGAAACAGACGGGCTGAAACAGAGAGCCTGAAACAGAGGGGCTGAAACAGAGGGGCTGAAATAGAGGGGCTGAAACAGAGGGGCTGAATCAGAGGGGCTGAAACAGAGGGGCTGAATCAGAGGGGCTGAAACAGAGGGCGAGAAACAGAGGGGCTGAAACAGAGGGGCTGAATCAGTGGGGCTGAAACAGAGGGGCTGAAACAGAGGGCGAGAAACAGAGAGGCTGAAACAGAGGGCGAGAAACAGAGGGGCTGAAACAGAGGGCAAGAAACAGAGTAGCTGAAACAGAGGGCGAGAAACAGAGGGGCTGAAACAGAGGGGCTGAAACAGAGGGGCTGAAACAGAGTGGCTGAAACAAAGGACGAGAAACAGAGGGGCTGAAACAGAGGGCGAGAAACAGAGGGGCTGAAACAGAGGGCGAGAAACAGAGGGCGAGAAACAGAGGGACTGAAACAGAGGGTCTGAAACAGAGGGGCTGAAACAGACGGGCTGAAACAGAGAGCCTGAAACAGAGGGGCTGAAACAGAGGGGCTGAAATAGAGGGGCTGAAACAGAGGGGCTGAATCAGAGGGGCTGAAACAGAGGGGCTGAATCAGAGGGGCTGAAACAGAGGGCGAGAAACAGAGGGGCTGAAACAGAGGGGCTGAATCAGAGGGATTGAAACAGAGGGGCTGAAACAGAGGGCGAGAAACAGAGAGGCTGAAACAGAGGGCGAGAAACAGAGGGGCTGAAACAGAGGGCAAGAAACAGAGGGGCTGAAACAGAGGGCGAGAAACAGAGGGGCTGAAACAGAGGGGCTGAAACAGAGGGGCTGAAACAGAGGGGCTGAAAGAAAGGGCGAGAAACAGAGGGGCTGAAACAGAGGGCGAGTAACAGAGGGGCTGAAACAGAGGGCGAGAAACAGAGGGCGAGAAACAGAGGGACTGAAACACAGGGTCTGAAACAGAGGGGCCGAAACAGAGGGCGAGAAACAGAGGGGCTGAAATGGAGGGCGAGAAACAGAGGGGCTGAAACAGAGGGCGAGAAACAGAGGGGCTGAAACAGAGGGGCTGAAACAGTGGGGCTGAAACAGAGGGGCTGAAACAGAGGGTGAGAAATAAAGGGGCTGAAACAGAGGGCGAGAAACAGAGGGGCTGAAACAGAGGGCGAGAAACAGAGGGGCTGAAACAGAGGGCGAGAAACCGAGGGGCAGAAACAGAGGGGCTGAAACAGAGGGACTGAAACAGAGGGCAATTGATAGAGGGGCTGAAAAAGAGGGCGAGAAACAGAGGGGCTGAAACAGAGGGTGAGAAACAGAGGGGCTGAAACAGAGGGGCTGAAACAAATGCCGAGAAACAGAGGGGCTGAAACAGAGGGCGAGAAACAGATGGGCTGAAACAGAGGGGCTGAAACAGAGGGTGAGAAACAGAGGGGCTGAAACAGAGGGCGAGAAACAGAGGGGCTGAAACAGAGGGCGAGAAACAGAGGGCGAGAAACAGAGGGGCTGAATCAGAGTGGCTGATTCAGAGGGTCTGAAACAGAGGGGCTGAATCAGAGGGGCGGAAACAGAGGGCGAGAAACAGAGGGGCAGAAACAGAGGGCAAGAAACAGAGGGGCTGAAACAGAGGGCGAGAAACAGACGGGCAGAAACAGAGAGCGAGAAACAGAGGGACTGAAACAGAGGGGCTGAAACAGAGAGCGCGAAACAGAGGGACTGAAACAGAGGGGCTGAAACAGAGGGCGAGAAACAGAGGGGCTGAAACAGAGGGCGAGAAACAGAGGGGCTGAAACAGAGGGCAAGAAACAGAGGGGCAGAAACAGAGGGCGAGAAACAGAGGGGCTGAAACAGAGGGGCTGAAACAGAGGGCAAGAAACAGAGGGGCTGAAACAGAGGGCGAGAAACAGAGGGGCTGAAACAGAGGGGCTGAAACAGAGGGGCTGAAACAGAGGGCGAGAAACAGAGGGGCTGAAACAAAGGGCGAGAAACAGAGGGGCTGAAACAGAGGGGCAGAAACAGAGGGGCTGAAACAGAGGGGCTGAATCGGAGGGGCTGAAACAGAGGGGCTGAAACAGAGGGGCTGAAACAGAGGGCAAGAAACAGAGGGGATGAAACAGAGGGGCTGAAACAGAGGGCAGAAACAGAGGGCGAGAAACAGAGGGGCTGAAACAGAGGGGCTGAAACAGAGGGCGAGAAACAGAGGGGCTGAATCAGAGGGGCTGAATCAGAGGGGCTGAAACAGAGGGGCTGAAACAGAGGGCGAGAACCTAAGGGACTGAATCAGAGGGGCTGAAACAGAGGGGCTGAAACAGACGGGCTGAAACAGAGAGCCTGAAACAGAGGGGCTGAAACAGAGGGGCTGAAATAGAGGGGCTGAAACAGAGGGGCTGAATCAGAGGGGCTGAAACAGAGGGGCTGAATCAGAGGGGCTGAAACAGAGGGCGAGAAACAGAGGGGCTGAAACAGAGGGGCTGAATCAGTGGGGCTGAAACAGAGGGGCTGAAACAGAGGGCGAGAAACAGAGAGGCTGAAACAGAGGGCGAGAAACAGAGGGGCTGAAACAGAGGGCAAGAAACAGAGGGGCTGAAACAGAGGGCGAGAAACAGAGGGGCTGAAACAGAGGGGCTGAAACAGAGGGGCTGAAACAGAGTGGCTGAAACAAAGGGCGAGAAACAGAGGGGCTGAAACAGAGGGCGAGAAACAGAGGGGCTGAAACAGAGGGCGAGAAACAGAGGGCGAGAAACAGAGGGACTGAAACAGAGGGTCTGAAACAGAGGGGCTGAAACAGAGGGGCTGAAACAGAGAGCCTGAAACAGAGGGGCTGAAACAGAGGGGCTGAAATAGAGGGGCTGAAACAGAGGGGCTGAATCAGAGGGGCTGAAACAGAGGGGCTGAATCAGAGGGGCTGAAACAGAGGGCGAGAAACAGAGGGGCTGAAACAGAGGGGCTGAATCAGAGGGATTGAAACAGAGGGGCTGAAACAGAGGGCGAGAAACAGAGAGGCTGAAACAGAGGGCGAGAAACAGAGGGGCTGAAACAGAGGGCAAGAAACAGAGGGGCTGAAACAGAGGGCGAGAAACAGAGGGGCTGAAACAGAGGGGCTGAAACAGAGGGGCTGAAACAGAGGGGCTGAAAGAAAGGGCGAGAAACAGAGGGGCTGAAACAGAGGGCGAGAAACAGAGGGGCTGAAACAGAGGGCGAGAAACAGAGGGCGAGAAACAGAGGGACTGAAACAGAGGGTCTGAAACAGAGGGGCTGAAACTGAGGGCGAGAAACAGAGGGGCTGAAACGGAGGGCGAGAAACAGAGGGGCTGAAACAGAGGGCGAGAAACAGAGGGGCTGAAACAGAGGGGCTGAAACAGTGGGGCTGAAACAGAGGGGCTGAAACAGAGGGTGAGAAATAAAGGGGCTGAAACAGAGGGCGAGAAACAGAGGGGCTGAAACAGAGGGCGAGAAACAGAGGGGCTGAAACAGAGGGCGAGAAACAGAGGGGCTGAAACAGAGGGGCTGAATCAGAGGGGCTGAAACAGAGGGGCTGAAACAGAGGGCGAGAAACAGAGGGCGAGAAACAGAGGGACTGAAACAGAGGGTCTGAAACAGAGAGCCTGAAACAGAGGGGCTGAAACAGAGGGGCTGAAATAGAGGGGCTGAAACAGAGGGGCTGAATCAGAGGGGCTGAAACAGAGGGGCTGAATCAGAGGGGCTGAAACAGAGGGCGAGAAACAGAGGGGCTGAAACAGAGGGGCTGAATCAGAGGGATTGAAACAGAGGGGCTGAAACAGAGGGCGAGAAACAGAGAGGCTGAAACAGTGGGCGAGAAACAGAGGGGCTGAAACAGAGGGGCTGAAACAGAGGGGCTGAAACAGAGGGGCTGAAAGAAAGGGCGAGAAACAGAGGGGCTGAAACAGAGGGCGAGAAACAGAGGGGCTGAAACAGAGGGCGAGAAACAGAGGGCGAGAAACAGAGGGACTGAAACAGAGGGTCTGAAACAGAGGGGCTGAAACAGAGGGCGAGAAACAGAGGGGCTGAAACAGAGGGCGAGAAACAGAGGGGCTGAAACAGAGGGGCTGAAACAGTGGGGCTGAAACAGAGGGGCTGAAACAGAGGGTGAGAAATAAAGGGGCTGAAACAGAGGGCGAGAAACAGAGGGGCTGAAACAGAGGGCGAGAAACAGAGGGGCTGAAACAGAGGGCGAGAAACAGAGGGGCTGAAACAGAGGGGCTGAAACAGAGGGGCTGAAACAGAGGGCAAGAAATAGAGGGGCTGAAAAAGAGGGCGAGAAACAGAGGGGCTGAAACAGAGGGTGAGAAACAGAGGGGCTGAATCAGAGGGGCTGAAACAAATGCCGAGAAACAGAGGGGCTGAAACAGAGGGCGAGAAACAGAGGGGCTGAAACAGAGGGGCTGAAACAGAGGGTGAGAAACAGAGGGGCTGAAACAGAGGGCGAGAAACAGAGGGGCTGAAACAGAGGGGCAGAAACAGAGGGGCTGAATCAGATTGGCTGATTCAGAGGGTCTGAAACAGAGGGGCTGAATCAGATGGGCGGAAACAGAGGGCGAGAAACAGAGGGGCAGAAACAGAGGGCAAGAAACAGAGGGGCTGAAACAGAGGGCGAGAAACAGACGGGCAGAAGCAGAGAGCGAGAAACAGAGGGACTGAAACAGAGGGGCTGAAACAGAGAGCGCGAAACAGAGGGACTGAAACAGAGGGGCTGAAACAGAGTGCGAGAAACAGAGGGGCTGAATCAGAGGGGCTGAATCAGAGGGGCTGAAACAGAGGGGCTGAATCAGAGGGGCTGAAACAGAAGGCGAGAAACAGAGGGGCAGAAACAGAGGGCGAGAAACAGAGGGGCAGAAACAGAGGGCGATAAACAGAGGGGCTGAAACAGAGGGGCTGAAACAGAGGGCTAGAAACAGAGGGGCTGAAACAGAGGGCGAGAAACAGAGGGGCTGAAACAGAGGGGCTGAAACAGAGGGGCTGAATCGGAGGGGCTGAAAGAAAGGGCGAGAAACAGAGGGGCTGAAACAGAGGGCGAGTAACAGAGGGGCTGAAACAGAGGGCGAGAAACAGAGGGCGAGAAACAGAGGGACTGAAACAGAGGGTCTGAAACAGAGGGGCTGAAACAGAGGGCGAGAAACAGAGGGGCTGAAACGGAGGGCGAGAAACAGAGGGGCTGAAACAGAGGGCGAGAAACAGAGGGGCTGAAACAGAGGGGCTGAAACAGTGGGGCTGAAACAGAGGGGCTGAAACAGAGGGTGAGAAATAAAGGGGCTGAAACAGAGGGCGAGAAACAGAGGGGCTGAAACAGAGGGCGAGAAACAGAGGGGCTGAAACAGAGGGCGAGAAACAGAGGGGCTGAAACAGAGGGGCTGAAACAGAGGGACTGAAACAGAGGGCAAGAAATAGAGGGGCTGAAAAAGAGGGCGAGAAACAGAGGGGCTGAAACAGAGGGTGAGAAACAGAGGGGCTGAATCAGAGGGGCTGAAACAAATGCCGAGAAACAGAGTGGCTGAAACAGAGGGCGAGAAACAGAGGGGCTGAAACAGAGGGGCTGAAACAGAGGGTGAGAAACAGAGGGGCTGAAACAGAGGGCGAGAAACAGAGGGGCTGAAACAGAGGGGCAGAAACAGAGGGGCTGAATCAGAGTGGCTGATTCAGAGGGTCTGAAACAGAGGGGCTGAATCAGAGGGGCGGAAACAGAGGGCGAGAAACAGAGGGGCAGAAACAGAGGGCAAGAAACAGAGGGGCTGAAACAGAGGGCGAGAAACAGACGGGCAGAAACAGAGAGCGAGAAACAGAGGGACTGAAACAGAGGGGCTGAAACAGAGAGCGCGAAACAGAGGGACTGAAACAGAGGGGCTGAAACAGAGGGCGAGAAACAGAGGGGCTGAAACAGAGGGCGAGAAACAGAGGGGCTGAAACAGAGGGGCAGAAACAGAGGGGCTGAAACAGAGGGGCTGAATCGGAGGGGCTGAAACAGAGGGGCTGAAACAGAGGGGCTGAAACAGAGGGCAAGAAACAGAGGGGATGAAACAGAGGGGCTGAAACAGAGGGGCAGAAACAGAGGGCGAGAAACAGAGGGGCGGAAACAGAGGGGCTGAAACAGAGGGCGAGAAACAGAGGGGCTGAATCAGAGGGGCTGAATCAGAGGGGCTGAAACAGAGGGGCTGAAACAGAGGGCGAGAAACTAAGGGACTGAATCAGAGGGGCTGAAACAGAGGGGCTGAAACAGACGGGCTGAAACAGAGAGCCTGAAACAGAGGGGCTGAAACAGACGGGCTGAAATAGAGGGGCTGAAACAGAGGGGCTGAATCAGAGGGGCTGAAACAGAGGGGCTGAATCAGAGGGGCTGAAACAGAGGGCGAGAAACAGAGGGGCTGAAACAGAGGGGCTGAATCAGTGGGGCTGAAACAGAGGGGCTGAAACAGAGGGCGAGAAACAGAGAGGCTGAAACAGAGGGCGAGAAACAGAGGGGCTGAAACAGAGGGCAAGAAACAGAGGGGCTGAAACAGAGGGCGAGAAACAGAGGGGCTGAAACAGAGGGGCTGAAACAGAGGGGCTGAAACAGAGTGGCTGAAACAAAGGGCGAGAAACAGAGGGGCTGAAACAGAGGGCGAGAAACAGAGGGGCTGAAACAGAGGGCGAGAAACAGAGGGCGAGAAACAGAGGGACTGAAACAGAGGGTCTGAAACAGAGGGGCTGAAACAGACGGGCTGAAACAGAGAGCCTGAAACAGAGGGGCTGAAACAGAGGGGCTGAAATAGAGGGGCTGAAACAGAGGGGCTGAATCAGAGGGGCTGAAACAGAGGGGCTGAATCAGAGAGGCTGAAACAGAGGGCGAGAAACAGAGGGGCTGAAACAGAGGGGCTGAATCAGAGGGATTGAAACAGAGGGGCTGAAACAGAGGGCGAGAAACAGAGAGGCTGAAACAGAGGGCGAGAAACAGAGGGGCTGAAACAGAGGGCAAGAAACAGAGGGTCTGAAACAGAGGGCGAGAAACAGAGGGGCTGAAACAGAGGGGCTGAAACAGAGGGGCTGAAACAGAGGGGCTGAAAGAAAGGGCGAGAAACAGAGGGGCTGAAACAGAGGGCGAAAAACAGAGGGGCTGAAACAGAGGGCGAGAAACAGAGGGCGAGAAATAAAGGGGCTGAAACAGAGGGCGAGAAACAGTGGGGCTGAAACAGAGGGCGAGAAACAGAGGGGCTGAAACAGAGGGGCTGAAACAGAGGGACTGAAACAGAGGGCAAGAAATAGAGGGGCTGAAAAAGAGGGCGAGAAACAGAGGGGCTGAAACAGAGGGTGAGAAACAGAGGGGCTGAATCAGAGGGGCTGAAACAAATGCCGAGAAACAGAGGGGCTGAAACAGAGGGCGAGAAACAGAGGGGCTGAAACAGAGGGGCTGAAACAGAGGGTGAGAAACAGAGGGGCTGAAACAGAGGGCGAGAAACAGAGGGGCTGAAACAGAGGGGCAGAAACAGAGGGGCTGAATCAGAGTGGCTGATTCAGAGGGTCTGAAACAGAGGGGCTGAATCAGAGGGGCGGAAACAGAGGGCGAGAAACAGAGGGGCAGAAACAGAGGGCAAGAAACAGAGGGGCTGAAACAGAGGGCGAGAAACAGACGGGCAGAAACAGAGAGCGAGAAACAGAGGGACTGAAACAGAGGGGCTGAAACAGAGAGCGCGAAACAGAGGGACTGAAACAGAGGGGCTGAAACAGAGGGCGAGAAACAGAGGGGCTGAAACAGAGGGCGAGAAACAGAGGGGCTGAAACAGAGGGGCAGAAACAGAGGGGCTGAAACAGAGGGGCTGAATCGGATGGGCTGAAACAGAGGGGCTGAAACAGAGGGGCTGAAACAGAGGGCAAGAAACAGAGGGGATGAAACAGAGGGGCTGAAACAGAGGGGCAGAAACAGAGGGCGAGAAACAGAGGGGCTGAAACAGAGGGGCTGAAACAGAGGGCGAGAAACAGAGGGGCTGAATCAGAGGGGCTGAATCAGAGGGGCTGAAACAGAGGGGCTGAAACAGAGGGCGAGAAACTAAGGGACTGAATCAGAGGGGCTGAAACAGAGGGGCTGAAACAGAGGGCGAGAAACAGAGGGGCTGAAACAGAGGGGCTGAAACAGAGGGCGAGAAACAGAGGGGCTGAAACAGAGGGGCTGAAACAGTGGGGCTGAAACAGAGGGGCTGAAACAGAGAGTGAGAAATAAAGGGGCTGAAACAGAGGGCGAGAAACAGAGGGGCTGAAACAGAGGGCGAGAAACAGAGGGGCTGAAACAGAGGGCGAGAAACAGAGGGGCTGAAACAGAGGGGCTGAAACAGAGGGGCTGAAACAGAGGGCAAGAAATAGAGGGGCTGAAAAAGAGGGCAAGAAACAGAGGGGCTGAAACAGAGGGTGAGAAACAGAGGGGCTGAATCAGAGGGGCTGAAACAAATGCCGAGAAACAGAGGGGCTGAAACAGAGGGCGAGAATCAGAGGGGCTGAAACAGAGGGGCTGAAACAGAGGGACTGAAACAGAGGGGCTGAAACAGAGGGCGAGAAACAGAGGGGCTGAAACAGAGGGCAAGAAACAGAGGGGCTGAATCAGAGTGGCTGATTCAGAGGGTCTGAAACAGAGGGGCTGAATCAGAGGGGCGGAAACAGAGGTCGAGAAACAGAGGGACTGAAACAGAGGGGCTGAAACAGAGAGCGCGAAACAGAGGGACTGAAACAGAGGGCGAGAAACAGAGGGGCTGAAACAGAGGGCGAGAAACAGAGGGGCTGAAACAGAGGGCGAGAAACAGAGGGGCTGAAACAGAGGGCAAGAAACAAACGGGCAGAAACAGAGGGCGAGAAACAGAGGGACTGAAACAAAGGGGCTGAAACAGAGACCGCGAAACAGAGGGACTGAAACAGAGGGTGAGAAACAGAGGGGCTGAAACAGCGGGCAAGAAACAGAGGGGCTGAAACAGAGGGCGAGAAACAGAGGGGCTGAAACAGAGGGCGAGAAACAGAGGGGCTGAAACAGAGTGTCTGAAACAGAGGGCGAGAAACAGAGGGGCTGAATCAGACAGGCTGAATCAGATGGGCTGAAACAGAGGGGCTGAAACAGAGGGCGAGAAACAGAGTGGCTGAAACAGAGGGCGAGAAACAGAGGGCGAGAAACAGAGGGGCTGAAAAAGTGGGGCTGAAACAAAGTGGCTGAAACAAAGCGCCTGATACAGAGGGCGAGAAACAGAGGGGCTGAAACAGTGGGCGAGAAACAGAGGGGCTTAAACAGAGGGGCTGAAACAGAGGGCGAGAAACAGAGGGGCTGAAACAGAGGGCAAGAAACAGAGGGGCTGAAACGGAGTGGCTGAAACAGAAGGGCTGAAACAGAGGGGCTGAAACAGAGTGCGAGAAACAGAGGGGCTGAATCAGAGGGGCTGAATCAGAGGGGCTGAAACAGAGGGGCTGAATCAGAGGGGCTGAAACAGAAGGCGAGAAACAGAGGGGCTGAAACAGAGGGCGAGAAACAGAGGGGCAGAAACAGAGGGCGAGAAACAGAGGGGCTGAAACAGAGGGGCTGAAACAGAGGGGCTGAAACAGAGGGCAAGAAACAGAGGGGCTGAAACAGAGGGCGTGAATCAGAGGGGCTGAAACAGAGGGGCTGAAACAGAGGGGCTGAAACAGAGGGCGAGAAACAGAGGGGCTGAAACAAAGGGCGAGAAACAGAGGGGCTGAAACAGAGGGGCAGAAACAGAGGGGCTGAAACAGAGGGGCTGAATCGGAGGGGCTGAAACAGAGGGGCTGAAACAGAGGGGCTGAAACAGAGGGCAAGAAACAGAGGGGATGAAACAGAGGGGCTGAAACAGAGGGCAGAAACAGAGGGCGAGAAACAGAGGGGCTGAAACAGAGGGGCTGAAACAGAGGGCGAGAAACAGAGGGGCTGAATCAGAGGGGCTGAATCAGAGGGGCTGAAACAGAGGGGCTGAAACAGAGGGCGAGAAACTAAGGGACTGAATCAGAGGGGCTGAAACAGAGGGGCTGAAACAGACGGGCTGAAACAGAGAGCCTGAAACAGAGGGGCTGAAACAGAGGGGCTGAAATAGAGGGGCTGAAACAGAGGGGCTGAATCAGAGGGGCTGAAACAGAGGGGCTGAATCAGAGGCGCTGAAACAGAGGGCGAGAAACAGAGGGGCTGAAACAGAGGGGCTGAATCAGAGGGGCTGAAACAGAGGGGCTGAAACAGAGGGCGAGAAACAGAGAGGCTGAAACAGAGGGCGAGAAACAGAGGGGCTGAAATAGAGGGCAAGAAACAGAGGGGCTGAAACAGAGGGCGAGAAACAGAGGGGCTGAAACAGAGGGGCTGAAACAGAGGGGCTGAAACAGAGGGGCTGAAACAAAGGGCGAGAAACAGAGGGGCTGAAACAGAGGGCGAGAAACAGAGGGGCTGAAACAGAGGGCGAGAAACAGAGGGCGAGAAACAGAGGGACTGAAACAGAGGGTCTGAAACAGAGGGGCTGAAACAGACGGGCTGAAACAGAGAGCCTGAAACAGAGGGGCTGAAACAGAGGGGCTGAAATAGAGGGGCTTAAACAGAGGGGCTGAATCAGAGGGGCTGAAACAGAGGGGCTGAATCAGAGGGGCTGAAACAGAGGGCGAGAAACAGAGGGGCTGAAACAGAGGGGCTGAATCAGAGGGATTGAAACAGAGGGGCTGAATCAGAGGGCGAGAAACAGAGAGGCTGAAACAGAGGGCGAGAAACAGAGGGGCTGAAACAGAGGGCAAGAAACAGAGGGGCTGAAACAGAGGGCGAGAATCAGAGGGGCTGAAACAGAGGGGCTGAAACAGAGAGGCTGAAACAAAGGGCGAGAAACAGATGGGGTGAAACAGAGGGTGAGAAACAGAGGGGCTGAAACAGAGGGCGAGAAACAGAGGGCGAGAAACAGAGGGACTGAAACAGAGGGTCTGAAACAGAGGGGCTGAAACAGAGGGCGAGAAACAGAGGGGCTGAAACGGAGGGCGAGAAACAGAGGGGCTGCAACAGAGGGAAAGAAACAGAGGGGCTGAAACAGAGGGGCTGAACCAGTGGGGCTGATACAGAGGGGCTGAAACAGAGGGTGAGAAATGAAGGGGCTGAAACAGAGGGCGAGAAACAGAGGGGCTGAAACAGAGGACGAGAAACAGAGGGGCTGAAACAGAGGGCGAGAAACAGAGGGGCTGAAACAGAGGGGCTGAAACAGAGGGGCTGAAACAGAGGGCAAGAAATAGAGGGGCTGAAAAAGAGGGCGAGAAACAGAGGGGCTGAAACAGAGGGTGAGAAACAGAGGGGCTGAATCAGAGGGGCTGAAACAAATGCCGAGAAACAGAGGGGCTGAAACAGAGATCGAGAAACAGAGGGGCTGAAACAGAGGGGCTGAAACAGAGGGTGAGAAACAGAGGGGCTGAAACAGAGGGCGAGAAACAGAGGGGCTGAAACAGAGGGGCAGAAACAGAGGGGCTGAATCAGAGTGGCTGATTCAGAGGGTCTGAAACAGAGGGGCTGAATCAGATGGGCGGAAACAGAGGGCGAGAAACAGAGGGGCAGAAACAGAGGGCAAGAAACAGAGGGGCTGAAACAGAGGGCGAGAAACAGACGGGCAGAAACAGAGAACGAGAAACAGAGGGACTGAAACAGAGGGGCTGAAACAGAGAGCGCGAAACAGAGGGACTGAAACAGAGGGGCTGAAACAGAGTGCGAGAAACAGAGGGGCTGAATCAGAGGGGCTGAATTTGAGGGGCTGAAACAGAGGGGCTGAATCAGAGGGGCTGAAACAGAAGGCGAGAAACAGAGGGGCAGAAACAGAGGGCGAGAAACAGAGGGGCAGAAACAGAGGGCGAGAAACAGAGGGGCTGAAACAGAGGGGCTGAAACAGAGGGCAAGAAACAGAGGGGCTGAAACAGAGGGCGAGAAACAGAGGGGCTGAAACAGAGGGGCTGAAACAGAGGGGCTGAAACAGAGGGCGAGAAACAGAGGGGCTGAAACAAAGGGCGAGAAACAGAGGGGCTGAAACAGAGGGGCAGAAACAGAGGGGCTGAAACAGAGGGGCTGAATCGGAGGGGCTGAAACAGAGGGGCTGAAACAGAGGGGCTGAAACAGAGGGCAAGAAACAGAGGGGATGAAACAGAGGGGCTGAAACAGAGGGGCAGAAACAGAGGGCGAGAAACAGAGGGGCTGAAACAGAGGGGCTGAAACAGAGGGCGAGAAACAGAGGGGCTGAATCAGAGGGGCTGAATCAGAGGGGCTGAAACAGAGGGGCTGAAACAGAGGGCGAGAAACTAAGTGACTGAATCAGAGGGGCTGAAACAGAGGGGCTGAAACAGACGGGCTGAAACAGAGAGCCTGAAACAGAGGGGCTGAAACAGAGGGGCTGAAATAGAGGGGCTGAAACAGAGGGGCTGAATCAGAGGGGCTGAAACAGAGGGGCTGAATCAGAGCGGCTGAAACAGAGGGCGAGAAACAGAGGGGCTGAAACAGAGGGGCTGAATCAGAGGGGCTGAAACAGAGGGGCTGAAACAGAGGGCGAGAAACAGAGAGGCTGAAACAGAGGGCGAGAAACAGAGGGGCTGAAACAGAGGGGCTGAAACAGAGGGGCTGAAACAGAGTGGCTGAAACAAAGGGCGAGAAACAGAGGGGCTGAAACAGAGGGCGAGAAACAGAGGGGCTGAAACAGAGGGCGAGAAACAGAGGGCGAGAAACAGAGGGACTGAAACAGAGGGTCTGAAACAGAGGGGCTGAAACAGACGGGCTGAAACAGAGAGCCTGAAACAGAGGGGCTGAAACAGAGGGGCAGAAACAGAGGGCGAGAAACAGAGGGGCTGAAACAGAGGGGCTGAAACAGAGGGCGAGAAACAGAGGGGCTGAATCAGAGGGGCTGAATCAGAGGGGCTGAAACAGAGGGGCTGAAACAGAGGGCGAGAAACTAAGGGACTGAATCAGAGGGGCTGAAACAGAGGGCAAGAAACAGAGGGGCTGAAACAGAGGGCGAGAAACAGAGGGGCTGAAACAGAGGGGCTGAAACAGACGGGCTGAAATAGAGGGGCTGAAACAGAGGGGCTGAATCAGAGGGGCTGAAACAGAGGGGCTGAATCAGAGGGGCTGAAACAGAGGGCGAGAAACAGAGGGGCTGAAACAGAGGGGCTGAATCAGTGGGGCTGAAACAGAGGGGCTGAAACAGAGGGCGAGAAAAAGAGAGGCTGAAACAGAGGGCGAGAAACAGAGGGGCTGAAACAGAGGGCAAGAAACAGAGGGGCTGAAACAGAGGGCGAGAAACAGAGGGGCTGAAACAGAGGGGCTGAAACAGAGGGGCTGAAACAGAGTGGCTGAAACAAAGGGCGAGAAACAGAGGGGCTGAAACAGAGGGCGAGAAACAGAGGGGCTGAAACAGAGGGCGAGAAACAGAGGGCGAGAAACAGAGGAACTGAAACAGAGGGTCTGAAACAGAGGGGCTGAAACAGACGGGCTGAAACAGAGAGCCTGAAACAGAGGGGCTGAAACAGAGGGGCTGAAATAGAGGGGCTGAAACAGAGGGGCTGAATCAGAGGGGCTGAAACAGAGGGGCTGAATCAGAGAGGCTGAAACAGAGGGCGAGAAACAGAGGGGCTGAAACAGAGGGGCTGAATCAGAGGGATTGAAACAGAGGGGCTGAAACAGAGGGCGAGAAACAGAGAGGCTGAAACAGAGGGCGAGAAACAGAGGGGCTGAAACAGAGGGCAAGAAACAGAGGGTCTGAAACAGAGGGCGAGAAACAGAGGGGCTGAAACAGAGGGGCTGAAACAGAGGGGCTGAAACAGAGGGGCTGAAAGAAAGGGCGAGAAACAGAGGGGCTGAAACAGAGGGCGAAAAACAGAGGGGCTGAAACAGAGGGCGAGAAACAGAGGGCGAGAAATAAAGGGGCTGAAACAGAGGGCGAGAAACAGTGGGGCTGAAACAGAGGGCGAGAAACAGAGGGGCTGAAACAGAGGGGCTGAAACAGAGGGACTGAAACAGAGGGCAAGAAATAGAGGGGCTGAAAAAGAGGGCGAGAAACAGAGGGGCTGAAACAGAGGGTGAGAAACAGAGGGGCTGAATCAGAGGGGCTGAAACAAATGCCGAGAAACAGAGGGGCTGAAACAGAGGGCGAGAAACAGAGGGGCTGAAACAGAGGGGCTGAAACAGAGGGTGAGAAACAGAGGGGCTGAAACAGAGGGCGAGAAACAGAGGGGCTGAAACAGAGGGGCAGAAACAGAGGGGCTGAATCAGAGTGGCTGATTCAGAGGGTCTGAAACAGAGGGGCTGAATCAGAGGGGCGGAAACAGAGGGCGAGAAACAGAGGGGCAGAAACAGAGGGCAAGAAACAGAGGGGCTGAAACAGAGGGCGAGAAACAGACGGGCAGAAACAGAGAGCGAGAAACAGAGGGACTGAAACAGAGGGGCTGAAACAGAGAGCGCGAAACAGAGGGACTGAAACAGAGGGGCTGAAACAGAGGGCGAGAAACAGAGGGGCTGAAACAGAGGGCGAGAAACAGAGGGGCTGAAACAGAGGGGCAGAAACAGAGGGGCTGAAACAGAGGGGCTGAATCGGATGGGCTGAAACAGAGGGGCTGAAACAGAGGGGCTGAAACAGAGGGCAAGAAACAGAGGGGATGAAACAGAGGGGCTGAAACAGAGGGGCAGAAACAGAGGGCGAGAAACAGAGGGGCTGAAACAGAGGGGCTGAAACAGAGGGCGAGAAACAGAGGGGCTGAATCAGAGGGGCTGAATCAGAGGGGCTGAAACAGAGGGGCTGAAACAGAGGGCGAGAAACTAAGGGACTGAATCAGAGGGGCTGAAACAGAGGGGCTGAAACAGAGGGCGAGAAACAGAGGGGCTGAAACAGAGGGGCTGAAACAGAGGGCGAGAAACAGAGGGGCTGAAACAGAGGGGCTGAAACAGTGGGGCTGAAACAGAGGGGCTGAAACAGAGAGTGAGAAATAAAGGGGCTGAAACAGAGGGCGAGAAACAGAGGGGCTGAAACAGAGGGCGAGAAACAGAGGGGCTGAAACAGAGGGCGAGAAACAGAGGGGCTGAAACAGAGGGGCTGAAACAGAGGGGCTGAAACAGAGGGCAAGAAATAGAGGGGCTGAAAAAGAGGGCAAGAAACAGAGGGGCTGAAACAGAGGGTGAGAAACAGAGGGGCTGAATCAGAGGGGCTGAAACAAATGCCGAGAAACAGAGGGGCTGAAACAGAGGGCGAGAATCAGAGGGGCTGAAACAGAGGGGCTGAAACAGAGGGACTGAAACAGAGGGGCTGAAACAGAGGGCGAGAAACAGAGGGGCTGAAACAGAGGGCAAGAAACAGAGGGGTTGAATCAGAGTGGCTGATTCAGAGGGTCTGAAACAGAGGGGCTGAATCAGAGGGGCGGAAACAGAGGTCGAGAAACAGAGGGACTGAAACAGAGGGGCTGAAACAGAGAGCGCGAAACAGAGGGACTGAAACAGAGGGCGAGAAACAGAGGGGCTGAAACAGAGGGCGAGAAACAGAGGGGCTGAAACAGAGGGCGAGAAACAGAGGGGCTGAAACAGAGGGCAAGAAACAAACGGGCAGAAACAGAGGGCGAGAAACAGAGGGACTGAAACAAAGGGGCTGAAACAGAGAGCGCGAAACAGAGGGACTGAAACAGAGGGCGAGAAACAGAGGGGCTGAAACAGCGGGCAAGAAACAGAGGGGCTGAAACAGAGTGTCTGAAACAGAGGGCGAGAAACAGAGGGGCTGAATCAGACAGGCTGAATCAGATGGGCTGAAACAGAGGGGCTGAAACAGAGGGCGAGAAACAGAGTGGCTGAAACAGAGGGCGAGAAACAGAGGGCGAGAAACAGAGGGGCTGAAAAAGTGGGGCTGAAACAAAGTGGCTGAAACAAAGCGCCTGATACAGAGGGCGAGAAACAGAGGGGCTGAAACAGTGGGCGAGAAACAGAGGGGCTTAAACAGAGGGGCTGAAACAGAGGGCGAGAAACAGAGGGGCTGAAACAGAGGGCAAGAAACAGAGGGGCTGAAACGGAGTGGCTGAAACAGAAGGGCTGAAACAGAGGGGCTGAAACAGAGTGCGAGAAACAGAGGGGCTGAATCAGAGGGGCTGAATCAGAGGGGCTGAAACAGAGGGGCTGAATCAGAGGGGCTGAAACAGAAGGCGAGAAACAGAGGGGCTGAAACAGAGGGCGAGAAACAGAGGGGCAGAAACAGAGGGCGAGAAACAGAGGGGCTGAAACAGAGGGGCTGAAACAGAGGGGCTGAAACAGAGGGCAAGAAACAGAGGGGCTGAAACAGAGGGCGTGAAACAGAGGGGCTGAAACAGAGGGGCTGAAACAGAGGGGCTGAAACAGAGGGCGAGAAACAGAGGGGCTGAAACAAAGGGCGAGAAACAGAGGGGCTGAAACAGAGGGGCAGAAACAGAGGGGCTGAAACAGAGGGGCTGAATCGGAGGGGCTGAAACAGAGGGGCTGAAACAGAGGGGCTGAAACAGAGGGCAAGAAACAGAGGGGATGAAACAGAGGGGCTGAAACAGAGGGCAGAAACAGAGGGCGAGAAACAGAGGGGCTGAAACAGAGGGGCTGAAACAGAGGGCGAGAAACAGAGGGGCTGAATCAGAGGGGCTGAATCAGAGGGGCTGAAACAGAGGGGCTGAAACAGAGGGCGAGAAACTAAGGGACTGAATCAGAGGGGCTGAAACAGAGGGGCTGAAACAGACGGGCTGAAACAGAGAGCCTGAAACAGAGGGGCTGAAACAGAGGGGCTGAAATAGAGGGGCTGAAACAGAGGGGCTGAATCAGAGGGGCTGAAACAGAGGGGCTGAATCAGAGGCGCTGAAACAGAGGGCGAGAAACAGAGGGGCTGAAACAGAGGGGCTGAATCAGAGGGGCTGAAACAGAGGGGCTGAAACAGAGGGCGAGAAACAGAGAGGCTGAAACAGAGGGCGAGAAACAGAGGGGCTGAAATAGAGGGCAAGAAACAGAGGGGCTGAAACAGAGGGCGAGAAACAGAGGGGCTGAAACAGAGGGGCTGAAACAGAGGGGCTGAAACAGAGGGGCTGAAACAAAGGGCGAGAAACAGAGGGGCTGAAACAGAGGGCGAGAAACAGAGGGGCTGAAACAGAGGGCGAGAAACAGAGGGCGAGAAACAGAGGGACTGAAACAGAGGGTCTGAAACAGAGGGGCTGAAACAGACGGGCTGAAACAGAGAGCCTGAAACAGAGGGGCTGAAACAGAGGGGCTGAAATAGAGGGGCTTAAACAGAGGGGCTGAATCAGAGGGGCTGAAACAGAGGGGCTGAATCAGAGGGGCTGAAACAGAGGGCGAGAAACAGAGGGGCTGAAACAGAGGGGCTGAATCAGAGGGATTGAAACAGAGGGGCTGAATCAGAGGGCGAGAAACAGAGAGGCTGAAACAGAGGGCGAGAAACAGAGGGGCTGAAACAGAGGGCAAGAAACAGAGGGGCTGAAACAGAGGGCGAGAATCAGAGGGGCTGAAACAGAGGGGCTGAAACAGAGAGGCTGAAACAAAGGGCGAGAAACAGATGGGGTGAAACAGAGGGTGAGAAACAGAGGGGCTGAAACAGAGGGCGAGAAACAGAGGGCGAGAAACAGAGGGACTGAAACAGAGGGTCTGAAACAGAGGGGCTGAAACAGAGGGCGAGAAACAGAGGGGCTGAAACGGAGGGCGAGAAACAGAGGGGCTGCAACAGAGGGAAAGAAACAGAGGGGCTGAAACAGAGGGGCTGAACCAGTGGGGCTGAAACAGAGGGGCTGAAACAGAGGGTGAGAAATGAAGGGGCTGAAACAGAGGGCGAGAAACAGAGGGGCTGAAACAGAGGACGAGAAACAGAGGGGCTGAAACAGAGGGCGAGAAACAGAGGGGCTGAAACAGAGGGGCTGAAACAGAGGGGCTGAAACAGAGGGCAAGAAATAGAGGGGCTGAAAAAGAGGGCGAGAAACAGAGGGGCTGAAACAGAGGGTGAGAAACAGAGGGGCTGAATCAGAGGGGCTGAAACAAATGCCGAGAAACAGAGGGGCTGAAACAGAGATCGAGAAACAGAGGGGCTGAAACAGAGGGGCTGAAACAGAGGGTGAGAAACAGAGGGGCTGAAACAGAGGGGCAGAAACAGAGGGGCTGAATCAGAGTGGCTGATTCAGAGGGTCTGAAACAGAGGGGCTGAATCAGATGGGCGGAAACAGAGGGCGAGAAACAGAGGGGCAGAAACAGAGGGCAAGAAACAGAGGGGCTGAAACAGAGGGCGAGAAACAGACGGGCAGAAACAGAGAGCGAGAAACAGAGGGACTGAAACAGAGGGGCTGAAACAGAGAGCGCGAAACAGAGGGACTGAAACAGAGGGGCTGAAACAGAGTGCGAGAAACAGAGGGGCTGAATCAGAGGGGCTGAATCAGAGGGGCTGAAACAGAGGGGCTGAATCAGAGGGGCTGAAACAGAAGGCGAGAAACAGAGGGGCAGAAACAGAGGGCGAGAAACAGAGGGGCAGAAACAGAGGGCGAGAAACAGAGGGGCTGAAACAGAGGGGCTGAAACAGAGGGCAAGAAACAGAGGGGCTGAAACAGAGGGCGAGAAACAGAGGGGCTGAAACAGAGGGGCTGAAACAGAGGGGCTGAAACAGAGGGCGAGAAACAGAGGGGCTGAAACAAAGGGCGAGAAACAGAGGGGCTGAAACAGAGGGGCAGAAACAGAGGGGCTGAAACAGAGGGGCTGAATCGGAGGGGCTGAAACAGAGGGGCTGAAACAGAGGGGCTGAAACAGAGGGCAAGAAACAGAGGGGATGAAACAGAGGGGCTGAAACAGAGGGGCAGAAACAGAGGGCGAGAAACAGAGGGGCTGAAACAGAGGGGCTGAAACAGAGGGCGAGAAACAGAGGGGCTGAATCAGAGGGGCTGAATCAGAGGGGCTGAAACAGAGGGGCTGAAACAGAGGGCGAGAAACTAAGTGACTGAATCAGAGGGGCTGAAACAGACGGGCTGAAACAGAGAGCCTGAAACAGAGGGGCTGAAACAGAGGGGCTGAAATAGAGGGGCTGAAACAGAGGGGCTGAATCAGAGGGGCTGAAACAGAGGGGCTGAATCAGAGCGGCTGAAACAGAGGGCGAGAAACAGAGGGGCTGAAACAGAGGGGCTGAATCAGAGGGGCTGAAACAGAGGGGCTGAAACAGAGGGCGAGAAACAGAGAGGCTGAAACAGAGGGCGAGAAACAGAGGGGCTGAAACAGAGGGGCTGAAACAGAGGGGCTGAAACAGAGTGGCTGAAACAAAGGGCGAGAAACAGAGGGGCTGAAACAGAGGGCGAGAAACAGAGGGGCTGAAACAGAGGGCGAGAAACAGAGGGCGAGAAACAGAGGGACTGAAACAGAGGGTCTGAAACAGAGGGGCTGAAACAGACGGGCTGAAACAGAGAGCCTGAAACAGAGGGGCTGAAACAGAGGGGCAGAAACAGAGGGCGAGAAACAGAGGGGCTGAAACAGAGGGGCTGAAACAGAGGGCGAGAAACAGAGGGGCTGAATCAGAGGGGCTGAATCAGAGGGGCTGAAACAGAGGGGCTGAAACAGAGGGCGAGAAACTAAGGGACTGAATCAGAGGGGCTGAAACAGAGGGCAAGAAACAGAGGGGCTGAAACAGAGGGCGAGAAACAGAGGGGCTGAAACAGAGGGGCTGAAACAGAGGGGCTGAAACAGAGGGGCTGAAACAAAGGGCGAGAAACAGAGGGGCTGAAACAGAGGGCGAGAAACAGAGGGGCTGAAACAGAGGGCGAGAAACAGAGGGCGAGAAACAGAGGGACTGAAACAGAGGGTCTGAAACAGAGGGGCTGAAACAGACGGGCTGAAACAGAGAGCCTGAAACAGAGGGGCTGAAACAGAGGGGCTGAAATAGAGGGGCTGAAACAGAGGGGCTGAATCAGAGGGGCTGAAACAGAGGGGCTGAATCAGAGGGGCTGAAACAGAGGGCGAGAAACAGAGGGGCTGAAACAGAGGGGCTGAATCAGAGGGATTGAAACAGAGGGGCTGAAACAGAGGGCGAGAAACAGAGAGGCTGAAACAGAGGGCGAGAAACAGAGGGGCTGAAACAGAGGGCAAGAAACAGAGGGGCTGAAACAGAGGGCGAGAAACAGAGGGGCTGAAACAGAGGGGCTGAAACAGAGGGGCTGAAACAGAGGGGCTGAAACAAAGGGCGAGAAACAGAGGGGCTGAAACAGAGGGCGAGAAACAGAGGGGCTGAAACAGAGGGCGAGAAACAGAGGGCGAGAAACAGAGGGACTGAAACAGAGGGTCTGAAGCAGAGGGGCTGAAACTGAGGGCGAGAAACAGAGGGGCTGAAACGGAGGGCGAGAAACAGAGTGGCTGAAACAGAGGGCGAGAAACAGAGGGGCTGAAACAGAGGGGCTGAAACAGTGGGGCTGAAACAGAGGGGCTGAAACAGAGGGTGAGAAATAAAGGGGCTGAAACAGAGGGCGAGAAACAGAGGGGCTGAAACAGAGGGCGAGAAACAGAGGGGCTGAAACAGAGGGCGAGAAACAGAGGGGCTGAAACAGAGGGGCTGAAACAGAGGGGCTGAAACAGAGGGCAAGAAATAGAGGGGCTGAAAAAGAGGGCGAGAAACAGAGGGGCTGAAACAGAGGGTGAGAAACAGAGGGGCTGAATCAGAGGGGCTGAAACAAATGCCGAGAAGCAGAGGGGCTGAAACAGAGGGCGAGAAACAGAGGGGCTGAAACAGAGGGGCTGAAACAGAGGGTGAGAAACAGAGGGGCTGAAACAGAGGGCGAGAAAGAGAGGGGCTGAAACAGAGGGGCTGATTCAGAGGGTCTGAAACAGAGGGGCTGAATCAGATGGGCGGAAACAGAGGGCGAGAAACAGAGGGGCAGAAACAGAGGGCAAGAAACAGAGGGGCTGAAACAGAGGGCGAGAAACAGACGGGCAGAAACAGAGAGCGAGAAACAGAGGGACTGAAACAGAGGGGCTGAAACAGAGAGCGCGAAACAGAGGGACTGAAACAGAGGGGCTGAAACAGAGAGCGAGAAAAAGAGGGGCTGAATCAGAGGGGCTGAATCAGAGGGGCTGAAACAGAGGGGCTGAATCAGAGGGCGAGAAACAGAGGGGCAGAAACAGAGGGCGAGAAACAGAGGGGCAGAAACAGAGGGCGAGAAACAGAGGGGCAGAAACAGAGGGCGAGAAACAGAGGGGCTGAAACAGAGGGGCTGAAACAGAGGGCAAGAAACAGAGGGGCTGAAACAGAGGGCGAGAAACAGAGGGCTGAAACAGAGGGGCTGAAACAGAGGGGCTGAAACAGAGGGCGAGAAACAGAGGGGCTGAAACAAAGGGCGAGAAACAGAGGGGCTGAATCAGAGGGGCTGAATCAGAGGGGCTGAAACAGAGGGGCTGAAACAGAGGGCGAGAAACTAAGTGACTGAATCAGAGGGGCTGAAACAGAGGGGCTGAAACAGACGGGCTGAAACAGAGAGCCTGAAACAGAGGGGCTGAAACAGAGGGGCTGAAATAGAGGGGCTGAAACAGAGGGGCTGAATCAGAGGGGCTGAAACAGAGGGGCTGAATCAGAGCGGCTGAAACAGAGGGCGAGAAACAGAGGGGCTGAAACAGAGGGGCTGAATCAGAGGGGCTGAAACAGAGGGGCTGAAACAGAGGGCGAGAAACAGAGAGGCTGAAACAGAGGGCGAGAAACAGAGGGGCTGAAACAGAGGGGCTGAAACAGAGGGGCTGAAACAGAGTGGCTGAAACAAAGGGCGAGAAACAGAGGGGCTGAAACAGAGGGCGAGAAACAGAGGGGCTGAAACAGAGGGCGAGAAACAGAGGGCGAGAAACAGAGGGACTGAAACAGAGGGTCTGAAACAGAGGGGCTGAAACAGACGGGCTGAAACAGAGAGCCTGAAACAGAGGGGCTGAAACAGAGGGGCAGAAACAGAGGGCGAGAAACAGAGGGGCTGAAACAGAGGGGCTGAAACAGAGGGCGAGAAACAGAGGGGCTGAATCAGAGGGGCTGAATCAGAGGGGCTGAAACAGAGGGGCTGAAACAGAGGGCGAGAAACTAAGGGACTGAATCAGAGGGGCTGAAACAGAGGGCAAGAAACAGAGGGGCTGAAACAGAGGGCGAGAAACAGAGGGGCTGAAACAGAGGGGCTGAAACAGAGGGGCTGAAACAGAGGGGCTGAAACAAAGGGCGAGAAACAGAGGGGCTGAAACAGAGGGCGAGAAACAGAGGGGCTGAAACAGAGGGCGAGAAACAGAGGGCGAGAAACAGAGGGACTGAAACAGAGGGTCTGAAACAGAGGGGCTGAAACAGACGGGCTGAAACAGAGAGCCTGAAACAGAGGGGCTGAAACAGAGGGGCTGAAATAGAGGGGCTGAAACAGAGGGGCTGAATCAGAGGGGCTGAAACAGAGGCGCTGAATCAGAGGGGCTGAAACAGAGGGCGAGAAACAGAGGGGCTGAAACAGAGGGGCTGAATCAGAGGGATTGAAACAGAGGGGCTGAAACAGAGGGCGAGAAACAGAGAGGCTGAAACAGAGGGCGAGAAACAGAGGGGCTGAAACAGAGGGCAAGAAACAGAGGGGCTGAAACAGAGGGCGAGAAACAGAGGGGCTGAAACAGAGGGGCTGAAACAGAGGGGCTGAAACAGAGGGGCTGAAACAAAGGGCGAGAAACAGAGGGGCTGAAACAGAGGGCGAGAAACAGAGGGGCTGAAACAGAGGGCGAGAAACAGAGGGCGAGAAACAGAGGGACTGAAACAGAGGGTCTGAAACAGAGGGGCTGAAACTGAGGGCGAGAAACAGAGGGGCTGAAACGGAGGGCGAGAAACAGAGTGGCTGAAACAGAGGGCGAGAAACAGAGGGGCTGAAACAGAGGGGCTGAAACAGTGGGGCTGAAACAGAGGGGCTGAAACAGAGGGTGAGAAATAAAGGGGCTGAAACAGAGGGCGAGAAACAGAGGGGCTGAAACAGAGGGCGAGAAACAGAGGGGCTGAAACAGAGGGCGAGAAACAGAGGGGCTGAAACAGAGGGGCTGAAACAGAGGGGCTGAAACAGAGGGCAAGAAATAGAGGGGCTGAAAAAGAGGGCGAGAAACAGAGGGGCTGAAACAGAGGGTGAGAAACAGAGGGGCTGAATCAGAGGGGCTGAAACAAATGCCGAGAAGCAGAGGGGCTGAAACAGAGGGCGAGAAACAGAGGGGCTGAAACAGAGGGGCTGAAACAGAGGGTGAGAAACAGAGGGGCTGAAACAGAGGGCGAGAAAGAGAGGGGCTGAAACAGAGGGGCTGATTCAGAGGGTCTGAAACAGAGGGGCTGAATCAGATGGGCGGAAACAGAGGGCGAGAAACAGAGGGGCAGAAACAGAGGGCAAGAAACAGAGGGGCTGAAACAGAGGGCGAGAAACAGACGGGCAGAAACAGAGAGCGAGAAACAGAGGGACTGAAACAGAGGGGCTGAAACAGAGAGCGCGAAACAGAGGGACTGAAACAGAGGGGCTGAAACAGAGAGCGAGAAAAAGAGGGGCTGAATCAGAGGGGCTGAATCAGAGGGGCTGAAACAGAGGGGCTGAATCAGAGGGCGAGAAACAGAGGGGCAGAAACAGAGGGCGAGAAACAGAGGGGCAGAAACAGAGGGCGAGAAACAGAGGGGCAGAAACAGAGGGCGAGAAACAGAGGGGCAGAAACAGAGGGCGAGAAACAGAGGGGCTGAAACAGAGGGGCTGAAACAGAGGGCAAGAAACAGAGGGGCTGAAACAGAGGGCGAGAAACAGAGGGGCTGAAACAGAGGGGCTGAAACAGAGGGGCTGAAACAGAGGGCGAGAAACAGAGGGGCTGAAACAAAGGGCGAGAAACAGAGGGGCTGAAACAGAGGGGCAGAAACAGAGGGGCTGAAACAGAGGGGCTGAATCGGAGGGGCTGAAACAGAGGGGCTGAAACAGAGGGGCTGAAACAGAGAGCAAGAAACAGAGGGGATGAAACAGAGGGGCTGAAACAGAGGGGCAGAAAC
This sequence comes from Chiloscyllium punctatum, assembly GCF_047496795.1. Classification (NCBI taxonomy): domain Eukaryota; kingdom Metazoa; phylum Chordata; class Chondrichthyes; order Orectolobiformes; family Hemiscylliidae; genus Chiloscyllium; species Chiloscyllium punctatum. Next base: position 3,825,039 of record NC_092787.1, read on the forward strand.
AGAGGGCGAGAAACAGAGGGGCTGAAACAGAGGGGCTGAAACAGAGGGCGAGAAACAGAGGGGCTGAATCAGAGGGGCTGAATCAGAGGGGCTGAAACAGAGGGGCTGAAACAAAGGGCGAGAAACAGAGGGGCTGAAACAGAGGGCGAGAAACAGAGGGGCTGAAACAGAGGGCGAGAAACAGAGGGCGAGAAACAGAGGGACTGAAACAGAGGGTCTGAAACAGAGGGGCTGAAACAGACGGGCTGAAACAGAGAGCCTGAAACAGAGGGGCTGAAACAGAGGGGCTGAAATAGAGGGGCTGAAACAGAGGGGCTGAATCAGAGGGGCTGAAACAGAGGGGCTGAATCAGAGGGGCTGAAACAGAGGGCGAGAAACAGAGGGGCTGAAACAGAGGGGCTGAATCAGAGGGATTGAAACAGAGGGGCTGAAACAGAGGGCGAGAAACAGAGAGGCTGAAACAGAGGGCGAGAAACAGAGGGGCTGAAACAGAGGGCAAGAAACAGAGGGGCTGAAACAGAGGGCGAGAAACAGAGGGGCTGAAACAGAGGGGCTGAAACAGAGGGGCTGAAACAGAGGGGCTGAAACAAAGGGCGAGAAACAGAGGGGCTGAAACAGAGGGCGAGAAACAGAGGGGCTGAAACAGAGGGCGAGAAACAGAGGGCGAGAAACAGAGGGACTGAAACAGAGGGTCTGAAGCAGAGGGGCTGAAACTGAGGGCGAGAAACAGAGGGGCTGAAACGGAGGGCGAGAAACAGAGTGGCTGAAACAGAGGGCGAGAAACAGAGGGGCTGAAACAGAGGGGCTGAAACAGTGGGGCTGAAACAGAGGGGCTGAAACAGAGGGTGAGAAATAAAGGGGCTGAAACAGAGGGCGAGAAACAGAGGGGCTGAAACAGAGGGCGAGAAACAGAGGGGCTGAAACAGAGGGCGAGAAACAGAGGGGCTGAAACAGAGGGGCTGAAACAGAGGGGCTGAAACAGAGGGCAAGAAATAGAGGGGCTGAAAAAGAGGGCGAGAAACAGAGGGGCTGAAACAGAGGGTGAGAAACAGAGGGGCTGAATCAGAGGGGCTGAAACAAATGCCGAGAAGCAGAGGGGCTGAAACAGAGGGCGAGAAACAGAGGGGCTGAAACAGAGGGGCTGAAACAGAGGGTGAGAAACAGAGGGGCTGAAACAGAGGGCGAGAAAGAGAGGGGCTGAAACAGAGGGGCTGATTCAGAGGGTCTGAAACAGAGGGGCTGAATCAGATGGGCGGAAACAGAGGGCGAGAAACAGAGGGGCAGAAACAGAGGGCAAGAAACAGAGGGGCTGAAACAGAGGGCGAGAAACAGACGGGCAGAAACAGAGAGCGAGAAACAGAGGGACTGAAACAGAGGGGCTGAAACAGAGAGCGCGAAACAGAGGGACTGAAACAGAGGGGCTGAAACAGAGAGCGAGAAAAAGAGGGGCTGAATCAGAGGGGCTGAATCAGAGGGGCTGAAACAGAGGGGCTGAATCAGAGGGCGAGAAACAGAGGGGCAGAAACAGAGGGCGAGAAACAGAGGGGCAGAAACAGAGGGCGAGAAACAGAGGGGCAGAAACAGAGGGCGAGAAACAGAGGGGCAGAAACAGAGGGCGAGAAACAGAGGGGCTGAAACAGAGGGGCTGAAACAGAGGGCAAGAAACAGAGGGGCTGAAACAGAGGGCGAGAAACAGAGGGCTGAAACAGAGGGGCTGAAACAGAGGGGCTGAAACAGAGGGCGAGAAACAGAGGGGCTGAAACAAAGGGCGAGAAACAGAGGGGCTGAATCAGAGGGGCTGAATCAGAGGGGCTGAAACAGAGGGGCTGAAACAGAGGGCGAGAAACTAAGTGACTGAATCAGAGGGGCTGAAACAGAGGGGCTGAAACAGACGGGCTGAAACAGAGAGCCTGAAACAGAGGGGCTGAAACAGAGGGGCTGAAATAGAGGGGCTGAAACAGAGGGGCTGAATCAGAGGGGCTGAAACAGAGGGGCTGAATCAGAGCGGCTGAAACAGAGGGCGAGAAACAGAGGGGCTGAAACAGAGGGGCTGAATCAGAGGGGCTGAAACAGAGGGGCTGAAACAGAGGGCGAGAAACAGAGAGGCTGAAACAGAGGGCGAGAAACAGAGGGGCTGAAACAGAGGGGCTGAAACAGAGGGGCTGAAACAGAGTGGCTGAAACAAAGGGCGAGAAACAGAGGGGCTGAAACAGAGGGCGAGAAACAGAGGGGCTGAAACAGAGGGCGAGAAACAGAGGGCGAGAAACAGAGGGACTGAAACAGAGGGTCTGAAACAGAGGGGCTGAAACAGACGGGCTGAAACAGAGAGCCTGAAACAGAGGGGCTGAAACAGAGGGGCAGAAACAGAGGGCGAGAAACAGAGGGGCTGAAACAGAGGGGCTGAAACAGAGGGCGAGAAACAGAGGGGCTGAATCAGAGGGGCTGAATCAGAGGGGCTGAAACAGAGGGGCTGAAACAGAGGGCGAGAAACTAAGGGACTGAATCAGAGGGGCTGAAACAGAGGGCAAGAAACAGAGGGGCTGAAACAGAGGGCGAGAAACAGAGGGGCTGAAACAGAGGGGCTGAAACAGAGGGGCTGAAACAGAGGGGCTGAAACAAAGGGCGAGAAACAGAGGGGCTGAAACAGAGGGCGAGAAACAGAGGGGCTGAAACAGAGGGCGAGAAACAGAGGGCGAGAAACAGAGGGACTGAAACAGAGGGTCTGAAACAGAGGGGCTGAAACAGACGGGCTGAAACAGAGAGCCTGAAACAGAGGGGCTGAAACAGAGGGGCTGAAATAGAGGGGCTGAAACAGAGGGGCTGAATCAGAGGGGCTGAAACAGAGGCGCTGAATCAGAGGGGCTGAAACAGAGGGCGAGAAACAGAGGGGCTGAAACAGAGGGGCTGAATCAGAGGGATTGAAACAGAGGGGCTGAAACAGAGGGCGAGAAACAGAGAGGCTGAAACAGAGGGCGAGAAACAGAGGGGCTGAAACAGAGGGCAAGAAACAGAGGGGCTGAAACAGAGGGCGAGAAACAGAGGGGCTGAAACAGAGGGGCTGAAACAGAGGGGCTGAAACAGAGGGGCTGAAACAAAGGGCGAGAAACAGAGGGGCTGAAACAGAGGGCGAGAAACAGAGGGGCTGAAACAGAGGGCGAGAAACAGAGGGCGAGAAACAGAGGGACTGAAACAGAGGGTCTGAAACAGAGGGGCTGAAACTGAGGGCGAGAAACAGAGGGGCTGAAACGGAGGGCGAGAAACAGAGTGGCTGAAACAGAGGGCGAGAAACAGAGGGGCTGAAACAGAGGGGCTGAAACAGTGGGGCTGAAACAGAGGGGCTGAAACAGAGGGTGAGAAATAAAGGGGCTGAAACAGAGGGCGAGAAACAGAGGGGCTGAAACAGAGGGCGAGAAACAGAGGGGCTGAAACAGAGGGCGAGAAACAGAGGGGCTGAAACAGAGGGGCTGAAACAGAGGGGCTGAAACAGAGGGCAAGAAATAGAGGGGCTGAAAAAGAGGGCGAGAAACAGAGGGGCTGAAACAGAGGGTGAGAAACAGAGGGGCTGAATCAGAGGGGCTGAAACAAATGCCGAGAAGCAGAGGGGCTGAAACAGAGGGCGAGAAACAGAGGGGCTGAAACAGAGGGGCTGAAACAGAGGGTGAGAAACAGAGGGGCTGAAACAGAGGGCGAGAAAGAGAGGGGCTGAAACAGAGGGGCTGATTCAGAGGGTCTGAAACAGAGGGGCTGAATCAGATGGGCGGAAACAGAGGGCGAGAAACAGAGGGGCAGAAACAGAGGGCAAGAAACAGAGGGGCTGAAACAGAGGGCGAGAAACAGACGGGCAGAAACAGAGAGCGAGAAACAGAGGGACTGAAACAGAGGGGCTGAAACAGAGAGCGCGAAACAGAGGGACTGAAACAGAGGGGCTGAAACAGAGAGCGAGAAAAAGAGGGGCTGAATCAGAGGGGCTGAATCAGAGGGGCTGAAACAGAGGGGCTGAATCAGAGGGCGAGAAACAGAGGGGCAGAAACAGAGGGCGAGAAACAGAGGGGCAGAAACAGAGGGCGAGAAACAGAGGGGCAGAAACAGAGGGCGAGAAACAGAGGGGCAGAAACAGAGGGCGAGAAACAGAGGGGCTGAAACAGAGGGGCTGAAACAGAGGGCAAGAAACAGAGGGGCTGAAACAGAGGGCGAGAAACAGAGGGGCTGAAACAGAGGGGCTGAAACAGAGGGGCTGAAACAGAGGGCGAGAAACAGAGGGGCTGAAACAAAGGGCGAGAAACAGAGGGGCTGAAACAGAGGGGCAGAAACAGAGGGGCTGAAACAGAGGGGCTGAATCGGAGGGGCTGAAACAGAGGGGCTGAAACAGAGGGGCTGAAACAGAGAGCAAGAAACAGAGGGGATGAAACAGAGGGGCTGAAACAGAGGGGCAGAAACAGAGGGCGAGAAACAGAGGGGCTGAAACAGAGGGGCTGAAACAGAGGGCGAGAAACAGAGGGGCTGAATCAGAGGGGCTGAATCAGAGGGGCTGAAACAGAGGGGCTGAAACAGAGGGCGAGAAACTAAGGGACTGAATCAGAGGGGCTGAAACAGAGGGGCTGAAACAGACGGGCTGAAACAGAGAGCCTGAAACAGAGGGGCTGAAACAGAGGGGCTGAAATAGAGGGGCTGAAACAGAGGGGCTGAATCAGAGGGGCTGAAACAGAGGGGCTGAATCAGAGGGGCTGAAACAGAGGGCGAGAAACAGAGGGGCTGAAACAGAGGGGCTGAATCAGTGGGGCTGAAACAGAGGGGCTGAAACAGAGGGCGAGAAACAGAGAGGCTGAAACAGAGGGCGAGAAACAGAGGGGCTGAAACAGAGGGCAAGAAACAGAGTAGCTGAAACAGAGGGCGAGAAACAGAGGGGCTGAAACAGAGGGGCTGAAACAGAGGGGCTGAAACAGAGTGGCTGAAACAAAGGACGAGAAACAGAGGGGCTGAAACAGAGGGCGAGAAACAGAGGGGCTGAAACAGAGGGCGAGAAACAGAGGGCGAGAAACAGAGGGACTGAAACAGAGGGTCTGAAACAGAGGGGCTGAAACAGACGGGCTGAAACAGAGAGCCTGAAACAGAGGGGCTGAAACAGAGGGGCTGAAATAGAGGGGCTGAAACAGAGGGGCTGAATCAGAGGGGCTGAAACAGAGGGGCTGAATCAGAGGGGCTGAAACAGAGGGCGAGAAACAGAGGGGCTGAAACAGAGGGGCTGAATCAGAGGGATTGAAACAGAGGGGCTGAAACAGAGGGCGAGAAACAGAGAGGCTGAAACAGAGGGCGAGAAACAGAGGGGCTGAAACAGAGGGCAAGAAACAGAGGGGCTGAAACAGAGGGCGAGAAACAGAGGGGCTGAAACAGAGGGGCTGAAACAGAGGGGCTGAAACAGAGGGGCTGAAAGAAAGGGCGAGAAACAGAGGGGCTGAAACAGAGGGCGAGTAACAGAGGGGCTGAAACAGAGGGCGAGAAACAGAGGGCGAGAAACAGAGGGACTGAAACACAGGGTCTGAAACAGAGGGGCTGAAACAGAGGGCGAGAAACAGAGGGGCTGAAACGGAGGGCGAGAAACAGAGGGGCTGAAACAGAGGGCGAGAAACAGAGGGGCTGAAACAGAGGGGCTGAAACAGTGGGGCTGAAACAGAGGGGCTGAAACAGAGGGTGAGAAATAAAGGGGCTGAAACAGAGGGCGAGAAACAGAGGGGCTGAAACAGAGGGCGAGAAACAGAGGGGCTGAAACAGAGGGCGAGAAACCGAGGGGCAGAAACAGAGGGGCTGAAACAGAGGGACTGAAACAGAGGGCAATTAATAGAGGGGCTGAAAAAGAGGGCGAGAAACAGAGGGGCTGAAACAGAGGGTGAGAAACAGAGGGGCTGAATCAGAGGCGCTGAAACAAATGCCGAGAAACAGAGGGGCTGAAACAGAGGGCGAGAAACAGATGGGCTGAAACAGAGGGGCTGAAACAGAGGGTGAGAAACAGAGGGGCTGAAACAGAGGGCGAGAAACAGAGGGGCTGAATCAGAGTGGCTGATTCAGAGGGTCTGAAACAGAGGGGCTGAATCAGAGGGGCGGAAACAGAGGGCGAGAAACAGAGGGGCAGAAACAGAGGGCAAGAAACAGAGGGGCTGAAACAGAGGGCGAGAAACAGACGGGCAGAAACAGAGAGCGAGAAACAGAGGGACTGAAACAGAGGGGCTGAAACAGAGAGCGCGAAACAGAGGGACTGAAACAGAGGGGCTGAAACAGAGGGCGAGAAACAGAGGGGCTGAAACAGAGGGCGAGAAACAGAGGGGCTGAAACAGAGGGCAAGAAACAGAGGGGCAGAAACAGAGGGCGAGAAACAGAGGGGCTGAAACAGAGGGGCTGAAACAGAGGGCAAGAAACAGAGGGGCTGAAACAGAGGGCGAGAAACAGAGGGGCTGAAACAGAGGGGCTGAAACAGAGGGCGAGAAACAGATGGGCTGAAACAGAGGGGCTGAAACAGAGGGTGAGAAACAGAGGGGCTGAAACAGAGGGCGAGAAACAGAGGGGCTGAATCAGAGTGGCTGATTCAGAGGGTCTGAAACAGAGGGGCTGAATCAGAGGGGCGGAAACAGAGGGCGAGAAACAGAGGGGCAGAAACAGAGGGCAAGAAACAGAGGGGCTGAAACAGAGGGCGAGAAACAGACGGGCAGAAACAGAGAGCGAGAAACAGAGGGACTGAAACAGAGGGGCTGAAACAGAGAGCGCGAAACAGAGGGACTGAAACAGAGGGGCTGAAACAGAGGGCGAGAAACAGAGGGGCTGAAACAGAGGGCGAGAAACAGAGGGGCTGAAACAGAGGGCAAGAAACAGAGGGGCAGAAACAGAGGGCGAGAAACAGAGGGGCTGAAACAGAGGGGCTGAAACAGAGGGCAAGAAACAGAGGGGCTGAAACAGAGGGCGAGAAACAGAGGGGCTGAAACAGAGGGGCTGAAACAGAGGGGCTGAAACAGAGGGCGAGAAACAGAGGGGCTGAAAAAAAGGGCGAGAAACAGAGGGGCTGAAACAGAGGGGCAGAAACAGAGGGGCTGAAACAGAGGGGCTGAATCGGAGGGGCTGAAACAGAGGGGCTGAAACAGAGGGGCTGAAACAGAGGGCAAGAAACAGAGGGGATGAAACAGAGGGGCTGAAACAGAGGGGCAGAAACAGAGGGCGAGAAACAGAGGGGCTGAAACAGAGGGGCTGAAACAGAGGGCGAGAAACAGAGGGGCTGAATCAGAGGGGCTGAATCAGAGGGGCTGAAACAGAGGGGCTGAAACAGAGGGCGAGAACCTAAGGGACTGAATCAGAGGGGCTGAAACAGAGGGGCTGAAACAGACGGGCTGAAACAGAGAGCCTGAAACAGAGGGGCTGAAACAGAGGGGCTGAAATAGAGGGGCTGAAACAGAGGGGCTGAATCAGAGGGGCTGAAACAGAGGGGCTGAATCAGAGGGGCTGAAACAGAGGGCGAGAAACAGAGGGGCTGAAACAGAGGGGCTGAATCAGAGGGGCTGAAACAGAGGGGCTGAAACAGAGGGCGAGAAACAGAGAGGCTGAAACAGAGGGCGAGAAACAGAGGGGCTGAAACAGAGGGCAAGAAACAGAGGGGCTGAAACAGAGGGCGAGAAACAGAGGGGCTGAAACAGAGGGGCTGAAACAGAGGGGCTGAAACAGAGTGGCTGAAACAAAGGGCGAGAAACAGAGGGGCTGAAACAGAGGGCGAGAAACAGAGGGGCTGAAACAGAGGGCGAGAAACAGAGGGCGAGAAACAGAGGGACTGAAACAGAGGGTCTGAAACAGAGGGGCTGAAACAGAGGGGCTGAAACAGAGAGCCTGAAACAGAGGGGCTGAAACAGAGGGGCTGAAATAGAGGGGCTGAAACAGAGGGGCTGAATCAGAGGGGCTGAAACAGAGGGGCTGAATCAGAGGGGCTGAAACAGAGGGCGAGAAACAGAGGGGCTGAAACAGAGGGGCTGAATCAGAGGGATTGAAACAGAGGGGCTGAAACAGAGGGCGAGAAACAGAGAGGCTGAAACAGAGGGCGAGAAACAGAGGGGCTGAAACAGAGGGCAAGAAACAGAGGGGCTGAAACAGAGGGCGAGAAACAGAGGGGCTGAAACAGAGGGGCTGAAACAGAGGGGCTGAAACAGAGGGGCTGAAAGAAAGGGCGAGAAACAGAGGGGCTGAAACAGAGGGCGAGAAACAGAGGGGCTGAAACAGAGGGCGAGAAACAGAGGGCGAGAAACAGAGGGACTGAAACAGAGGGTCTGAAACAGAGGGGCTGAAACTGAGGGCGAGAAACAGAGGGGCTGAAACGGAGGGCGAGAAACAGAGGGGCTGAAACAGAGGGCGAGAAACAGAGGGGCTGAAACAGAGGGGCTGAAACAGTGGGGCTGAAACAGAGGGGCTGAAACAGAGGGTGAGAAATAAAGGGGCTGAAACAGAGGGCGAGAAACAGAGGGGCTGAAACAGAGGGCGAGAAACAGAGGGGCTGAAACAGAGGGCGAGAAACAGAGGGGCTGAAACAGAGGGGCTGAATCAGAGGGGCTGAAACAGAGGGGCTGAAACAGAGGGCGAGAAACAGAGGGCGAGAAACAGAGGGACTGAAACAGAGGGTCTGAAACAGAGGGGCTGAAACAGACGGGCTGAAACAGAGAGCCTGAAACAGAGGGGCTGAAACAGAGGGGCTGAAATAGAGGGGCTGAAACAGAGGGGCTGAATCAGAGGGGCTGAAACAGAGGGGCTGAATCAGAGGGGCTGAAACAGAGGGCGAGAAACAGAGGGGCTGAAACAGAGGGGCTGAATCAGAGGGATTGAAACAGAGGGGCTGAAACAGAGGGCGAGAAACAGAGGGGCTGAAACAGAGGGCGAGAAACAGAGGGCGAGAAACAGAGGGACTGAAACAGAGGGTCTGAAACAGAGGGGCTGAAACTGAGGGCGAGAAACAGAGGGGCTGAAACGGAGGGCGAGAAACAGAGGGGCTGAAACAGAGGGCGAGAAACAGAGGGGCTGAAACAGAGGGGCTGAAACAGAGGGACTGAAACAGAGGGTCTGAAACAGAGGGGCTGAAACAGACGGGCTGAAACAGAGAGCCTGAAACAGAGGGGCTGAAACAGAGGGGCTGAAATAGAGGGGCTGAAACAGAGGGGCTGAATCAGAGGGGCTGAAACAGAGGGGCTGAATCAGAGGGGCTGAAACAGAGGGCGAGAAACAGAGGGGCTGAAACAGAGGGGCTGAATCAGAGGGATTGAAACAGAGGGGCTGAAACAGAGGGCGAGAAACAGAGAGGCTGAAACAGTGGGCGAGAAACAGAGGGGCTGAAACAGAGGGGCTGAAACAGAGGGGCTGAAACAGAGGGGCTGAAAGAAAGGGCGAGAAACAGAGGGGCAGAAACAGAGGGCGAGAAACAGAGGGGCTGAAACAGAGGGCGAGAAACAGAGGGCGAGAAACAGAGGGACTGAAACAGAGGGTCTGAAACAGAGGGGCTGAAACAGAGGGCGAGAAACAGAGGGGCTGAATCAGAGGGCGAGAAACAGAGGGGCTGAAACAGAGGGGCTGAAACAGTGGGGCTGAAACAGAGGGGCTGAAACAGAGGGTGAGAAATAAAGGGGCTGAAACAGAGGGCGAGAAACAGAGGGGCTGAAACAGAGGGCGAGAAACAGAGGGGCTGAAACAGAGGGGCTGAAACAGAGGGGCTGAAACAGAGGGCAAGAAATAGAGGGGCTGAAAAAGAGGGCGAGAAACAGAGGGGCTGAAACAGAGGGTGAGAAACAGAGGGGCTGAATCAGAGGGGCTGAAACAAATGCCGAGAAACAGAGGGGCTGAAACAGAGGGTGAGAAACAGAGGGGCTGAAACACAGGGGCTGAAACAGAGGGTGAGAAACAGAGGGGCTGAAACAGAGGGCGAGAAACAGAGGGGCTGAAACAGAGGGGCAGAAACAGAGGGGCTGAATCAGATTGGCTGATTCAGAGGTTCTGAAACAGAGGGGCTGAATCAGATGGGCGGAAACAGAGGGCGAGAAACAGAGGGGCAGAAACAGAGGGCAAGAAACAGAGGGGCTGAAACAGAGGGCGAGAAACAGACGGGCAGAAGCAGAGAGCGAGAAACAGAGGGACTGAAACAGAGGGGCTGAAACAGAGAGCGCGAAACAGAGGGACTGAAACAGAGGGGCTGAAACAGAGTGCGAGAAACAGAGTGGCTGAAACAGAGGGGCAGAAACAGAGGGGCTGAAACAGAGGGGCTGAATCGGAGGGGCTGAAACAGAGGGGCTGAAACAGAGGGGCTGAAACAGAGGGCAAGAAACAGAGGGGATGAAACAGAGGGGCTGAAACAGAGGGGCAGAAACAGAGGGCGAGAAACAGAGGGGCTGAAACAGAGGGGCTGAAACAGAGGGCGAGAAACAGAGGGGCTGAATCAGAGGGGCTGAATCAGAGGGGCTGAAACAGAGGGGCTGAAACAGAGGGCGAGAAACTAAGGGACTGAATCAGAGGGGCTGAAACAGAGGGGCTGAAACAGACGGGCTGAAACAGAGAGCCTGAAACAGAGGGGATGAAACAGAGGGGCTGAAATAGAGGGGCTGAAACAGAGGGGCTGAATCAGAGGGGCTGAAACAGAGGGGCTGAATCAGAGGGGCTGAAACAGAGGGCGAGAAACAGAGGGGCTGAAACAGAGGGGCTGAATCAGTGGGGCTGAAACAGAGGGGCTGAAACAGAGGGCGAGAAACAGAGAGGCTGAAACAGAGGGCGAGAAACAGAGGGGCTGAAACAGAGGGCAAGAAACAGAGTAGCTGAAACAGAGGGCGAGAAACAGAGGGGCTGAAACAGAGGGGCTGAAACAGAGGGGCTGAAACAGAGTGGCTGAAACAAAGGACGAGAAACAGAGGGGCTGAAACAGAGGGCGAGAAACAGAGGGGCTGAAACAGAGGGCGAGAAACAGAGGGCGAGAAACAGAGGGACTGAAACAGAGGGTCTGAAACAGAGGGGCTGAAACAGACGGGCTGAAACAGAGAGCCTGAAACAGAGGGGCTGAAACAGAGGGGCTGAAATAGAGGGGCTGAAACAGAGGGGCTGAATCAGAGGGGCTGAAACAGAGGGGCTGAATCAGAGGGGCTGAAACAGAGGGCGAGAAACAGAGGGGCTGAAACAGAGGGGCTGAATCAGAGGGATTGAAACAGAGGGGCTGAAACAGAGGGCGAGAAACAGAGAGGCTGAAACAGAGGGCGAGAAACAGAGGGGCTGAAACAGAGGGCAAGAAACAGAGGGGCTGAAACAGAGGGCGAGAAACAGAGGGGCTGAAACAGAGGGGCTGAAACAGAGGGGCTGAAACAGAGGGGCTGAAAGAAAGGGCGAGAAACAGAGGGGCTGAAACAGAGGGCGAGTAACAGAGGGGCTGAAACAGAGGGCGAGAAACAGAGGGCGAGAAACAGAGGGACTGAAACACAGGGTCTGAAACAGAGGGGCTGAAACAGAGGGCGAGAAACAGAGGGGCTGAAACGGAGGGCGAGAAACAGAGGGGCTGAAACAGAGGGCGAGAAACAGAGGGGCTGAAACAGAGGGGCTGAAACAGTGGGGCTGAAACAGAGGGGCTGAAACAGAGGGTGAGAAATAAAGGGGCTGAAACAGAGGGCGAGAAACAGAGGGGCTGAAACAGAGGGCGAGAAACAGAGGGGCTGAAACAGAGGGCGAGAAACCGAGGGGCAGAAACAGAGGGGCTGAAACAGAGGGACTGAAACAGAGGGCAATTAATAGAGGGGCTGAAAAAGAGGGCGAGAAACAGAGGGGCTGAAACAGAGGGTGAGAAACAGAGGGGCTGAATCAGAGGGGCTGAAACAAATGCCGAGAAACAGAGGGGCTGAAACAGAGGGCGAGAAACAGATGGGCTGAAACAGAGGGGCTGAAACAGAGGGTGAGAAACAGAGGGGCTGAAACAGAGGGCGAGAAACAGAGGGGCTGAAACAGAGGGCGAGAAACAGAGGGCGAGAAACAGAGGGGCTGAATCAGAGTGGCTGATTCAGAGGGTCTGAAACAGAGGGGCTGAATCAGAGGGGCGGAAACAGAGGGCGAGAAACAGAGGGGCAGAAACAGAGGGCAAGAAACAGAGGGGCTGAAACAGAGTGCGAGAAACAGACGGGCAGAAACAGAGAGCGAGAAACAGAGGGACTGAAACAGAGGGGCTGAAACAGAGAGCGCGAAACAGAGGGACTGAAACAGAGGGGCTGAAACAGAGGGCGAGAAACAGAGGGGCTGAAACAGAGGGCGAGAAACAGAGGGGCTGAAACAGAGGGCAAGAAACAGAGGGGCAGAAACAGAGGGCGAGAAACAGAGGGGCTGAAACAGAGGGGCTGAAACAGAGGGCAAGAAACAGAGGGGCTGAAACAGAGGGCGAGAAACAGAGGGGCTGAAACAGAGGGGCTGAAACAGAGGGGCTGAAACAGAGGGCGAGAAACAGAGGGGCTGAAACAAAGGGCGAGAAACAGAGGGGCTGAAACAGAGGGGCAGAAACAGAGGGGCTGAAACAGAGAGGCTGAATCGGAGGGGCTGAAACAGAGGGGCTGAAACAGAGGGGCTGAAACAGAGGGCAAGAAACAGAGGGGATGAAACAGAGGGGCTGAAACAGAGGGGCAGAAACAGAGGGCGAGAAACAGAGGGGCTGAAACAGAGGGGCTGAAACAGAGGGCGAGAAACAGAGGGGCTGAATCAGAGGGGCTGAATCAGAGGGGCTGAAACAGAGGGGCTGAAACAGAGGGCGAGAACCTAAGGGACTGAATCAGAGGGGCTGAAACAGAGGGGCTGAAACAGACGGGCTGAAACAGAGAGCCTGAAACAGAGGGGCTGAAACAGAGGGGCTGAAATAGAGGGGCTGAAACAGAGGGGCTGAATCAGAGGGGCTGAAACAGAGGGGCTGAATCAGAGGGGCTGAAACAGAGGGCGAGAAACAGAGGGGCTGAAACAGAGGGGCTGAATCAGTGGGGCTGAAACAGAGGGGCTGAAACAGAGGGCGAGAAACAGAGAGGCTGAAACAGAGGGCGAGAAGCAGAGGGGCTGAAACAGAGGGCAAGAAACAGAGGGGCTGAAACAGAGGGCGAGAAACAGAGGGACTGAAACAGAGGGTCTGAAACAGAGGGGCTGAAACTGAGGGCGAGAAACAGAGGGGCTGAAACGGAGGGCGAGAAACAGAGGGGCTGAAACAGAGGGCGAGAAACAGAGGGGCTGAAACAGAGGGGCTGAAACAGAGGGACTGAAACAGAGGGTCTGAAACAGAGGGGCTGAAACAGACGGGCTGAAACAGAGAGCCTGAAACAGAGGGGCTGAAACAGAGGGGCTGAAATAGAGGGGCTGAAACAGAGGGGCTGAATCAGAGGGGCTGAAACAGAGGGGCTGAATCAGAGGGGCTGAAACAGAGGGCGAGAAACAGAGGGGCTGAAACAGAGGGGCTGAATCAGAGGGATTGAAACAGAGGGGCTGAAACAGAGGGCGAGAAACAGAGAGGCTGAAACAGTGGGCGAGAAACAGAGGGGCTGAAACAGAGGGGCTGAAACAGAGGGGCTGAAACAGAGGGGCTGAAAGAAAGGGCGAGAAACAGAGGGGCTGAAACAGAGGGCGAGAAACAGAGGGGCTGAAACAGAGGGCGAGAAACAGAGGGCGAGAAACAGAGGGACTGAAACAGAGGGTCTGAAACAGAGGGGCTGAAACAGAGGGCGAGAAACAGAGGGGCTGAATCAGAGGGCGAGAAACAGAGGGGCTGAAACAGAGGGGCTGAAACAGTGGGGCTGAAACAGAGGGGCTGAAACAGAGGGTGAGAAATAAAGGGGCTGAAACAGAGAGCGCGAAACAGAGGGACTGAAACAGAGGGGCTGAAACAGAGTGCGAGAAACAGAGTGGCTGAAACAGAGGGGCAGAAACAGAGGGGCTGAAACAGAGGGGCTGAATCGGAGGGGCTGAAACAGAGGGGCTGAAACAGAGGGGCTGAAACAGAGGGCAAGAAACAGAGGGGATGAAACAGAGGGGCTGAAACAGAGGGGCAGAAACAGAGGGCGAGAAACAGAGGGGCTGAAACAGAGGGGCTGAAACAGAGGGCGAGAAACAGAGGGGCTGAATCAGAGGGGCTGAATCAGAGGGGCTGAAACAGAGGGGCTGAAACAGAGGGCGAGAAACTAAGGGACTGAATCAGAGGGGCTGAAACAGAGGGGCTGAAACAGACGGGCTGAAACAGAGAGCCTGAAACAGAGGGGCTGAAACAGAGGGGCTGAAATAGAGGGGCTGAAACAGAGGGGCTGAATCAGAGGGGCTGAAACAGAGGGGCTGAATCAGAGGGGCTGAAACAGAGGGCGAGAAACAGAGGGGCTGAAACAGAGGGGCTGAATCAGTGGGGCTGAAACAGAGGGGCTGAAACAGAGGGCGAGAAACAGAGAGGCTGAAACAGAGGGCGAGAAACAGAGGGGCTGAAACAGAGGGCAAGAAACAGAGTAGCTGAAACAGAGGGCGAGAAACAGAGGGGCTGAAACAGAGGGGCTGAAACAGAGGGGCTGAAACAGAGTGGCTGAAACAAAGGACGAGAAACAGAGGGGCTGAAACAGAGGGCGAGAAACAGAGGGGCTGAAACAGAGGGCGAGAAACAGAGGGCGAGAAACAGAGGGACTGAAACAGAGGGTCTGAAACAGAGGGGCTGAAACAGACGGGCTGAAACAGAGAGCCTGAAACAGAGGGGCTGAAACAGAGGGGCTGAAATAGAGGGGCTGAAACAGAGGGGCTGAATCAGAGGGGCTGAAACAGAGGGGCTGAATCAGAGGGGCTGAAACAGAGGGCGAGAAACAGAGGGGCTGAAACAGAGGGGCTGAATCAGAGGGATTGAAACAGAGGGGCTGAAACAGAGGGCGAGAAACAGAGAGGCTGAAACAGAGGGCGAGAAACAGAGGGGCTGAAACAGAGGGCAAGAAACAGAGGGGCTGAAACAGAGGGCGAGAAACAGAGGGGCTGAAACAGAGGGGCTGAAACAGAGGGGCTGAAACAGAGGGGCTGAAAGAAAGGGCGAGAAACAGAGGGGCTGAAACAGAGGGCGAGTAACAGAGGGGCTGAAACAGAGGGCGAGAAACAGAGGGCGAGAAACAGAGGGACTGAAACACAGGGTCTGAAACAGAGGGGCTGAAACAGAGGGCGAGAAACAGAGGGGCTGAAACGGAGGGCGAGAAACAGAGGGGCTGAAACAGAGGGCGAGAAACAGAGGGGCTGAAACAGAGGGGCTGAAACAGTGGGGCTGAAACAGAGGGGCTGAAACAGAGGGTGAGAAATAAAGGGGCTGAAACAGAGGGCGAGAAACAGAGGGGCTGAAACAGAGGGCGAGAAACAGAGGGGCTGAAACAGAGGGCGAGAAACCGAGGGGCAGAAACAGAGGGGCTGAAACAGAGGGACTGAAACAGAGGGCAATTAATAGAGGGGCTGAAAAAGAGGGCGAGAAACAGAGGGGCTGAAACAGAGGGTGAGAAACAGAGGGGCTGAATCAGAGGGGCTGAAACAAATGCCGAGAAACAGAGGGGCTGAAACAGAGGGCGAGAAACAGATGGGCTGAAACAGAGGGGCTGAAACAGAGGGTGAGAAACAGAGGGGCTGAAACAGAGGGCGAGAAACAGAGGGGCTGAAACAGAGGGCGAGAAACAGAGGGCGAGAAACAGAGGGGCTGAATCAGAGTGGCTGATTCAGAGGGTCTGAAACAGAGGGGCTGAATCAGAGGGGCGGAAACAGAGGGCGAGAAACAGAGGGGCAGAAACAGAGGGCAAGAAACAGAGGGGCTGAAACAGAGTGCGAGAAACAGACGGGCAGAAACAGTGAGCGAGAAACAGAGGGACTGAAACAGAGGGGCTGAAACAGAGAGCGCGAAACAGAGGGACTGAAACAGAGGGGTTGAAACAGAGGGCGAGAAACAGAGGGGCTGAAACAGAGGGCGAGAAACAGAGGGGCTGAAACAGAGGGCAAGAAACAGAGGGGCAGAAACAGAGGGCGAGAAACAGAGGGGCTGAAACAGAGGGGCTGAAACAGAGGGCAAGAAACAGAGGGGCTGAAACAGAGGGCGAGAAACAGAGGGGCTGAAACAGAGGGGCTGAAACAGAGGGGCTGAAACAGAGGGCGAGAAATAGAGGGGCTGAAACAAAGGGCGAGAAACAGAGGGGCTGAAACAGAGGGGCAGAAACAGAGGGGCTGAAACAGAGAGGCTGAATCGGAGGGGCTGAAACAGAGGGGCTGAAACAGAGGGGCTGAAACAGAGGGCAAGAAACAGAGGGGATGAAACAGAGGGGCTGAAACAGAGGGGCAGAAACAGAGGGCGAGAAACAGAGGGGCTGAAACAGAGGGGCTGAAACAGAGGGCGAGAAACAGAGGGGCTGAATCAGAGGGGCTGAATCAGAGGGGCTGAAACAGAGGGGCTGAAACAGAGGGCGAGAACCTAAGGGACTGAATCAGAGGGGCTGAAACAGAGGGGCTGAAACAGACGGGCTGAAACAGAGAGCCTGAAACAGAGGGGCTGAAACAGAGGGGCTGAAATAGAGGGGCTGAAACAGAGGGGCTGAATCAGAGGGGCTGAAACAGAGGGGCTGAATCAGAGGGGCTGAAACAGAGGGCGAGAAACAGAGGGGCTGAAACAGAGGGGCTGAATCAGTGGGGCTGAAACAGAGGGGCTGAAACAGAGGGCGAGAAACAGAGAGGCTGAAACAGAGGGCGAGAAGCAGAGGGGCTGAAACAGAGGGCAAGAAACAGAGGGGCTGAAACAGAGGGCGAGAAACAGAGGGGCTGAAACAGAGGGGCTGAAACAGAGGGGCTGAAACAGCGTGGCTGAAACAAAGGGCGAGAAACAGAGGGGCTGAAACAGAGGGCGAGAAACAGAGGGGCTGAAACAGAGGGCGAGAAACAGAGGGCGAGAAACAGAGGGACTGAAACAGAGGGTCTGAAACAGAGGGGCTGAAACAGACGGGCTGAAACAGAGAGCCTGAAACAGAGGGGCTGAAACAGAGGGGCTGAAATAGAGGGGCTGAAACAGAGGGGCTGAATCAGAGGGGCTGAAACAGAGGGGCTGAATCAGAGGGGCTGAAACAGAGGGCGAGAAACAGAGGGGCTGAAACAGAGGGGCTGAATCAGAGGGATTGAAACAGAGGGGCTGAAACAGAGGGCGAGAAACAGAGAGGCTGAAACAGAGGGCGAGAAACAGAGGGGCTGAAACAGAGGGCAAGAAACAGAGGGGCTGAAACAGAGGGCGAGAAACAGAGGGGCTGAAACAGAGGGGCTGAAACAGAGGGGCTGAAACAGAGGGGCTGAAAGAAAGGGCGAGAAACAGAGGGGCTGAAACAGAGGGCGAGAAACAGAGGGGCTGAAACAGAGGGCGAGAAACAGAGGGCGAGAAACAGAGGGACTGAAACAGAGGGTCTGAAACAGAGGGGCTGAAACAGAGGGCGAGAAACAGAGGGGCTGAAACGGAGGGCGAGAAACAGAGGGGCTGAAACAGAGGGCGAGAAACAGAGGGGCTGAAACAGAGGGGCTGAAACAGTGGGGCTGAAACAGAGGGGCTGAAACAGAGGGTGAGAAATAAAGGGGCTGAAACAGAGGGCGAGAAACAGAGGGGCTGAAACAGAGGGCGAGAAACAGAGGGGCTGAAACAGAGGGCGAGAAACAGAGGGGCTGAAACAGAGGGGCTGAATCAGAGGGGCTGAAACAGAGGGGCTGAAACAGAGGGCGAGAAACAGAGGGCGAGAAACAGAGGGACTGAAACAGAGGGTCTGAAACAGAGGGGCTGAAACAGACGGGCTGAAACAGAGAGCCTGAAACAGAGGGGCTGAAACAGAGGGGCTGAAATAGAGGGGCTGAAACAGAGGGGCTGAATCAGAGGGGCTGAAACAGAGGGGCTGAATCAGAGGGGCTGAAACAGAGGGCGAGAAACAGAGGGGCTGAAACAGAGGGGCTGAATCAGAGGGATTGAAACAGAGGGGCTGAAACAGAGGGCGAGAAACAGAGAGGCTGAAACAGTGGGCGAGAAACAGAGGGGCTGAAACAGAGGGGCTGAAACAGAGGGGCTGAAACAGAGGGGCTGAAAGAAAGGGCGAGAAACAGAGGGGCTGAAACAGAGGGCGAGAAACAGAGGGGCTGAAACAGAGGGCGAGAAACAGAGGGCGAGAAACAGAGGGACTGAAACAGAGGGTCTGAAACAGAGGGGCTGAAACAGAGGGCGAGAAACAGAGGGGCTGAAACAGAGTGCGAGAAACAGAGGGGCTGAAACAGAGGGGCTGAAACAGTGGGGCTGAAACAGAGGGGCTGAAACAGAGGGTGAGAAATAAAGGGGCTGAAACAGAGGGCGAGAAACAGAGGGGCTGAAACAGAGGGCGAGAAACAGAGGGGCTGAAACAGAGGGCGAGAAACAGAGGGGCTGAAACAGAGGGGCTGAAACAGAGGGGCTGAAACAGAGGGCAAGAAATAGAGGGGCTGAAAAAGAGGGCGAGAAACAGAGGGGCTGAAACAGAGGGTGAGAAACAGAGGGGCTGAATCAGAGGGGCTGAAACAAATGCCGAGAAACAGAGGGGCTGAAACAGAGGGCGAGAAACAGAGGGGCTGAAACAGAGGGGCTGAAACAGAGGGTGAGAAACAGAGGGGCTGAAACAGAGGGCGAGAAACAGAGGGGCTGAAACAGAGGGGCAGAAACAGAGGGGCTGAATCAGATTGGCTGATTCAGAGGGTCTGAAACAGAGGGGCTGAATCAGATGGGCGGAAACAGAGGGCGAGAAACAGAGGGGCAGAAACAGAGGGCAAGAAACAGAGGGGCTGAAACAGAGGGCGAGAAACAGACGGGCAGAAGCAGAGAGCGAGAAACAGAGGGACTGAAACAGAGGGGCTGAAACAGAGAGCGCGAAACAGAGGGACTGAAACAGAGGGGCTGAAACAGAGTGCGAGAAACAGAGGGGCTGAATCAGAGGGGCTGAATCAGAGGGGCTGAAACAGAGGGGCTGAATCAGAGGGGCTGAAACAGAAGGCGAGAAACAGAGGGGCAGAAACAGAGGGCGAGAAACAGAGGGGCAGAAACAGAGGGCGATAAACAGAGGGGCTGAAACAGAGGGGCTGAAACAGAGGGCTAGAAACAGAGGGGCTGAAACAGAGGGCGAGAAACAGAGGGGCTGAAACAGAGGGGCTGAAACAGAGGGGCTGAATCGGAGGGGCTGAAAGAAAGGGCGAGAAACAGAGGGGCTGAAACAGAGGGCGAGTAACAGAGGGGCTGAAACAGAGGGCGAGAAACAGAGGGCGAGAAACAGAGGGACTGAAACAGAGGGTCTGAAACAGAGGGGCTGAAACAGAGGGCGAGAAACAGAGGGGCTGAAACGGAGGGCGAGAAACAGAGGGGCTGAAACAGAGGGTGAGAAACAGAGGGGCTGAAACAGAGGGGCTGAAACAGTGGGGCTGAAACAGAGGGGCTGAAACAGAGGGTGAGAAATAAAGGGGCTGAAACAGAGGGCGAGAAACAGAGGGGCTGAAACAGAGGGCGAGAAACAGAGGGGCTGAAACAGAGGGCGAGAAACAGAGGGGCTGAAACAGAGGGGCTGAAACAGAGGGACTGAAACAGAGGGCAAGAAATAGAGGGGCTGAAAAAGAGGGCGAGAAACAGAGGGGCTGAAACAGAGGGTGAGAAACAGAGGGGCTGAATCAGAGGGGCTGAAACAAATGCCGAGAAACAGAGGGGCTGAAACAGAGGGCGAGAAACAGAGGGGCTGAAACAGAGGGGCTGAAACAGAGGGTGAGAAACAGAGGGGCTGAAACAGAGGGCGAGAAACAGAGGGGCTGAAACAGAGGGGCAGAAACAGAGGGGCTGAATCAGAGTGGCTGATTCAGAGGGTCTGAAACAGAGGGGCTGAATCAGAGGGGCGGAAACAGAGGGCGAGAAACAGAGGGGCAGAAACAGAGGGCAAGAAACAGAGGGGCTGAAACAGAGGGCGAGAAACAGACGGGCAGAAACAGAGAGCGAGAAACAGAGGGACTGAAACAGAGGGGCTGAAACAGAGAGCGCGAAACAGAGGGACTGAAACAGAGGGGCTGAAACAGAGGGCGAGAAACAGAGGGGCTGAAACAGAGGGCGAGAAACAGAGGGGCTGAAACAGAGGGGCAGAAACAGAGGGGCTGAAACAGAGGGGCTGAATCGGAGGGGCTGAAACAGAGGGGCTGAAACAGAGGGGCTGAAACAGAGGGCAAGAAACAGAGGGGATGAAACAGAGGGGCTGAAACAGAGGGGCAGAAACAGAGGGCGAGAAACAGAGGGGCGGAAACAGAGGGGCTGAAACAGAGGGCGAGAAACAGAGGGGCTGAATCAGAGGGGCTGAATCAGAGGGGCTGAAACAGAGGGGCTGAAACAGAGGGCGAGAAACTAAGGGACTGAATCAGAGGGGCTGAAACAGAGGGGCTGAAACAGACGGGCTGAAACAGAGAGCCTGAAACAGAGGGGCTGAAACAGAGGGGCTGAAATAGAGGGGCTGAAACAGAGGGGCTGAATCAGAGGGGCTGAAACAGAGGGGCTGAATCAGAGGGGCTGAAACAGAGGGCGAGAAACAGAGGGGCTGAAACAGAGGGGCTGAATCAGTGGGGCTGAAACAGAGGGGCTGAAACAGAGGGCGAGAAACAGAGAGGCTGAAACAGAGGGCGAGAAACAGAGGGGCTGAAACAGAGGGCAAGAAACAGAGGGGCTGAAACAGAGGGCGAGAAACAGAGGGGCTGAAACAGAGGGGCTGAAACAGAGGGGCTGAAACAGAGTGGCTGAAACAAAGGGCGAGAAACAGAGGGGCTGAAACAGAGGGCGAGAAACAGAGGGGCTGAAACAGAGGGCGAGAAACAGAGGGCGAGAAACAGAGGGACTGAAACAGAGGGTCTGAAACAGAGGGGCTGAAACAGACGGGCTGAAACAGAGAGCCTGAAACAGAGGGGCTGAAACAGAGGGGCTGAAATAGAGGGGCTGAAACAGAGGGGCTGAATCAGAGGGGCTGAAACAGAGGGGCTGAATCAGAGAGGCTGAAACAGAGGGCGAGAAACAGAGGGGCTGAAACAGAGGGGCTGAATCAGAGGGATTGAAACAGAGGGGCTGAAACAGAGGGCGAGAAACAGAGAGGCTGAAACAGAGGGCGAGAAACAGAGGGGCTGAAACAGAGGGCAAGAAACAGAGGGTCTGAAACAGAGGGCGAGAAACAGAGGGGCTGAAACAGAGGGGCTGAAACAGAGGGGCTGAAACAGAGGGGCTGAAAGAAAGGGCGAGAAACAGAGGGGCTGAAACAGAGGGCGAAAAACAGAGGGGCTGAAACAGAGGGCGAGAAACAGAGGGCGAGAAATAAAGGGGCTGAAACAGAGGGCGAGAAACAGAGGGGCTGAAACAGAGGGGCTGAAACAGAGGGTGAGAAACAGAGGGGCTGAAACAGAGGGCGAGAAACAGAGGGGCTGAAACAGAGGGGCAGAAACAGAGGGGCTGAATCAGAGGGGCGGAAACAGAGGGCGAGAAACAGAGGGGCAGATACAGAGGGCAAGAAACAGAGGGGCTGAAACAGAGGGCGAGAAACAGACGGGCAGAAACAGAGAGCGAGATACAGAGGGACTGAAACAGAGGGGCTGAAACAGAGAGCGCGAAACAGAGGGACTGAAACAGAGGGCGAGAAACAGAGGGGCTGAAACAGAGGGCGAGAAACAGAGGGGCTGAAACAGAGGGCGAGAAACAGACGGGCAGAAACAGAGGGCGAGAAACAGAGGGACTGAAACAAAGGGTCTGAAACAGAGAGCGCGAAACAGAGGGCGAGAAACAGAGGGGCTGAAACAGAGGGGCAGAAACAGAGGGGCTGAATCAGAGGGGCGGAAACAGAGGGCGAGAAACAGAGGGGCAGATACAGAGGGCAAGAAACAGAGGGGCTGAAACAGAGGGCGAGAAACAGGCGGGCAGAAACAGAGAGCGAGATACAGAGGGACTGAAACAGAGGGGCTGAAACAGAGAGCGCGAAACAGAGGGACTGAAACAGAGGGCGAGAAACAGAGGGGCTGAAACAGAGGGCGAGAAACAGAGGGGCTGAAACAGAGGGCGAGAAACAGACGGGCAGAAACAGAGGGCGAGAAACAGAGGGACTGAAACAAAGGGTCTGAAACAGAGAGCGCGAAACAGAGGGCGAGAAACAGAGGGGCTGAAACAGCGGGCAAGAAACAGAGGGGCTGAAACAGAGGGCGAGAAACAGAGGGGCTGAAACAGAGGGCAAGAAACAGAGGGGCTGAAACAGAGTTATTGAAACAGAGGGCGAGAAACAGAGGGGCTGAAACAGCGGGCAAGAAACAGAGGGGCTGAAACAGAGGGGCTGAAACAGAGGGGCTGAAACAGAGGGCGAGAAACAGAGTGGCTGAAACAGAGGGCGAGAAACAGAGGGCGAGAAACAGAGGGGCTGAAAAAGTGGGGCTGAAACAAAGGGGCTGAAACAAAGCGAATGATACAGAGGGCGAGAAACAGAGGGGCTGAAACAGAGGGCGAGAAACAGAGGGGCTGAAACAGAGGGGCTGAAACAGAGGGCGAGAAACAGAGGGGCTGAAACAGAGGGCAAGAAACAGAGGGGCTGAAACCGAGTGGCTGAAACAGAAGGGCTGAAACAGAGGGGCTGAAACAGAGTGCGAGAAACAGAGGGGCTGAATCAGAGGGGCTGAATCAGAGGGTCTGAAACAGAGGGGCTGAATCAGTGGGGCTGAAACAGACGGCGAGAAACAGAGGGGCTGAAACAGAGGGCGAGAAACAGAGGGGCAGAAACAGAGGGCGAGAAACAGAGGGGCTGAAACAGAGGGGCTGAAACAGAGGGGCTGAAACAGAGGGCAAGAAACAGAGGGGCTGAAACAGAGGGTGAGAAACAGAGGGGCTGAAACAGAGGGGCTGAAACAGAGGGGCTGAAACAGAGGGCGAGAAACAGAGGGGCTAAAACAAAGGGCGAGAAACAGAGGGGCTGAAACAGAGGGGCAGAAACAGAGGGGCTGAAACAGAGGGGCTGAATCGGAGGGGCTGAAACAGAGGGGCTGAAACAGAGGGGCTGAAACAGAGGGCAAGAAACAGAGGGGCTGAAACAGAGGGGCTGAAACAGAGGGGCAGAAACAGAGGGCGAGAAGCAGAGGGGCTGAAACAGAGGGGCTGAAACAGAGGGCGAGAAACAGAGGGGCTGAATCAGAGGGGCTGAAACAGAGGGGCTGAAACAGAGGGGCTGAAACAGAGGGCGAGAAACTAAGGGACTGAATCAGAGGGGCTGAAACAGAGGGGCTGAAACAGACGGGCTGAAACAGAGAGCCTGAAACAGAGGGGCTGAAACAGAGGGGCTGAAATAGAGGGGCTGAAACAGAGGGGCTGAATCAGAGGGGCTGAAACAGAGGGGCTGAATCAGAGGGGCTGAAACAGAGGGCGAGAAACAGAGGGGCTGAAACAGTGGGGCTGAATCAGAGGGGCTGAAACAGAGGGGCTGAAACAGAGGGCGAGAAACAGAGAGGCTGAAACAGAGGGCGAGAAACAGAGGGGCTGAAACAGAGGGCAAGAAACAGAGGGGCTGAAACAGAGGGCGAGAAACAGAGGTGCTGAAACAGAGGGGCTTAAACAGAGGGGCTGAAACAGAGGGGCTGAAACAAAGGGCGAGAAACAGAGCGGCTGAAACAGAGGGCGAGAAACAGAGGGGCTGAAACAGAGGGCGAGAAACAGAGGGCGAGAAACAGAGGGACTGAAACAGAGGGTCTGAAACAGAGGGGCTGAAACAGAGGGCGAGAAACAGAGGGGCTGAAATGGAGGGCGAGAAACAGAGGGGCTGAAACAGAGGGCGAGAAACAGAGGGGCTGAAACAGAGGGGCTGAAACAGTGGGGCTGAAACAGAGGGGCTGAAACAGAGGGTGAGAAATAAAGGGGCTGAAACAGAGGGCGAGAAACAGAGGGGCTGAAACAGATGGCGAGAAACAGAGGGGCTGAAACAGAGGGCGAGAAACAGAGGGGCTGAAACAGAGGGGCTGAAACAGAGGGGCTGAAACAGAGGGCAAGAAATAGAAGGAATGAAAAAGAGGGCGATAAACAGAGGGGCTGAAACAGAGGGTGAGAAACAGAGGGGCTGAATCAGAGGGGCTGAAACAAATGCCGAGAAACAGAGGGGCTGAAACAGAGTGCGAGAAACAGAGGGGCTGAAACAGAGGGGCTGAAACAGAGGGTGAGAAATAGAGGGGCTGAAACAGAGGGCGAGAAACAGAGGGGCTGAAACAGAGGGGCAGAAACAGAGGGGCTGAATCAGAGGGCGAGAAACAGAGGGGCTGAAACAGAGGGCAAGAAACAGAGGGGCTGAAACAGAGGGCGAGAAACAGACGGGCAGAAACTGAGAGCGAGAAACAGAGGGGCTGAAACAGAGGGGCTGATTCAGAGGGTCTGAAACAGAGGGCAAGAAACAGAGGGGCTGAAACAGAGGGCGAGAAACAGAGGGGCTGAAACAGAGGGGCTGAAACAGAGCGGCTGAAACAGAGTGCGAGAAACAGAGGGGCTGAAACAAAGGGCGAGAAACAGAGGGGCTGAAACAGAGGGGCAGAAACAGAGGGGCTGAAACAGAGGGGCTGAATCGGAGGGGCTGAAACAGAGGGGTTGAAACAGAGGGGCTGAAACAGAGGGCAAGAAACAGAGGGGCTGAAACAGAGGGGCTGAAACAGAGGGGCAGAAACAGTGTGCGAGAAACAGAGGGGCTGAAACAGAGGGGCTGAAACAGAGGGCGAGAAACAGAGGGGCTGAATCAGAGGGGCTGAATCAGAGGCGCTGAAACAGAGGGGCTGAAACAGAGGGCGAGAAACTAAGGGACTGAATCAGAGGGGCTGAAACAGAGGGGCTGAAACAGACGGGCTGAAACAGAGAGCCTGAAACAGAGGGGCTGAAACAGAGGGGCTGAAATAGAGGGGCTGAAACAGAGGGGCTGAATCAGAGGGGCTGAAACAGAGGGGCTGAATCAGAGGGGCTGAAACAGAGGGCGAGAAAGAGAGGGGCTGAAACAGAGGGGCTGAATCAGAGGGGCTGAAACAGAGGGGCTGAAACAGAGGGCGAGAAACAGAGAGG
Source organism: Chiloscyllium punctatum (assembly GCF_047496795.1). Classification (NCBI taxonomy): domain Eukaryota; kingdom Metazoa; phylum Chordata; class Chondrichthyes; order Orectolobiformes; family Hemiscylliidae; genus Chiloscyllium; species Chiloscyllium punctatum. The sequence continues at coordinate 3,850,147 of NC_092787.1, forward strand.
CTGAAACAGAGGGAGAGAAACAGAGGGGCTGAAACAGAGGGCAAGAAACAGAGGGGCTGAAACAGAGGGCGAGAAACAGAGGGGCTGAAACAGAGGGGCTGAAACAGAGGGGCTGAAACAGAGGGCGAGAAACAGAGGGGCTGAAACAGAGGGCGAGAAACAGAGGGGCTGAAACAGAGGGCGAGAAACAGAGGGAGAGAAACAGAGGGACTGAAACAGAGGGTCTGAAACAGAGGGGCTGAAACAGAGGGCGAGAAACAGAGGGGCTGAAACGGAGGGCGAGAAACAGAGGCGCTGAAACAGAGGGGCTGAAACAGAGGGGCTGAAACAGAGGGTGAGAAATAAAGGGGCTGAAACAGAGGGCGAGAAACAGAGGGGCTGAAACAGAGGGCGAGAAACAGAGGGGCTGAAACAGAGGGCGAGAAACAGAGGGGCTGAAACAGAGGGGCTGAAACAGAGGGGCTGAAACAGAGGGCAAGAAATAGAGGGGCTGAAAAAGAGGGCAAGAAACAGAGGGGCTGAAACAGAGGGTGAGAAACAGAGGGGCTGAATCAGAGGGGCTGAAACAAATGCCGAGAAACAGAGGGGCTGAAACAGAGGGCGAGAAACAGAGGGGCTGAAACAGAGGGGCTGAAACAGAGGGTGAGAAACAGAGGGGCTGAAACAGAGGGCGAGAAACAGAGGGGCTGAAACAGAGGGGCAGAAACAGAGGGGCTGAATCAGAGGGGCGGAAACAGAGGGCGAGAAACAGAGGGGCAGATACAGAGGGCAAGAAACAGAGGGGCTGAAACAGAGGGCGAGAAACAGACGGGCAGAAACAGAGAGCGAGATACAGAGGGACTGAAACAGAGGGGCTGAAACAGAGAGCGCGAAACAGAGGGACTGAAACAGAGGGCGAGAAACAGAGGGGCTGAAACAGAGGGCGAGAAACAGAGGGGCTGAAACAGAGGGCGAGAAACAGACGGGCAGAAACAGAGGGCGAGAAACAGAGGGACTGAAACAAAGGGTCTGAAACAGAGAGCGCGAAACAGAGGGCGAGAAACAGAGGGGCTGAAACAGCGGGCAAGAAACAGAGGGGCTGAAACAGAGGGCGAGAAACAGAGGGGCTGAAACAGAGGGCAAGAAACAGAGGGGCTGAAACAGAGTTATTGAAACAGAGGGCGAGAAACAGAGGGGCTGAAACAGCGGGCAAGAAACAGAGGGGCTGAAACAGAGGGGCTGAAACAGAGGGGCTGAAACAGAGGGCGAGAAACAGAGTGGCTGAAACAGAGGGCGAGAAACAGAGGGCGAGAAACAGAGGGGCTGAAAAAGTGGGGCTGAAACAAAGGGGCTGAAACAAAGCGAATGATACAGAGGGCGAGAAACAGAGGGGCTGAAACAGAGGGCGAGAAACAGAGGGGCTGAAACAGAGGGGCTGAAACAGAGGGCGAGAAACAGAGGGGCTGAAACAGAGGGCAAGAAACAGAGGGGCTGAAACCGAGTGGCTGAAACAGAAGGGCTGAAACAGAGGGGCTGAAACAGAGTGCGAGAAACAGAGGGGCTGAATCAGAGGGGCTGAATCAGAGGGTCTGAAACAGAGGGGCTGAATCAGTGGGGCTGAAACAGACGGCGAGAAACAGAGGGGCTGAAACAGAGGGCGAGAAACAGAGGGGCAGAAACAGAGGGCGAGAAACAGAGGGGCTGAAACAGAGGGGCTGAAACAGAGGGGCTGAAACAGAGGGCAAGAAACAGAGGGGCTGAAACAGAGGGTGAGAAACAGAGGGGCTGAAACAGAGGGGCTGAAACAGAGGGGCTGAAACAGAGGGCGAGAAACAGAGGGGCTAAAACAAAGGGCGAGAAACAGAGGGGCTGAAACAGAGGGGCAGAAACAGAGGGGCTGAAACAGAGGGGCTGAATCGGAGGGGCTGAAACAGAGGGGCTGAAACAGAGGGGCTGAAACAGAGGGCAAGAAACAGAGGGGCTGAAACAGAGGGGCTGAAACAGAGGGGCAGAAACAGAGGGCGAGAAGCAGAGGGGCTGAAACAGAGGGGCTGAAACAGAGGGCGAGAAACAGAGGGGCTGAATCAGAGGGGCTGAAACAGAGGGGCTGAAACAGAGGGGCTGAAACAGAGGGCGAGAAACTAAGGGACTGAATCAGAGGGGCTGAAACAGAGGGGCTGAAACAGACGGGCTGAAACAGAGAGCCTGAAACAGAGGGGCTGAAACAGAGGGGCTGAAATAGAGGGGCTGAAACAGAGGGGCTGAATCAGAGGGGCTGAAACAGAGGGGCTGAATCAGAGGGGCTGAAACAGAGGGCGAGAAACAGAGGGGCTGAAACAGTGGGGCTGAATCAGAGGGGCTGAAACAGAGGGGCTGAAACAGAGGGCGAGAAACAGAGAGGCTGAAACAGAGGGCGAGAAACAGAGGGGCTGAAACAGAGGGCAAGAAACAGAGGGGCTGAAACAGAGGGCGAGAAACAGAGGGGCTGAAACAGAGGGGCTGAAACAGAGGGGCTGAAACAGAGGGCAAGAAATAGAGGGAATGAAAAAGAGGGCGAGAAACAGAGGGGCTGAAACAGAGGGTGAGAAACAGAGGGGCTGAATCAGAGGGGCTGAAACAAATGCCGAGAAACAGAGGGGCTGAAACAGAGTGCGAGAAACAGAGGGGCTGAAACAGAGGGGCTGAAACAGAGGGTGAGAAATAGAGGGGCTGAAACAGAGGGCGAGAAACAGAGGGGCTGAAACAGAGGGGCAGAAACAGAGGGGCTGAATCAGAGGGCGAGAAACAGAGGGGCTGAAACAGAGGGCAAGAAACAGAGGGGCTGAAACAGAGGGCGAGAAACAGACGGGCAGAAACAGAGAGCGAGAAACAGAGGGGCTGAAACAGAGGGGCTGATTCAGAGGGTCTGAAACAGAGGGCAAGAAACAGAGGGGCTGAAACAGAGGGCGAGAAACAGAGGGGCTGAAACAGAGGGGCTGAAACAGAGCGGCTGAAACAGAGGGCGAGAAACAGAGGGGCTGAAACAAAGGGCGAGAAACAGAGGGGCTGAAACAGAGGGGCAGAAACAGAGGGGCTGAAACAGAGGGGCTGAATCGGAGGGGCTGAAACAGAGGGGTTGAAACAGAGGGGCTGAAACAGAGGGCAAGAAACAGAGGGGCTGAAACAGAGGGGCTGAAACAGAGGGGCAGAAACAGAGGGCGAGAAACAGAGGGGCTGAAACAGAGGGGCTGAAACAGAGGGCGAGAAACAGAGGGGCTGAATCAGAGGGGCTGAATCAGAGGCGCTGAAACAGAGGGGCTGAAACAGAGGGCGAGAAACTAAGGGACTGAATCAGAGGGGCTGAAACAGAGGGGCTGAAACAGACGGGCTGAAACAGAGAGCCTGAAACAGAGGGGCTGAAACAGAGGGGCTGAAATAGAGGGGCTGAAACAGAGGGGCTGAATCAGAGGGGCTGAAACAGAGTGGCTGAATCAGAGGGGCTGAAACAGAGGGCGAGAAAGAGAGGGGCTGAAACAGAGGGGCTGAATCAGAGGGGCTGAAACAGAGGGGCTGAAACAGAGGGCGAGAAACAGAGAGGCTGAAACAGAGGGAGAGAAACAGAGGGGCTGAAACAGAGGGCAAGAAACAGAGGGGCTGAAACAGAGGGCGAGAAACAGAGGGGCTGAAACAGAGGGCGAGAAACAGAGGGGCTGAAACAGAGGGCGAGAAACAGAGGGAGAGAAACAGAGGGACTGAAACAGAGGGTCTGAAACAGAGGGGCTGAAACAGAGGGCGAGAAACAGAGGGGCTGAAACGGAGGGCGAGAAACAGAGGGGCTGAAACAGAGGGCGAGAAACAGAGGGGCTGAAACAGAGGGGCTGAAACAGAGGGGCTGAAACAGAGGGGCTGAAACAGAGGGTGAGAAATAAAGGGGCTGAAACAGAGGGCGAGAAACAGAGGGGCTGAAACAGAGGGCGAGAAACAGAGGGGCTGAAACAGAGGGCGAGAAACAGAGGGGCTGAAACAGAGGGGCTGAAACAGAGGGGCTGAAACAGAGGGCAAGAAATAGAGGGGCTGAAAAAGAGGGCAAGAAACAGAGGGGCAGAAACAGAGGGTGAGAAACAGAGGGGCTGAATCAGAGGGGCTGAAACAAATGCCGAGAAACAGAGGGGCTGAAACAGAGGGCGAGAAACAGAGGGGCTGAAACAGAGGGGCTGAAACAGAGGGTGAGAAACAGAGGGGCTGAAACAGAGGGCGAGAAACAGAGGGGCTGAAACAGAGGGGCAGAAACAGAGGGGCTGAATCAGAGGGGCGGAAACAGAGGGCGAGAAACAGAGGGGCAGATACAGAGGGCAAGAAACAGAGGGGCTGAAACAGAGGGCGAGAAACAGACGGGCAGAAACAGAGAGCGAGATACAGAGGGACTGAAACAGAGGGGCTGAAACAGAGAGCGCGAAACAGAGGGACTGAAACAGAGGGCGAGAAACAGAGGGGCTGAAACAGAGGGCGAGAAACAGAGGGGCTGAAACAGAGGGCGAGAAACAGACGGGCAGAAACAGAGGGCGAGAAACAGAGGGACTGAAACAAAGGGTCTGAAACAGAGAGCGCGAAACAGAGGGCGAGAAACAGAGGGGCTGAAACAGCGGGCAAGAAACAGAGGGGCTGAAACAGAGGGCGAGAAACAGAGGGGCTGAAACAGAGGGCAAGAAACAGAGGGGCTGAAACAGAGTTATTGAAACAGAGGGCGAGAAACAGAGGGGCTGAAACAGCGGGCAAGAAACAGAGGGGCTGAAACAGAGGGGCTGAAACAGAGGGGCTGAAACAGAGGGCGAGAAACAGAGTGGCTGAAACAGAGGGCGAGAAACAGAGGGCGAGAAACAGAGGGGCTGAAAAAGTGGGGCTGAAACAAAGGGGCTGAAACAAAGCGAATGATACAGAGGGCGAGAAACAGAGGGGCTGAAACAGAGGGCGAGAAACAGAGGGGCTGAAACAGAGGGGCTGAAACAGAGGGCGAGAAACAGAGGGGCTGAAACAGAGGGCAAGAAACAGAGGGGCTGAAACCGAGTGGCTGAAACAGAAGGGCTGAAACAGAGGGGCTGAAACAGAGTGCGAGAAACAGAGGGGCTGAATCAGAGGGGCTGAATCAGAGGGTCTGAAACAGAGGGGCTGAATCAGTGGGGCTGAAACAGACGGCGAGAAACAGAGGGGCTGAAACAGAGGGCGAGAAACAGAGGGGCAGAAACAGAGGGCGAGAAACAGAGGGGCTGAAACAGAGGGGCTGAAACAGAGGGGCTGAAACAGAGGGCAAGAAACAGAGGGGCTGAAACAGAGGGTGAGAAACAGAGGGGCTGAAACAGAGGGGCTGAAACAGAGGGGCTGAAACAGAGGGCGAGAAACAGAGGGGCTAAAACAAAGGGCGAGAAACAGAGGGGCTGAAACAGAGGGGCAGAAACAGAGGGGCTGAAACAGAGGGGCTGAATCGGAGGGGCTGAAACAGAGGGGCTGAAACAGAGGGGCTGAAACAGAGGGCAAGAAACAGAGGGGCTGAAACAGAGGGGCTGAAACAGAGGGGCAGAAACAGAGGGCGAGAAGCAGAGGGGCTGAAACAGAGGGGCTGAAACAGAGGGCGAGAAACAGAGGGGCTGAATCAGGGGGGCTGAAACAGAGGGGCTGAAACAGAGGGGCTGAAACAGAGGGCGAGAAACTAAGGGACTGAATCAGAGGGGCTGAAACAGAGGGGCTGAAACAGACGGGCTGAAACAGAGAGCCTGAAACAGAGGGGCTGAAACAGAGGGGCTGAAATAGAGGGGCTGAAACAGAGGGGCTGAATCAGAGGGGCTGAAACAGAGGGGCTGAATCAGAGGGGCTGAAACAGAGGGCGAGAAACAGAGGGGCTGAAACAGTGGGGCTGAATCAGAGGGGCTGAAACAGAGGGGCTGAAACAGAGGGCGAGAAACAGAGAGGCTGAAACAGAGGGCGAGAAACAGAGGGGCTGAAACAGAGGGCAAGAAACAGAGGGGCTGAAACAGAGGGCGAGAAACAGAGGTGCTGAAACAGAGGGGCTTAAACAGAGGGGCTGAAACAGAGGGGCTGAAACAAAGGGCGAGAAACAGAGGGGCTGAAACAGAGGGCGAGAAACAGAGGGGCTGAAACAGAGGGCGAGAAACAGAGGGCGAGAAACAGAGGGACTGAAACAGAGGGTCTGAAACAGAGGGGCTGAAACAGAGGGCGAGAAACAGAGGGGCTGAAATGGAGGGCGAGAAACAGAGGGGCTGAAACAGAGGGCGAGAAACAGAGGGGCTGAAACAGAGGGGCTGAAACAGTGGGGCTGAAACAGAGGGGCTGAAACAGAGGGTGAGAAATAAAGGGGCTGAAACAGAGGGCGAGAAACAGAGGGGCTGAAACAGATGGCGAGAAACAGAGGGGCTGAAACAGAGGGCGAGAAACAGAGGGGCTGAAACAGAGGGGCTGAAACAGAGGGGCTGAAACAGAGGGCAAGAAATAGAGGGAATGAAAAAGAGGGCGAGAAACAGAGGGGCTGAAACAGAGGGTGAGAAACAGAGGGGCTGAATCAGAGGGGCTGAAACAAATGCCGAGAAACAGAGGGGCTGAAACAGAGTGCGAGAAACAGAGGGGCTGAAACAGAGGGGCTGAAACAGAGGGTGAGAAATAGAGGGGCTGAAACAGAGGGCGAGAAACAGAGGGGCTGAAACAGAGGGGCAGAAACAGAGGGGCTGAATCAGAGGGCGAGAAACAGAGGGGCTTAAACAGAGGGCAAGAAACAGAGGGGCTGAAACAGAGGGCGAGAAACAGACGGGCAGAAACAGAGAGCGAGAAACAGAGGGGCTGAAACAGAGGGGCTGATTCAGAGGGTCTGAAACAGAGGGGCTGAATCAGAGGGGCGGAAACAGAGGGCGAGAAACAGAGGGGCAGAAACAGAGGGCAAGAAACAGAGGGGCTGAAACAGAGGGCGAGAAACTGATGGGCAGAAACAGAGAGCGAGAAACAGAGGGACTGAAACAGACGGGCTGAAACACAGAGCCTGAAACAGAGGGGCTGAAACAGAGGGGCTGAAATAGAGGGGCTGAAACAGAGGGGCTGAATCAGAGGGGCTGAAACAGAGGGGCTGAATCAGAAGGGCTGAAACAGAGGGCGAGAAACAGAGGGGCTGAAACAGTGGGGCTGAATCAGAGGGGCTGAAACAGAGGGGCTGAAACAGAGTGCGAGAAACAGAGAGGCTGAAACAGAGGGCGAGAAACAGAGGGGCTGAAACAGAGGGCAAGAAACAGAGGGGCTGAAACAGAGGGCGAGAAACAGAGGTGCTGAAACAGAGGGGCTTAAACAGAGGGGCTGAAACAGAGGGGCTGAAACAAAGGGCGAGAAACAGAGGGGCTGAAACAGAGGGCGAGAAACAGAGGGGCTGAAACAGAGGGCGAGAAACAGAGGGCGAGAAACAGAGGGACTGAAACAGAGGGTCTGAAACAGAGGGGCTGAAACAGAGGGCGAGAAACAGAGGGGCTGAAATGGAGGGCGAGAAACAGAGGGGCTGAAACAGAGGGCGAGAAACAGAGGGGCTGAAACAGAGGGGCTGAAACAGTGGGGCTGAAACAGAGGGGCTGAAACAGAGGGTGAGAAATAAAGGGGCTGAAACAGAGGGCGAGAAACAGAGGGGCTGAAACAGATGGCGAGAAACAGAGGGGCTGAAACAGAGGGCGAGAAACAGAGGGGCTGAAACAGAGGGGCTGAAACAGAGGGGCTGAAACAGAGGGCAAGAAATAGAGGGAATGAAAAAGAGGGCGAGAAACAGAGGGGCTGAAACAGAGGGTGAGAAACAGAGGGGCTGAATCAGAGGGGCTGAAACAAATGCCGAGAAACAGAGGGGCTGAAACAGAGTGCGAGAAACAGAGGGGCTGAAACAGAGGGGCTGAAACAGAGGGTGAGAAATAGAGGGGCTGAAACAGAGGGCGAGAAACAGAGGGGCTGAAACAGAGGGGCAGAAACAGAGGGGCTGAATCAGAGGGCGAGAAACAGAGGGGCTGAAACAGAGGGCAAGAAACAGAGGGGCTGAAACAGAGGGCGAGAAACAGACGGGCAGAAACAGAGAGCGAGAAACAGAGGGGCTGAAACAGAGGGGCTGATTCAGAGGGTCTGAAACAGAGGGGCTGAATCAGAGGGGCGGAAACAGAGGGCGAGAAACAGAGGGGCAGAAACAGAGGGCAAGAAACAGAGGGGCTGAAACAGAGGGCGAGAAACTGATGGGCAGAAACAGAGAGCGAGAAACAGAGGGACTGAAACAGAGGGGCTGAAACAGAGGGCGAGAAACAGAGGGGCTGAAACAGAGGGCGAGAAACAGAGGGGCTGAAACAGAGGGCGAGAAACAGAGGGGCTGAAACAGAGGGCAAGAAACAGAGGGGCTGAAACAGAGTGGCTGAAACAGAGGGCGAGCAACAGAGGGGCTGAATCAGACAGGCTGAATCAGATGGGCTGAAACAGAGGGGCTGAAACAGAGGGCGAGAAACAAAGAGCGAGAAACAGAGGGCGAGAAACAGTGGGGCTGAAACAGAGGGCGAGAAACAGAGAGGCTGAAACACAGGGCGAGAAACAGAGGGGCTGAAACAGAGGGCGAGAAACAGAGGGGCTGAAACAGAGGGACTGAAACAGAAGGGCTGAAACAGAGGGGCTGAAACAGAGGGCGAGAAACAGAGTGGCTGAAACAGAGAGCGAGAAACAGAGTGGCTGAAACAGAGGGCAAGAAACAGAGGGGCTGAAACAGAGGGCGAGAAACAGAGGGGCTGAAACAGAGGGCAAGAAACAGAGGGGCTGAAACAGAATGGCTGAAACAGAGGGCGAGCAACAGAGGGGCTGAATCAGACAGGCTGAATCAGATGGGCTGAAACAGAGGGGCTGAAACAGAGGGCGAGAAACAAAGGGCGAGAAACAGAGGGCGAGAAACAGTGGGGCTGAAACAGAGGGCGAGAAACAGAGAGGCTGAAACACAGGGCGAGAAACAGAGGGGCTGAAACAGAGGGCGAGAAACAGAGGGGCTGAAACAGAGGGCAAGAAACAGAGGGGCTGAAACAGAGTGGCTGAAACAGAGGGCGAGAAACAGAGGGGCTGAATCAGACAGGCTGAATCAGATGGGCTGAAACAGAGGGGCTGAAACAGAGGGCGAGAAACAAAGGGCGAGAAACAGAGGGCGAGAAACAGTGGGGCTGAAACAGAGGGCGAGAAACAGAGAGGCTGAAACACAGGGCGAGAAACAGAGGGGCTGAAACAGAGGGCGAGAAACAGAGGGGCTGAAACAGAGGGACTGAAACAGAAGGGCTGAAACAGAGGGGCTGAAACAGAGGGCGAGAAACAGAGTGGCTGAAACAGAGAGCGAGAAACAGAGTGGCTGAAACAGAGGGCAAGAAACAGAGGGGCTGAAACAGAGGGCGAGAAACAGAGGGGCTGAAACAGAGGGGCTGAAACAGAGGAGCGGAAACAGTGGGGCTGAAACAGAGAGCGAGAAACAGAGGGGCTGAAACAGAGGGGCTGAAACAGAGGGCTAGAAACAGAGGGGCTGAAACAGAGGGCGAGAAACAGAGGGGCTGAAACAGAGGGCGAGAAACAGAGGGCGAGAAACAGAGGGACTGAAACAGAGGGTCTGAAACAGAGGGGCTGAAACAGAGGGCGAGAAACAGAGTGGTTGAAACAGAGGGCGAGAAACAGAGTGGCTGAAACAGAGGGCAAGAAACAGAGGGGCTGAAACAGAGGGCGAGAAACAGAGGGGCTGAAACAGAGGGGCGGAAACAGAGGGGCGGAAACAGAGGGGCTGAAACAGAGAGCGAGAAACAGAGGGGCTGAAACAGAGGGGCGGAAACAGAGGGGCTGAAACAGAGGGTGAGAAACATAGTTGCTGAAACAAAGGGGCTGAAACAGTGGGGCTAAAATAGAGGGGCTGAAACAGAGGGCGAGAAATAGAGGGTCTGAAACAGAGGGCGAGAAACCGGGAGGCTGAAACAGAGGGCGAGAAACAGAGGGGCTGAAACAGAGGGCGAGAAACAGAGGGGCTGAAACAGAGGGCGAGAAACAGAGGGGCTGAAACAGAGGGCGAGAAACAGAGGACCTGAAACAGAGGGCGAGAAACAGAGGGGCTGAAACAGAGGGGCTGAAACAGAGGGGCTGAAACAGAGGGCGAGAAACAGAGGGGCTGAAACAGAGGGCGAGAAACAGAGGGGCTGAATCAGAGGGGCTGAAACAGAGGGCGAGAAACAGAGGGGCTGAAACAGAGGGGCTGAAACAGAGTGGCTGAAACAGAGGGCGAGAAACAGAGGGGCTGAATCAGACAGGCTGAATCAGATGGGCTGAAACAGAGGGGCTGAAACAGAGGGCGAGAAACAAAGGGCGAGAAACAGAGGGCGAGAAACAGTGGGGCTGAAACAGAAGGCGAGAAACAGAGAGGCTGAAACACAGGGCGAGAAACAGAGGGGCTGAAACAGAGGGCGAGAAACAGAGGGGCTGAAACAGAGGGACTGAAACAGAAGGGCTGAAACAGAGGGGCTGAAACAGAGGGCGAGAAACAGAGTGGCTGAAACAGAGAGCGAGAAACAGAGTGGCTGAAACAGAGGGCAAGAAACAGAGGGGCTGAAACAGAGGGCGAGAAACAGAGGGGCTGAAACAGAGGGGCTGAAACAGAGGAGCGGAAACAGTGGGGCTGAAACAGAGAGCGAGAAACAGAGGGGCTGAAACAGAGGGGCTGAAACAGAGGGCTAGAAACAGAGGGGCTGAAACAGAGGGCGAGAAACAGAGGGGCTGAAACAGAGGGCGAGAAACAGAGGGCGAGAAACAGAGGGACTGAAACAGAGGGTCTGAAACAGAGGGGCTGAAACAGAGGGCGAGAAACAGAGTGGTTGAAACAGAGGGCGAGAAACAGAGTGGCTGAAACAGAGGGCAAGAAACAGAGGGGCTGAAACAGAGGGCGAGAAACAGAGGGGCTGAAACAGAGGGGCGGAAACAGAGGGGCGGAAACAGAGGGGCTGAAACAGAGAGCGAGAAACAGAGGGGCTGAAACAGAGGGGCGGAAACAGAGGGGCTGAAACAGAGGGTGAGAAACATAGTTGCTGAAACAAAGGGGCTGAAACAGTGGGGCTAAAATAGAGGGGCTGAAACAGAGGGCGAGAAATAGAGGGTCTGAAACAGAGGGCGAGAAACCGGGAGGCTGAAACAGAGGGCGAGAAACAGAGGGGCTGAAACAGAGGGCGAGAAACAGAGGGGCTGAAACAGAGGGCGAGAAACAGAGGGGCTGAAACAGAGGGCGAGAAACAGAGGACCTGAAACAGAGGGCGAGAAACAGAGGGGCTGAAACAGAGGGGCTGAAACAGAGGGGCTGAAACAGAGGGCGAGAAACAGAGGGGCTGAAACAGAGGGCGAGAAACAGAGGGGCTGAATCAGAGGGGCTGAAACAGAGGGCGAGAAACAGAGGGGCTGAAACAGAGGGGCTGAAACAGAGGGGCTGAAACAGAGGGGCTGAAACAGAGGGCGAGAAACAGAGTGGCTGAATCAGAGGGGCTGAATCAGAGGGGCTGAAACAGAGGGCCTGAATCAGAGGGGCTGAAACAGAAGGCGAGAAACAGAGGGGCTGAAAGAGAGGGCCTGAATCAGAGGGGCTGAAACAGAAGGCGAGAAACAGAGGGGCTGAAACAGAGGGCGAGAAACAGAGGGGCAGAAACAGAGGGCGAGAAACAGTGGGGCTGAAACAGAGGGGCTGAAACAGAGGGCAAGAAACAGAGGGGCTGAAACAGAGGGCGAGAAACAGAGGGGCTGAAACAGAGGGGCTGAAGCAGAGGGGCTGAAACAGAGGGCGAGAAACAGAGGGGCTGAAACAGAGGGCGAGAAACAGAGGGGCTGAAACAGAGGGGCTGAAACAGAGGGGCTGAAACAGAGGGCGAGAAACAGAGGGGCTGAAACAGATGGCGAGAAACAGAGGGGCTGAAACAGAGGGCGAGAAACAGAGGGGCTGAATCAGAGGGGCTGAAACAGAGGGCGAGAAACAGAGGGGCTGAAACAGAGGGCGAGAAACAGAGGGGCTGAAACAGAGGTGCTGAAACAGAGGGTGAGAAACAGAGGGGCTGAAACAGAGGGCGAGAAACAGAGGGGCTGAAACGGAGGGGCTGAAACAGAGGGGCTGATTCAGAGGGGCTGAAAAAGAGGGGCTGAATCAGAGGGGCTGAAACAGAGGGCGAGAAACAGAGGGGCTGAAACAGAGGGCGAGAGACAGAGGAGCAGAAACAGAGGGCGAGAAACAGAGGGGCTGAAACAGAGGGGCTGAAACAGAGAGTGCGAAACAGAGGGGCTGAAACAGAGGGCGAGAAACAGAGGGGCTGAAACAGAGGGCGAGAAACAGAGGGGCTGAAACAGAGGGAAAGAAACAGAGTGGCTGAAACCGAGTGGCTGAAACAGAAGGGCTGAAACAGAGGTGCTGAAACAGAGGGCGAGAAACAGAGGGGCTGAATCAGAGGGGCTGAATCAGAGGGGCTGAAACAGAGGGGCTGAATCAGAGGGGCTGAAACAGAAGGCGAGAAACAGAGGGGCTGAAACAGAGGGCGAGAAACAGAGGGGCAGAAACAGAGGGCGAGAAACAGAGGGGCTGAAACAGAGGGGCTGAAACAGAGGGGCTGAAACAGAGGGCAAGAAACAGAGGGGCTGAAACAGAGGGCGAGAAACAGAGGGGCTGAAACAGAGGGGCTGAAACAGAGCGGCTGAAACAGAGGGCGAGAAACAGAGGGGCTGAAACAAAGGGGCTGAAACAGAGGGGCTGAATCGGAGGGGCTGAAACAGAGGGGTTGAAACAGAGGGGCTGAAACAGAGGGCAAGAAACAGAGGGGCTGAAACAGAGGGGCTGAAACAGAGGGGCAGAAACAGAGGGCGAGAAACAGAGGGGCTGAAACAGAGGGGCTGAAACAGAGGGCGAGAAACAGAGGGGCTGAATCAGAGGGGCTGAATCAGAGGCGCTGAAACAGAGGTGCTGAAACAGAAGGCGAGAAACTAAGGGACTGAATCAGAGGGGCTGAAACAGAGGGGCTGAAACAGACGGGCTGAAACAGAGAGCCTGAAACAGAGGGGCTGAAACAGAGGGGCTGAAATAGAGGGGCTGAAACAGAGGGGCTGAATCAGAGGGGCTGAAACAGAGGGGCTGAATCAGAGGGGCTGAAACAGAGGGCGAGAAACAGAGGGGCTGAAACAGAGGGGCTGAATCAGAGGGGCTGAAACAGAGGGGCTGAAACAGAGGGCGAGAAACAGAGAGGCTGAATCAGAGGGAGAGAAACAGAGGGGCTGAAACAGAGGGCAAGAAACAGAGGGGCTGAAACAGAGGGCGAGAAACAGAGGGGCTGAAACAGAGGGGCTGAAACAGAGGGGCTGAAACAGAGGGCGAGAAACAGAGAGGCTGAAACAGAGGGAGAGAAACAGAGCGGCTGAAACAGAGGGCGAGAAACAGAGAGGCTGAAACAGAGGGAGAGAAACAGAGGGGCTGAAACAGAGGGCAAGAAACAGAGGGGCTGAAACAGAGGGCGAGAAACAGAGGGGCTGAAACAGAGGGGCTGAAACAGAGGGGCTGAAACAGAGGGCGAGAAACAGAGGGGCTGAAACAGAGGGGCTGAATCAGAGGGGCTGAAACAGAGGGGCTGAAACAGAGGGCGAGAAACAGAGAGGCTGAAACAGAGGGAGAGAAACAGAGGGGCTGAAACAGAGGGCAAGAAACAGAGGGTCTGAAACAGAGGGCGAGAAACAGAGGGGCTGAAACAGAGGGGCTGAAACAGAGGGGCTGAAACAGAGGGCGAGAAACAGAGGGGCTGAAACAGTGGGCGAGAAACAGAGGGCCTGAAACAGAGGGCGAGAAACAGAGGGAGAGAAACAGAGGGACTGAAACAGAGGGTCTGAAACAGAGGGGCTGAAACAGAGGGCGAGAAACAGAGGGGCTGAAACGGAGGGCGAGAAACAGAGGGGCTGAAACAGAGGGGCTGAAACAGAGGGGCTGAAACAGAGGGGCTGAAACAGAGGGTGAGAAATAAAGGGGCTGAAACAGAGGGCGAGAAACAGAGGGGCTGAAACAGAGGGCGAGAAACAGAGGGGCTGAAACAGAGGGCGAGAAACAGAGGGGCTGAAACAGAGGGGCTGAAACAGAGTGGCTGAAACAGAGAGCAAGAAATAGAGGGGCTGAAAAAGAGGGCAAGAAACAGAGGGGCTGAAACAGAGGGTGAGAAACAGAGGGGCTGAATCAGAGGGGCTGAAACAAATGCCGAGAAACAGAGGGTCTGAAACAGAGGGCGAGAAACAGAGGGGCTGAAACAGAGGGGCTGAAACAGAGGGTGAGAAACAGACGGGCTGAAACAGAGGGCGAGAAACAGAGGGGCTGAAACAGAGGGGCAGAAACAGAGGGGCAGATACAGAGGGCAAGAAACAAAGGGGCTGAAACAGAGGGCGAGAAACAGACGGGCAGAAACAGAGAGCGAGAAACAGAGGGACTGAAACAGAGGGGCTGAAACAGAGAGCGCGAAACAGAGGGACTGAAACAGAGGGCGAGAAACAGAGGGGCTGAAACAGAGGGCGAGAAACAGAGGGGCTGAAACAGAGGGCGAGAAACAGACGGGCAGAAACAGAGGGCGAGAAACAGAGGGACTGAAACAAAGGGTCTGAAACAGAGAGCGCGAAACAGAGGGCGACAAACAGAGGGGCTGAAACAGCGGGCAAGAAACAGAGGGGCTGAAACAGAGGGCGAGAAACAGAGGGGCTGAAACAGAGGGCGAGAAACAGAGGGGCTGAAACAGAGGGGCTGAAACAGAGGGGCTGAAACAGAGGGCGAGAAACAGAGGGGCTGAAACAGATGGCGAGAAACAGAGGGGCTGAAACAGAGGGCGAGAAACAGAGGGGCTGAATCAGAGGGGCTGAAACAGAGGGCGAGAAACAGAGGGGCTGAAACAGAGGGCGAGAAACAGAGGGGCTGAAACAGAGGTGCTGAAACAGAGGGTGAGAAACAGAGGGGCTGAAACAGAGGGCGAGAAACAGAGGGGCTGAAACGGAGGGGCTGAAACAGAGGGGCTGATTCAGAGGGGCTGAAAAAGAGGGGCTGAATCAGAGGGGCTGAAACAGAGGGCGAGAAACAGAGGGGCTGAAACAGAGGGCGAGAGACAGAGGAGCAGAAACAGAGGGCGAGAAACAGAGGGGCTGAAACAGAGGGGCTGAAACAGAGAGTGCGAAACAGAGGGGCTGAAACAGAGGGCGAGAAACAGAGGGGCTGAAACAGAGGGCGAGAAACAGAGGGGCTGAAACAGAGGGAAAGAAACAGAGTGGCTGAAACCGAGTGGCTGAAACAGAAGGGCTGAAACAGAGGTGCTGAAACAGAGGGCGAGAAACAGAGGGGCTGAATCAGAGGGGCTGAATCAGAGGGGCTGAAACAGAGGGGCTGAATCAGAGGGGCTGAAACAGAAGGCGAGAAACAGAGGGGCTGAAACAGAGGGCGAGAAACAGAGGGGCAGAAACAGAGGGCGAGAAACAGAGGGGCTGAAACAGAGGGGCTGAAACAGAGGGGCTGAAACAGAGGGCAAGAAACAGAGGGGCTGAAACAGAGGGCGAGAAACAGAGGGGCTGAAACAGAGGGGCTGAAACAGAGCGGCTGAAACAGAGGGCGAGAAACAGAGGGGCTGAAACAAAGGGCGAGAAACAGAGGGGCTGAAACAGAGGGGCAGAAACAGAGGGGCTGAAACAGAGGGGCTGAATCGGAGGGGCTGAAACAGAGGGGTTGAAACAGAGGGGCTGAAACAGAGGGCAAGAAACAGAGGGGCTGAAACAGAGGGGCTGAAACAGAGGGGCAGAAACAGAGGGCGAGAAACAGAGGGGCTGAAACAGAGGGGCTGAAACAGAGGGCGAGAAACAGAGGGGCTGAATCAGAGGGGCTGAATCAGAGGCGCTGAAACAGAGGTGCTGAAACAGAGGGCGAGAAACTAAGGGACTGAATCAGAGGGGCTGAAACAGAGGGGCTGAAACAGACGGGCTGAAACAGAGAGCCTGAAACAGAGGGGCTGAAACAGAGGGGCTGAAATAGAGGGGCTGAAACAGAGGGGCTGAATCAGAGGGGCTGAAACAGAGGGGCTGAAACAGAGAGCAAGAAATAGACGGGCTGAAAAAGAGGGCAAGAAACAGAGGGGCTGAAACAGAGGGTGAGAAACAGAGGGGCTGAATCAGAGGGGCTGAAACAAATGCCGAGAAACAGAGGGGCTGAAACAGAGGGCGAGAAACAGAGGGGCTGAAACAGAGGGGCTGAAACAGAGGGTGAGAAACAGACGGGCTGAAACAGAGGGCGAGAAACAGAGGGGCTGAAACAGAGGGGCAGAAACAGAGGGGCTGAATCAGAGGGGCGGAAACAGAGGGCGAGAAACAGAGGGGCAGATACAGAGGGCAAGAAACAAAGGGGCTGAAACAGAGGGCGAGAAACAGACGGGCAGAAACAGAGAGCGAGAAACAGAGGGACTGAAACAGAGGGGCTGAAACAGAGAGCGCGAAACAGAGGGACTGAAACAGAGGGCGAGAAACAGAGGGGCTGAAACAGAGGGCGAGAAACAGAGGGGCTGAAACAGAGGGCGAGAAACAGACGGGCAGAAACAGAGGGCGAGAAACAGAGGGACTGAAACAAAGGGTCTGAAACAGAGAGCGCGAAACAGAGGGCGAGAAACAGAGGGGCTGAAACAGCGGGCAAGAAACAGAGGGGCTGAAACAGAGGGCGAGAAACAGAGGGGCTGAAACAGAGGGCGAGAAACAGAGGGGCTGAAACAGAGGGGCTGAAACAGAGGGGCTGAAACAGAGGGCGAGAAACAGAGGGGCTGAAACAGATGGCGAGAAACAGAGGGGCTGAAACAGAGGGCGAGAAACAGAGGGGCTGAATCAGAGGGGCTGAAACAGAGGGCGAGAAACAGAGGGGCTGAAACAGAGGGCGAGAAACAGAGGGGCTGAAACAGAGGTGCTGAAACAGAGGGTGAGAAACAGAGGGGCTGAAACAGAGGGCGAGAAACAGAGGGGCTGAAACGGAGGGGCTGAAACAGAGGGGCTGATTCAGAGGGGCTGAAAAAGAGGGGCTGAATCAGAGGGGCTGAAACAGATGGCGAGAAACAGAGGGGCTGAAACAGAGGGCGAGAGACAGAGGAGCAGAAACAGAGGGCGAGAAACAGAGGGGCTGAAACAGAGGGGCTGAAACAGAGAGTGCGAAACAGAGGGGCTGAAACAGAGGGCGAGAAACAGAGGGGCTGAAACAGAGGGCGAGAAACAGAGGGGCTGAAACAGAGGGAAAGAAACAGAGTGGCTGAAACCGAGTGGCTGAAACAGAAGGGCTGAAACAGAGGTGCTGAAACAGAGGGCGAGAAACAGAGGGGCTGAATCAGAGGGGCTGAATCAGAGGGGCTGAAACAGAGGGGCTGAATCAGAGGGGCTGAAACAGAAGGCGAGAAACAGAGGGGCTGAAACAGAGGGCGAGAAACAGAGGGGCAGAAACAGAGGGCGAGAAACAGAGGGGCTGAAACAGAGGGGCTGAAACAGAGGGGCTGAAACAGAGGGCAAGAAACAGAGGGGCTGAAACAGAGGGCGAGAAACAGAGGGGCTGAAACAGAGGGGCTGAAACAGAGCGGCTGAAACAGAGGGCGAGAAACAGAGGGGCTGAAACAAAGGGCGAGAAACAGAGGGGCTGAAACAGAGGGGCAGAAACAGAGGGGCTGAAACAGAGGGGCTGAATCGGAGGGGCTGAAACAGAGGGGTTGAAACAGAGGGGCTGAAACAGAGGGCACGAAACAGAGGGGCTGAAACAGAGGGGCTGAAACAGAGGGGCAGAAACAGAGGGCGAGAAACAGAGGGGCTGAAACAGAGGGGCTGAAACAGAGGGCGAGAAACAGAGGGGCTGAATCAGAGGGGCTGAATCAGAGGCGCTGAAACAGAGGTGCTGAAACAAAGGGCGAGAAACAGAGGGACTGAATCAGAGGGGCTGAAACAGAGGGGCTGAAACAGACGGGCTGAAACAGAGAGCCTGAAACAGAGGGGCTGAAACAGAGGGGCTGAAACAGAGGGCGAGAAACAGAGGGGCTGAAACAAAGGGCGAGAAACAGAGGGGCTGAAACAGAGGGGCAGAAACAGAGGGGCTGAAACAGAGGGGCTGAATCGGAGGGGCTGAAACAGAGGGGTTGAAACAGAGGGGCTGAAACAGAGGGGCTGAATCAGAGGGGCTGAAACAGAGGGCGAGAAACAGAGGGGCTGAAACAGAGGGGCTGAATCAGAGGGGCTGAAACAGAGGGGCTGAAACAGAGGGCGAGAAACAGAGAGGCTGAAACAGAGGGAGAGAAACAGAGGGGCTGAAACAGAGTGCAAGAAACAGAGGGGCTGAAACAGAGGGCGAGAAACAGAGGGGCTGAAACAGAGGGGCTGAAACAGAGGGGCTGAAACAGAGGGCGAGAAACAGAGAGGCTGAAACAGAGGGAAAGAAACAGAGGGGCTGAAACAGAGGGCGAGAAACAGAGAGGCTGAAACAGAGGGAGAGAAACAGAGGGGCTGAAACAGAGGGCAAGAAACAGAGGGGCTGAAACAGAGGGCGAGAAACAGAGG
Source organism: Chiloscyllium punctatum (assembly GCF_047496795.1). NCBI lineage: Eukaryota > Metazoa > Chordata > Chondrichthyes > Orectolobiformes > Hemiscylliidae > Chiloscyllium > Chiloscyllium punctatum. The sequence continues at coordinate 3,868,723 of NC_092787.1, forward strand.
GGCTGAAACAGAGGGGCTGAAACAGAGGGGCTGAAACAGAGGGCGAGAAACAGAGGGGCTGAAACAGAGGGGCTGAATCAGAGGGGCTGAAACAGAGGGGCTGAAACAGAGGGCGAGAAACAGAGAGGCTGAAACAGAGGGAGAGAAACAGAGGGGCTGAAACAGAGGGCAAGAAACAGAGGGTCTGAAACAGAGGGCGAGAAACAGAGGGGCTGAAACAGAGGGGCTGAAACAGAGGGGCTGAAACAGAGGGCGAGAAACAGAGGGGCTGAAACAGAGGGCGAGAAACAGAGGGCCTGAAACAGAGGGCGAGAAACAGAGGGAGAGAAACAGAGGGACTGAAACAGAGGGTCTGAAACAGAGGGGCTGAAACAGAGGGCGAGAAACAGAGGGGCTGAAACGGAGGGCGAGAAACAGAGGGGCTGAAACAGAGGGCGAGAAACAGAGGGGCTGAAACAGAGGGGCTGAAACAGAGGGGCTGAAACAGAGGGGCTGAAACAGAGGGTGAGAAATAAAGGGGCTGAAACAGAGGGCGAGAAACAGAGGGGCTGAAACAGAGGGCGAGAAACAGAGGGGCTGAAACAGAGGGGCTGAAACAGAGGGGCTGAAACAGAGAGCAAGAAATAGAGGAGCTGAAAAAGAGGGCAAGAAACAGAGGGGCTGAAACAGAGGGTGAGAAACAGAGGGGCTGAATCAGAGGGGCTGAAACAAATGCCGAGAAACAGAGGGGCTGAAACAGAGGGCGAGAAACAGAGGGGCTGAAACAGAGGGGCTGAAACAGAGGGTGAGAAACAGACGGGCTGAAACAGAGGGCGAGAAACAGAGGGGCTGAAACAGAGGGGCAGAAACAGAGGGGCTGAATCAGAGGGGCGGAAACAGAGGGCGAGAAACAGAGGGGCAGATACAGAGGGCAAGAAACAAAGGGGCTGAAACAGAGGGCGAGAAACAGACGGGCAGAAACAGAGAGCGAGAAACAGAGGGACTGAAACAGAGGGGCTGAAACAGAGAGCGCGAAACAGAGGGACTGAAACAGACGGCGAGAAACAGAGGGGCTGAAACAGAGGGCGAGAAACAGAGGGGCTGAAACAGAGGGCGAGAAACAGACGGGCAGAAACAGAGGGCGAGAAACAGAGGGACTGAAACAAAGGGTCTGAAACAGAGAGCGCGAAACAGAGGGCGAGAAACAGAGGGGCTGAAACAGCGGGCAAGAAACAGAGGGGCTGAAACAGAGGGCGAGAAACAGAGGGGCTGAAACAGAGGGCAAGAAACAGAGGGGCTGAAACAGAGTGTCTGAAACAGAGGTCGAGAAACAGAGGGGCTGAATCAGACAGGCTGAATCAGATGGGCTGAAACAGAGGGGCTGAAACAGAGGGCGAGAAACAGAGTGGCTGAAACAGAGGGCGAGAAACAGAGGGCGAGATACAGAGGGGCTGAAAAAGTGGGGTTGAAACAAAGGGGCTGAAACAAAGCGAATGATACAGAGGGCGAGAAACAGAGGGGCTGAAACAGAGGGCGAGAAACAGAGGGGCTGAAACAGAGGGGCTGAAACAGAGGGCGAGAAACAGAGGGGCTGAAACAGAGGGCAAGAAACAGAGGGGCTGAAACCGAGTGGCTGAAACAGAAGGGCTGAAACAGAGGGGCTGAAACAGAGTGCGAGAAACAGAGGGGCTGAATCAGAGGGGCTGAATCAGAGGGGCTGAAACAGAGGGGCTGAATCAGAGGGGCTGAAACAGAAGGCGAGAAACAGAGGGGCTGAAACAGAGGGCGAGAAACAGAGGGGCTGAAACAGAGGGGCTGAAACAGAGGGGCTGAAACAGAGGGCAAGAAACAGAGGGGCTGAAACAGAGGGTGAGAAACAGAGGGGCTGAAACAGAGGGGCTGAAACAGAGGGCGAGAAACAGAGGGGCTGAAACAAAGGGCGAGAAACAGAGGGGCTGAAACAGTGGGGCAGAAACAGAGGGGCTGAAACAGAGGGGCTGAATCGGAGGGGCTGAAACAGAGGGGCTGAAACAGAGGGGCTGAAACAGAGGGCAAGAAACAGAGGGGCTGAAACAGAGGGGCTGAAACAGAGGGGCAGAAACAGAGGGCGACAAACAGAGGGGCTGAAACAGAGGGGCTGAAACAGAGGGCGAGAAACAGAGGGGCTGAATCAGAGGGGCTGAAACAGAGGGGCTGAAACAGAGGGGCTGAAACAGAGGGCGAGAAACTAAGGGACTGAATCAGAGGGGCTGAAACAGACGGGCTGAAACAGAGAGCCTGAAACAGAGGGGCTGAAACAGAGGGGCTGAAATAGAGGGGCTGAAACAGAGGGGGTGAATCAGAGGGGCTGAAACAGAGGGGCTGAATCAGAGGGGCTGAAACAGAGGGCGAGAAACAGAGGGGCTGAAACAGTGGGGCTGAATCAGAGGGGCTGAAACAGAGGGGCTGAAACAGAGGGCGAGAAACAGAGAGGCTGAAACAGAGGGCGAGAAACAGAGGGGCTGAAACAGAGGGCAAGAAACAGAGGGGCTGAAACAGAGGGCGAGAAACAGAGGTGCTGAAACAGAGGGGCTGAAACAGAGGGGCTGAAACAGAGGGGCTGAAACAAAGGGCGAGAAACAGAGGGGCTGAAACAGAGGGCGAGAAACAGAGGGGCTGAAACAGAGGGCGAGAAACAGAGGGCGAGAAACAGAGGGACTGAAACAGAGGGTCTGAAACAGAGGGGCTGAAACAAAGCGAATGATACAGAGGGCGAGAAACAGAGGGGCTGAAACAGAGGGCGAGAAACAGAGGGGCTGAAACAGAGGGGCTGAAACAGAGGGCGAGAAACAGAGGGGCTGAAACAGAGGGCAAGAAACAGAGGGGCTGAAACCGAGTGGCTGAAACAGAAGGGCTGAAACAGAGGGGCTGTAACAGAGTGCGAGAAACAGAGGGGCTGAATCAGAGGGGCTGAATCAGAGGGGCTGAAACAGAGGGGCTGAATCAGAGGGGCTGAAACAGAAGGCGAGAAACAGAGGGGCTGAAACAGAGGGCGAGAAACAGAGGGGCTGAAACACAGGGGCTGAAACAGAGGGGCTGAAACAGAGGGCAAGAAACAGAGGGGCTGAAACAGAGGGTGAGAAACAGAGGGGCTGAAACAGAGGGGCTGAAACAGAGGGCGAGAAACAGAGGGGCTGAAACAAAGGGCGAGAAACAGAGGGGCTGAAACAGAGGGGCAGAAACAGAGGGGCTGAAACAGAGGGGCTGAATCGGAGGGGCTGAAACAGAGGGGCTGAAACAGAGGGGCTGAAACAGAGGGCAAGAGACAGAGGGGCTGAAACAGAGGGGCTGAAACAGAGGGGCAGAAACAGAGGGCGAGAAACAGAGGGGCTGAAACAGAGGGGCTGAAACAGAGGGCGAGAAACAGAGGGGCTGAATCAGAGGGGCTGAAACAGAGGGGCTGAAACAGAGGGGCTGAAACAGAGGGCGAGAAACTAAGGGACTGAATCAGAGGGGCTGAAACAGACGGGCTGAAACAGAGAGCCTGAAACAGAGGGGCTGAAACAGAGGGGCTGAAATAGAGGGGCTGAAACAGAGGGGGTGAATCAGAGGGGCTGAAACAGAGGGGCTGAATCAGAGGGGCTGAAACAGAGGGCGAGAAACAGAGGGGCTGAAACAGTGGGGCTGAATCAGAGGGGCTGAAACAGAGGGGCTGAAACAGAGGGCGAGAAACAGAGAGGCTGAAACAGAGGGCGAGAAACAGAGGGGCTGAAACAGAGGGCAAGAAACAGAGGGGCTGAAACAGAGGGCGAGAAACAGAGGTGCTGAAACAGAGGGGCTGAAACAGAGGGGCTGAAACAGAGGGGCTGAAACAAAGGGCGAGAAACAGAGGGGCTGAAACAGAGGGCGAGAAACAGAGGGGCTGAAACAGAGGGCGAGAAACAGAGGGCGAGAAACAGAGGGACTGAAACAGAGGGTCTGAAACAGAGGGGCTGAAACAGAGGGCGAGAAACAGAGGGGCTGAAACGGAGGGCGAGAAACAGAGGGGCTGAAACAGAGGGCGAGAAACAGAGGGGCTGAAACAGAGGGGCTGAAACAGTGGGGCTGAAACAGAGGGGCTGAAACAGAGGGTGAGAAATAAAGGGGCTGAAACAGAGGGCGAGAAACAGAGGGGCTGAAACAGATGGCGAGAAACAGAGGGGCTGAAACAGAGGGCGAGAAACAGAGGGGCTGAAACAGAGGGGCTGAAACAGAGGGGCTGAAACAGAGGGCAAGAAATAGAGGGAATGAAAAAGAGGGCGAGAAACAGAGTGGCTGAAACAGAGGGTGAGAAACAGAGGGGCTGAATCAGAGGGGCTGAAACAAATGCCGAGAAACAGAGGGGCTGAAACAGAGTGCGAGAAACAGAGGGGCTGAAACAGAGGGTGAGAAACAGAGGGGCTGAAACAGAGGGCGAGAAACAGAGGGGCTGAAACAGAGGGGCAGAAACAGAGGGGCTGAATCAGAGTGGCTGATTCAGAGGGTCTGAAACAGAGGGGCTGAATCAGAGGGGCGGAAACAGAGGGCGAGAAACAGAGGGGCAGAAACAGAGGGCAAGAAACAGAGGGGCTGAAACAGAGGGCGAGAAACAGACGGGCAGAAACAGAGAGCGAGAAACAGAGGTACTGAAACAGAGGGGCTGAAACAGAGAGCGCGAAACAGAGGGACTGAAACAGAGGGCGAGAAACAGAGGGGCTTAAACAGAGGGCGAGAAACAGAGGGGCTGAAACAGAGGGCGAGAAACAGAGGGGCTGAAACAGAGGGCAAGAAACAGAGTGGCTGAAACAGAGTGGCTGAAACAGAGGGCGAGAAACAGAGGGGCTGAATCAGACAGGCTGAATCAGATGGGCTGAAACAGAGGGGCTGAAACAGAGGGCGAGAAACAGAGGGCGAGAAACAGAGGGCGAGAAACAGTGGGGCTGAAACAGAGGGCGAGAAACAGCGAGGCTGAAACACAGGGCGAGAAACAGAGGGGCTGAAACAGAGGGCGAGAAACAGAGGGGCTGAAACAGAGGGACTGAAACAGAAGGGCTGAAACAGAGGGGCTGAAACAGAGGGCGAGAAACAGAGTGGCTGAAACTGAGAGCGAGAAACAGAGTGGCTGAAACAGAGGGCAAGAAACAGAGGGGCTGAAACAGAGGGCGAGAAGCAGAGGGGCTGAAACAGAGGGGCTGAAACAGAGGGGCGGAAACAGTGGGGCTGAAACAGAGAGCGAGAAACAGAGGGGCTGAAACAGAGGGGCTGAAACAGAGGGCTAGAAACAGAGGGGCTGAAACAGAGGGCGAGAAACAGAGGGGCTGAAACAGAGGGCGAGAAACAGAGGGCGAGAAACAGAGGGACTGAAACAGAGGGTCTGAAACAGAGGGGCTGAAACAGAGGGCGAGAAACAGAGTGGCTGAAACAGAGGGCGAGAAACAGAGGGGCTGAAACAGAGGGTGAGAAACATAGTGGCTGAAACAAAGGGGCTGAAACAGTGGGGCTAAAATAGAGGGGCTGAAACAGAGGGCGAGAAACAGAGGGGCTGAAACAGAGGGCGAGAAACAGAGGGGCTGAAACAGAGGGAAAGAAACAGAGTGGCTGAAACCGAGTGGCTGAAACAGAAGGGCTGAAACAGAGGTGCTGAAACAGAGGGCGAGAAACAGAGGGGCTGAATCAGAGGGGCTGAATCAGAGGGGCTGAAACAGAGGGGCTGAATCAGAGGGGCTGAAACAGAAGGCGAGAAACAGAGGGGCTGAAACAGAGGGCGAGAAACAGAGGGGCAGAAACAGAGGGCGAGAAACAGAGGGGCTGAAACAGAGGGGCTGAAACAGAGGGGCTGAAACAGAGGGCAAGAAACAGAGGGGCTGAAACAGAGGGCGAGAAACAGAGGGGCTGAAACAGAGGGGCTGAAACAGAGCGGCTGAAACAGAGGGCGAGAAACAGAGGGGCTGAAACAAAGGGCGAGAAACAGAGGGGCTGAAACAGAGGGGCAGAAACAGAGGGGCTGAAACAGAGGGGCTGAATCGGAGGGGCTGAAACAGAGGGGTTGAAACAGAGGGGCTGAAACAGAGGGCACGAAACAGAGGGGCTGAAACAGAGGGGCTGAAACAGAGGGGCAGAAACAGAGGGCGAGAAACAGAGGGGCTGAAACAGAGGGGCTGAAACAGAGGGCGAGAAACAGAGGGGCTGAATCAGAGGGGCTGAATCAGAGGCGCTGAAACAGAGGTGCTGAAACAAAGGGCGAGAAACAGAGGGACTGAATCAGAGGGGCTGAAACAGAGGGGCTGAAACAGACGGGCTGAAACAGAGAGCCTGAAACAGAGGGGCTGAAACAGAGGGGCTGAAACAGAGGGCGAGAAACAGAGGGGCTGAAACAAAGGGCGAGAAACAGAGGGGCTGAAACAGAGGGGCAGAAACAGAGGGGCTGAAACAGAGGGGCTGAATCGGAGGGGCTGAAACAGAGGGGTTGAAACAGAGGGGCTGAAACAGAGGGGCTGAATCAGAGGGGCTGAAACAGAGGGCGAGAAACAGAGGGGCTGAAACAGAGGGGCTGAATCAGAGGGGCTGAAACAGAGGGGCTGAAACAGAGGGCGAGAAACAGAGAGGCTGAAACAGAGGGAGAGAAACAGAGGGGCTGAAACAGAGTGCAAGAAACAGAGGGGCTGAAACAGAGGGCGAGAAACAGAGGGGCTGAAACAGAGGGGCTGAAACAGAGGGGCTGAAACAGAGGGCGAGAAACAGAGAGGCTGAAACAGAGGGAAAGAAACAGAGGGGCTGAAACAGAGGGCGAGAAACAGAGAGGCTGAAACAGAGGGAGAGAAACAGAGGGGCTGAAACAGAGGGCAAGAAACAGAGGGGCTGAAACAGAGGGCGAGAAACAGAGGGGCTGAAACAGAGGGGCTGAAACAGAGGGGCTGAAACAGAGGGCGAGAAACAGAGGGGCTGAAACAGAGGGGCTGAATCAGAGGGGCTGAAACAGAGGGGCTGAAACAGAGGGCGAGAAACAGAGAGGCTGAAACAGAGGGAGAGAAACAGAGGGGCTGAAACAGAGGGCAAGAAACAGAGGGTCTGAAACAGAGGGCGAGAAACAGAGGGGCTGAAACAGAGGGGCTGAAACAGAGGGGCTGAAACAGAGGGCGAGAAACAGAGGGGCTGAAACAGAGGGCGAGAAACAGAGGGCCTGAAACAGAGGGCGAGAAACAGAGGGAGAGAAACAGAGGGACTGAAACAGAGGGTCTGAAACAGAGGGGCTGAAACAGAGGGCGAGAAACAGAGGGGCTGAAACGGAGGGCGAGAAACAGAGGGGCTGAAACAGAGGGCGAGAAACAGAGGGGCTGAAACAGAGGGGCTGAAACAGAGGGGCTGAAACAGAGGGGCTGAAACAGAGGGTGAGAAATAAAGGGGCTGAAACAGAGGGCGAGAAACAGAGGGGCTGAAACAGAGGGCGAGAAACAGAGGGGCTGAAACAGAGGGGCTGAAACAGAGGGGCTGAAACAGAGAGCAAGAAATAGAGGAGCTGAAAAAGAGGGCAAGAAACAGAGGGGCTGAAACAGAGGGTGAGAAACAGAGGGGCTGAATCAGAGGGGCTGAAACAAATGCCGAGAAACAGAGGGGCTGAAACAGAGGGCGAGAAACAGAGGGGCTGAAACAGAGGGGCTGAAACAGAGGGTGAGAAACAGACGGGCTGAAACAGAGGGCGAGAAACAGAGGGGCTGAAACAGAGGGGCAGAAACAGAGGGGCTGAATCAGAGGGGCGGAAACAGAGGGCGAGAAACAGAGGGGCAGATACAGAGGGCAAGAAACAAAGGGGCTGAAACAGAGGGCGAGAAACAGACGGGCAGAAACAGAGAGCGAGAAACAGAGGGACTGAAACAGAGGGGCTGAAACAGAGAGCGCGAAACAGAGGGACTGAAACAGACGGCGAGAAACAGAGGGGCTGAAACAGAGGGCGAGAAACAGAGGGGCTGAAACAGAGGGCGAGAAACAGACGGGCAGAAACAGAGGGCGAGAAACAGAGGGACTGAAACAAAGGGTCTGAAACAGAGAGCGCGAAACAGAGGGCGAGAAACAGAGGGGCTGAAACAGCGGGCAAGAAACAGAGGGGCTGAAACAGAGGGCGAGAAACAGAGGGGCTGAAACAGAGGGCAAGAAACAGAGGGGCTGAAACAGAGTGTCTGAAACAGAGGTCGAGAAACAGAGGGGCTGAATCAGACAGGCTGAATCAGATGGGCTGAAACAGAGGGGCTGAAACAGAGGGCGAGAAACAGAGTGGCTGAAACAGAGGGCGAGAAACAGAGGGCGAGATACAGAGGGGCTGAAAAAGTGGGGTTGAAACAAAGGGGCTGAAACAAAGCGAATGATACAGAGGGCGAGAAACAGAGGGGCTGAAACAGAGGGCGAGAAACAGAGGGGCTGAAACAGAGGGGCTGAAACAGAGGGCGAGAAACAGAGGGGCTGAAACAGAGGGCAAGAAACAGAGGGGCTGAAACCGAGTGGCTGAAACAGAAGGGCTGAAACAGAGGGGCTGAAACAGAGTGCGAGAAACAGAGGGGCTGAATCAGAGGGGCTGAATCAGAGGGGCTGAAACAGAGGGGCTGAATCAGAGGGGCTGAAACAGAAGGCGAGAAACAGAGGGGCTGAAACAGAGGGCGAGAAACAGAGGGGCTGAAACAGAGGGGCTGAAACAGAGGGGCTGAAACAGAGGGCAAGAAACAGAGGGGCTGAAACAGAGGGTGAGAAACAGAGGGGCTGAAACAGAGGGGCTGAAACAGAGGGCGAGAAACAGAGGGGCTGAAACAAAGGGCGAGAAACAGAGGGGCTGAAACAGTGGGGCAGAAACAGAGGGGCTGAAACAGAGGGGCTGAATCGGAGGGGCTGAAACAGAGGGGCTGAAACAGAGGGGCTGAAACAGAGGGCAAGAAACAGAGGGGCTGAAACAGAGGGGCTGAAACAGAGGGGCAGAAACAGAGGGCGACAAACAGAGGGGCTGAAACAGAGGGGCTGAAACAGAGGGCGAGAAACAGAGGGGCTGAATCAGAGGGGCTGAAACAGAGGGGCTGAAACAGAGGGGCTGAAACAGAGGGCGAGAAACTAAGGGACTGAATCAGAGGGGCTGAAACAGACGGGCTGAAACAGAGAGCCTGAAACAGAGGGGCTGAAACAGAGGGGCTGAAATAGAGGGGCTGAAACAGAGGGGGTGAATCAGAGGGGCTGAAACAGAGGGGCTGAATCAGAGGGGCTGAAACAGAGGGCGAGAAACAGAGGGGCTGAAACAGTGGGGCTGAATCAGAGGGGCTGAAACAGAGGGGCTGAAACAGAGGGCGAGAAACAGAGAGGCTGAAACAGAGGGCGAGAAACAGAGGGGCTGAAACAGAGGGCAAGAAACAGAGGGGCTGAAACAGAGGGCGAGAAACAGAGGTGCTGAAACAGAGGGGCTGAAACAGAGGGGCTGAAACAGAGGGGCTGAAACAAAGGGCGAGAAACAGAGGGGCTGAAACAGAGGGCGAGAAACAGAGGGGCTGAAACAGAGGGCGAGAAACAGAGGGCGAGAAACAGAGGGACTGAAACAGAGGGTCTGAAACAGAGGGGCTGAAACAAAGCGAATGATACAGAGGGCGAGAAACAGAGGGGCTGAAACAGAGGGCGAGAAACAGAGGGGCTGAAACAGAGGGGCTGAAACAGAGGGCGAGAAACAGAGGGGCTGAAACAGAGGGCAAGAAACAGAGGGGCTGAAACCGAGTGGCTGAAACAGAAGGGCTGAAACAGAGGGGCTGTAACAGAGTGCGAGAAACAGAGGGGCTGAATCAGAGGGGCTGAATCAGAGGGGCTGAAACAGAGGGGCTGAATCAGAGGGGCTGAAACAGAAGGCGAGAAACAGAGGGGCTGAAACAGAGGGCGAGAAACAGAGGGGCTGAAACACAGGGGCTGAAACAGAGGGGCTGAAACAGAGGGCAAGAAACAGAGGGGCTGAAACAGAGGGTGAGAAACAGAGGGGCTGAAACAGAGGGGCTGAAACAGAGGGCGAGAAACAGAGGGGCTGAAACAAAGGGCGAGAAACAGAGGGGCTGAAACAGAGGGGCAGAAACAGAGGGGCTGAAACAGAGGGGCTGAATCGGAGGGGCTGAAACAGAGGGGCTGAAACAGAGGGGCTGAAACAGAGGGCAAGAGACAGAGGGGCTGAAACAGAGGGGCTGAAACAGAGGGGCAGAAACAGAGGGCGAGAAACAGAGGGGCTGAAACAGAGGGGCTGAAACAGAGGGCGAGAAACAGAGGGGCTGAATCAGAGGGGCTGAAACAGAGGGGCTGAAACAGAGGGGCTGAAACAGAGGGCGAGAAACTAAGGGACTGAATCAGAGGGGCTGAAACAGACGGGCTGAAACAGAGAGCCTGAAACAGAGGGGCTGAAACAGAGGGGCTGAAATAGAGGGGCTGAAACAGAGGGGGTGAATCAGAGGGGCTGAAACAGAGGGGCTGAATCAGAGGGGCTGAAACAGAGGGCGAGAAACAGAGGGGCTGAAACAGTGGGGCTGAATCAGAGGGGCTGAAACAGAGGGGCTGAAACAGAGGGCGAGAAACAGAGAGGCTGAAACAGAGGGCGAGAAACAGAGGGGCTGAAACAGAGGGCAAGAAACAGAGGGGCTGAAACAGAGGGCGAGAAACAGAGGTGCTGAAACAGAGGGGCTGAAACAGAGGGGCTGAAACAGAGGGGCTGAAACAAAGGGCGAGAAACAGAGGGGCTGAAACAGAGGGCGAGAAACAGAGGGGCTGAAACAGAGGGCGAGAAACAGAGGGCGAGAAACAGAGGGACTGAAACAGAGGGTCTGAAACAGAGGGGCTGAAACAGAGGGCGAGAAACAGAGGGGCTGAAACGGAGGGCGAGAAACAGAGGGGCTGAAACAGAGGGCGAGAAACAGAGGGGCTGAAACAGAGGGGCTGAAACAGTGGGGCTGAAACAGAGGGGCTGAAACAGAGGGTGAGAAATAAAGGGGCTGAAACAGAGGGCGAGAAACAGAGGGGCTGAAACAGATGGCGAGAAACAGAGGGGCTGAAACAGAGGGCGAGAAACAGAGGGGCTGAAACAGAGGGGCTGAAACAGAGGGGCTGAAACAGAGGGCAAGAAATAGAGGGAATGAAAAAGAGGGCGAGAAACAGAGTGGCTGAAACAGAGGGTGAGAAACAGAGGGGCTGAATCAGAGGGGCTGAAACAAATGCCGAGAAACAGAGGGGCTGAAACAGAGTGCGAGAAACAGAGGGGCTGAAACAGAGGGTGAGAAACAGAGGGGCTGAAACAGAGGGCGAGAAACAGAGGGGCTGAAACAGAGGGGCAGAAACAGAGGGGCTGAATCAGAGTGGCTGATTCAGAGGGTCTGAAACAGAGGGGCTGAATCAGAGGGGCGGAAACAGAGGGCGAGAAACAGAGGGGCAGAAACAGAGGGCAAGAAACAGAGGGGCTGAAACAGAGGGCGAGAAACAGACGGGCAGAAACAGAGAGCGAGAAACAGAGGTACTGAAACAGAGGGGCTGAAACAGAGAGCGCGAAACAGAGGGACTGAAACAGAGGGCGAGAAACAGAGGGGCTTAAACAGAGGGCGAGAAACAGAGGGGCTGAAACAGAGGGCGAGAAACAGAGGGGCTGAAACAGAGGGCAAGAAACAGAGTGGCTGAAACAGAGTGGCTGAAACAGAGGGCGAGAAACAGAGGGGCTGAATCAGACAGGCTGAATCAGATGGGCTGAAACAGAGGGGCTGAAACAGAGGGCGAGAAACAGAGGGCGAGAAACAGAGGGCGAGAAACAGTGGGGCTGAAACAGAGGGCGAGAAACAGCGAGGCTGAAACACAGGGCGAGAAACAGAGGGGCTGAAACAGAGGGCGAGAAACAGAGGGGCTGAAACAGAGGGACTGAAACAGAAGGGCTGAAACAGAGGGGCTGAAACAGAGGGCGAGAAACAGAGTGGCTGAAACTGAGAGCGAGAAACAGAGTGGCTGAAACAGAGGGCAAGAAACAGAGGGGCTGAAACAGAGGGCGAGAAGCAGAGGGGCTGAAACAGAGGGGCTGAAACAGAGGGGCGGAAACAGTGGGGCTGAAACAGAGAGCGAGAAACAGAGGGGCTGAAACAGAGGGGCTGAAACAGAGGGCTAGAAACAGAGGGGCTGAAACAGAGGGCGAGAAACAGAGGGGCTGAAACAGAGGGCGAGAAACAGAGGGCGAGAAACAGAGGGACTGAAACAGAGGGTCTGAAACAGAGGGGCTGAAACAGAGGGCGAGAAACAGAGTGGCTGAAACAGAGGGCGAGAAACAGAGGGGCTGAAACAGAGGGTGAGAAACATAGTGGCTGAAACAAAGGGGCTGAAACAGTGGGGCTAAAATAGAGGGGCTGAAACAGAGGGCGAGAAATAGAGGGTCTGAAACAGAGGGCGAGAAACCGGGAGGCTGAAACAGAGGGCGAGAAACAGAGGGGCTGAAACAGAGGGCGAGAAACAGAGGGGCTGAAACAGCGGGCGAGAAACAGAGGGGCTGAAACAGAGGGCGAGAAACAGAGGAGCTGAAACAGAGGGCGAGAAACAGAGGGGCTGAAACAGAGGGGCTGAAACAGAGGGGCTGAAACAGAGGGCGAGAAACAGAGGGGCTGAAACAGAGGGCGAGAAACAGAGGGGCTGAATCAGAGGGGCTGAAACAGAGGGTGAGAAACAGAGGGGCTGAAACAGAGGGCGAGAAACAGAGGGGCAGAAACAGAGGGCGAGAAACAGAGGGGCTGAAACAGAGGGGCTGAAGCAGAGGGGCTGAAACAGAGGGCGAGAAACAGAGGGGCTGAAACAAAGGGCGAGAAACAGAGGGGCTGAAACAGAGGGGCAGAAACAGAGGGGCTGAAACAGAGGGGCTGAATCGGAGGGGCTGAAACAGAGGGGCTGAAACAGAGGGGCTGAAACAGAGAGTGCGAAACAGAGGGGCTGAAACAGAGGGCGAGAAACAGAGGGGCTAAAACAGAGGGCGATAAACAGAGGGGCTGAAACAGAGGGCAAGAAAGAGAGGGGCTGAAACCGAGTGGCTGAAACAGAAGGGCTGAAACAGAGGGGCTGAAACAGAGGGCGAGAAACAGAGGGGCTGAATCAGAGGGGCTGAAACAGAGGGGCTGAAACAGAAGGCGAGAAACAGACGGGCTGAAACAGAGGGCGAGAAACAGAGGGGCAGAAACAGAGGGCGAGAAACAGAGGGGCTGAAACAGAGGGGCTGAAACAGAGGGCAAGAAACAGAGGGGCTGAAACAGAGGGCGAGAAACAGAGGGGCTGAAACAGAGGGGCTGAAACAGAGGGGCTGAAACAGAGGGCGAGAAACAGAGGGGCTGAAACAAAGGGCGAGAAACAGAGGGGCGGAAACAGAGGGGCAGAAACAGAGGGGCTGAAACAGAGGGGCTGAATCGGAGGGGCTGAAACAGAGGGGCTGAAACAGAGGGGCTGAAACAGAGGGCAAGAAATAGAGGGGCTGAAAAAGAGGGCAAGAAACAGAGGGGCTGAAACAGAGGGTGAGAAACAGAGGGGCTGAATCAGAGGGGCTGAAACAAATGCCGAGAAACAGAGGGGCTGAAACAGAGGGCGAGAAACAGAGGGGCTGAAACAGAGGGGCTGAAACAGGGTGAGAAACAGAGGGGCTGAAACAGAGGGCGAGAAACAGAGGGGCTGAAACAGAGGGGCAGAAACAGAGGGGCTGAATCAGAGGGGCGGAAACAGAGGGCGAGAAACAGAGGGGCAGATACAGAGGGCAAGAAACAGAGGGGCTGAAACAGAGGGCGAGAAACAGACGGGCAGAAACAGAGAGCGAGAAACAGAGGGACTGAAACAGAGGGGCTGAAACAGAGAGCGCGAAACTGAGGGACTGAAACAGAGGGCGAGAAACAGAGGGGCTGAAACAGAGGGCGAGAAACAGAGGGGCTGAAACAGAGGGCGAGAAACAGACGGGCAGAAACAGAGGGCGAGAAACAGAGGGACTGAAACAAAGGGTCTGAAACAGAGAGTGCGAAACAGAGGGCGAGAAACAGAGGGGCTGAAACAGCGTGCAAGAAACAGAGGGGCTGAAACAGAGGGCGAGAAACAGAGGGGCTGAAACAGAGGGCAAGAAACAGAGGGGCTGAAACAGAGTGTCTGAAACAGAGGTCGAGAAACAGAGGGGCTGAATCAGACAGGCTGAATCAGATGGTCTGAAACAGAGGGGCTGAAACAGAGAGCGAGAAACAGAGTGGCTGAAACAGAGGGCGAGAAACAGAGGGGCTGAATCAGACAGGCTGAAACAAAGGGGCTGAAACAAAGCGAATGATACAGAGGGCGAGAAACAGAGGGGCTGAAACAGAGGGCGAGAAACAGAGGGGCTGAAACAGAGGGCCTGAAACAGAGGGCGAGAAACAGAGGGGCTGAAACAGAGGGCAAGAAACAGAGGGGCTGAAACCGAGTGGCTGAAACAGAAGGGCTGAAACAGAGGGGCTGAAACAGAGGGGCTGAATCAGAGGGGCTGAAACAGAGGGACTGAATCAGAGGGGCTGAAACAGAAGGCGAGAAACAGAGGGGCTGAATCAGAGGGGCTGAATCAGAGGGGCTGAATCAGAGGGGCTGAAACAGAAGGCGAGAAACAGAGGGGCTGAAACAGAGGGCGAGAAACAGAGGGGCTGAATCAGAGGGGCTGAATCAGAGGGGCTGAAACAGAGGGGCTGAATCAGAGGGGCTGAATCAGAGGGGCTGAAACAGAAGGCGAGAAACAGAGGGGCTGAAACAGAGGGCGAGAAACAGAGGGGCAGAAACAGAGGGCGAGAAAGAGAGGGGCTGAAACAGAGGGGCTGAAACAGAGGGGCTGAAACAGAGGGCAAGAAACAGAGGGGCTGAAACAGAGGGTGAGAAACAGAGGGGCTGAAACAGAGGGGCTGAAACAGAGGGGCTGAAACAGAGGGCGAGAAACAGAGGGGCTGAAACAGAGGGCGAGAAACAGAGGGGCTGAAACAGAGGGAAAGAAACAGAGGGGCTGAAACCGAGTGGCTGAAACAGAAGGGCTGAAACAGAGGTGCTGAAACAGAGGGCGAGAAGCAGAGGGGCTGAATCAGAGGGGCTGAATCAGAGGGGCTGAAACAGAGGGGCTGAATCAGAGGGGCTGAAACAGAAGGCGAGAAACAGAGGGGCTGAAACAGAGGCCGAGAAACAGAGGGGCAGAAACAGAGGGCGAGAAACAGAGGGGCTGAAACAGAGGGGCTGAAACAGAGGGGCTGAAACAGAGGGCAAGAAACAGAGGGGCTGAAACAGAGGGCGAGAAACAGAGGGGCTGAAACAGAGGGGCTGAAACAGAGCGGCTGAAACAGAGGGCGAGAAACAGAGGGGCTGAAACAAAGGGCGAGAAACAGAGGGGCTGAAACAGAGGGGCAGAAACAGAGGGGCTGAAACAGAGGGGCTGAATCGGAGGGGCTGAAACAGAGGGGTTGAAACAGAGGGGCTGAAACAGAGGGCAAGAAACAGAGGGGCTGAAACAGAGGGGCTGAAACAGAGGGGCAGAAACAGAGGGCGAGAAACAGAGGGGCTGAAACAGAGGGGCTGAAACAGAGGGCGAGAAACAGAGGGGCTGAATCAGAGGGGCTGAAACAGAGGGGCTGAAACAGAGGGCGAGAAACTAAGGGACTGAATCAGAGGGGCTGAAACAGAGGGGCTGAAACAGACGGGCTGAAACAGAGTGCCTGAAACAGAGGGGCTGAAACAGAGGGGCTGAAATAGAGGGGCTGAAACAGAGGGGCTGAATCAGAGGGGCTGAAACAGAGGGGCTGAATCAGAGGGGCTGAAACAGAGGGCGAGAAACAGAGGGGCTGAAACAGAGGGGCTGAATCAGAGGGGCTGAAACAGAGGGGCTGAAACAGAGGGCGAGAAACAGAGAGGCTGAAACAGAGGGCGAGAAACAGAGGGGCTGAAACAGAGGGCAAGAAACAGAGGGGCTGAAACAGAGGGCGAGAAACAGACGGGCTGAAACAGAGGGGCTGAAACAGAGGGGCTGAAACAGAGGGCGAGAAACAGAGGGGCTGAAACAGAGGGCGAGAAACAGAGGGGCTGAAACAGAGGGCGAGAAACAGAGGGAGAGAAACAGAGGGACTGAAACAGAGGGTCTGAAACAGAGGGGCTGAAACAGAGGGCGAGAAACAGAGGGGCTGAAACGGAGGGCGAGAAACAGAGGGGCTGAAACAGAGGGCGAGAAACAGAGGGGCTGAAACAGAGGGGCTGAAACAGAGGGGCTGAAACAGAGGGGCTGAAACAGAGGGTGAGAAATAAAGGGGCTGAAACAGAGGGCGAGAAACAGAGGGTCTGAAACAGAGGGCGAGAAACAGAGGGGCTGAAACAGAGGGCGAGAAACAGAGGGGCTGAAACAGAGGGTCTGAAACAGAGGGGCTGAAACAGAGGGCAAGAAATAGAGGGGCTGTAAAAGAGGGCAAGAAACAGAGGGGCTGAAACAGAGGGTGAGAAACAGAGGGGCTGAATCAGAGGGGCTGAAACAAATGCCGAGAAACAGAGGGGCTGAAACAGAGGGCGAGAAACAGAGGGGCTGAAACAGAGGGGCTGAAACAGAGGGTGAGAAACAGAGGGGCTGAAACAGAGGGCGAGAAACAGAGGGGCTGAAACAGAGGGGCAGAAACAGAGGGGCTGAATTAGAGGGGCGGAAACAGATGGCGAGAAACAGAGGGGCAGATACAGAGGGCAAGAAACAGAGGGGCTGAAACAGAGGGCGAGAAACAGACGGGCAGAAACAGAGAGCGAGAAACAGAGGGACTGAAACAAAGGGTCTGAAACAGAGAGCGCGAAACAGAGGGCGAGAAACAGAGGGGCTGAAACAGAGGGCAAGAAACAGAGGGGCTGAAACAGAGTGTCTGAAACAGAGGTCGAGAAACAGAGGGGCTGAATCAGACAGGCTAAATCAGATGGTCTGAAACAGAGGGGCTGAAACAGAGGGCGAGAAACAGAGGGGCTGAAACAGAGGGCGAGAAACAGAGGGCGAGAAACAGAGGGGCTGAAAAAGTGGGGCTGAAACAAAGGGGCTGAAACAAAGCGAATGATACAGAGGGCGAGAAACAGAGGGGCTGAAACAGAGGGCGAGAAACAGAGGGGCTGAAACAGAGGGCCTGAAACAGAGGGCGAGAAACAGAGGGGCTGAAACAGAGGGCAAGAAACAGAGGGGCTGAAACCGAGTGGCTGAAACAGACGGGCTGAAACAGAGGGGCTGAAACAGAGGGGCTGAAACAGAAGGCGAGAAACAGAGGGGCTGAATCAGAGGGGCTGAATCAGAGGGGCTGAATCAGAGGGGCTGAAACAGAAGGCGAGAAACAGAGGGGTTGAAACAGAGGGCGAGAAACAGAGGGGCTGAATCAGAGGGGCTGAATCAGAGGGGCTGAAACAGAGGGGCTGAATCAGAGGGGCTGAATCAGAGGGGCTGAAACAGAAGGCGAGAAACAGAGGGGCTGAAACAGAGGGCGAGAAACAGAGGGGCAGAAACAGAGGGCGAGAAAGAGAGGGGCTGAAACAGAGGGGCTGAAACAGAGGGGCTGAAACAGAGGGCAAGAAACAGAGGGGCTGAAACAGAGGGTGAGAAACAGAGGGGCTGAAACAGAGGGGCTGAAACAGAGGGGCTGAAACACAGGGCGAGAAACAGAGGGGCTGAAACAGAGGGCGAGAAACAGAGGGGCTGAAACAGAGGGAAAGAAACAGAGGGGCTGAAACCGAGTGGCTGAAACAGAAGGGCTGAAACAGAGGTGCTGAAACAGAGGGCGAGAAGCAGAGGGGCTGAATCAGAGGGGCTGAATCAGAGGGGCTGAAACAGAGGGGCTGAATCAGAGGGGCTGAAACAGAAGGCGAGAAACAGAGGGGCTGAAACAGAGGCCGAGAAACAGAGGGGCAGAAACAGAGGGCGAGAAACAGAGGGGCTGAAACAGAGGGGCTGAAACAGAGGGGCTGAAACAGAGGGCAAGAAACAGAGGGGCTGAAACAGAGGGCGAGAAACAGAGGGGCTGAAACAGAGGGGCTGAAACAGAGCGGCTGAAACAGAGGGCGAGAAACAGAGGGGCTGAAACAAAGGGCGAGAAACAGAGGGGCTGAAACAGAGGGGCAGAAACAGAGGGGCTGAAACAGAGGGGCTGAATCGGAGGGGCTGAAACAGAGGGGTTGAAACAGAGGGGCTGAAACAGAGGGCAAGAAACAGAGGGGCTGAAACAGAGGGGCTGAAACAGAGGGGCAGAAACAGAGGGCGAGAAACAGAGGGGCTGAAACAGAGGGGCTGAAACAGAGAGCGAGAAACAGAGGGGCTGAATCAGATGGGCTGAATCAGAGGGGCTGAAACAGAGGGGCTGAAACAGAGGGCGAGAAACTAAGGGACTGAATCAGAGGGGCTGAAACAGAGGGGCTGAAACAGACGGGCTGAAACAGAGAGCCTGAAACAGAGGGGCTGAAACAGAGGGGCTGAAATAGAGGGGCTGAAACAGAGGGGCTGAATCAGAGGGGCTGAAACAGAGTGGCTGAATCAGAGGGGCTGAAACAGAGGGCGAGAAACAGAGGGGCTGAAACAGAGGGGCTGAATCAGAGGGGCTGAAACAGAGGGGCTGAAACAGAGGGCGAGAAACAGAGAGGCTGAAACAGAGGGCGAGAAACAGAGGGGCTGAAACAGAGGGCAAGAAACAGAGGGGCTGAAACAGAGGGCGAGAAACAGAGGGGCTGAAACAGAGGGGCTGAAACAGAGGGGCTGAAACAGAGGGCGAGAAACAGAGGGGCTGAAACAGAGGGCGAGAAACAGAGGGGCTGAAACAGAGGGCGAGAAACAGAGGGAGAGAAACAGAGGGACTGAAACAGAGGGTCTGAAACAGAGGGGCTGAAACAGAGGGCGAGAAACAGAGGGGCTGAAACGGAGGGCGAGAAACAGAGGGGCTGAAACAGAGGGCGAGAAACAGAGGGGCTGAAACAGAGGGGCTGAAACAGAGGGGCTGAAACAGAGGGGCTGAAACAGAGGGTGAGAAATAAAGGGGCTGAAACAGAGGGCGAGAAACAGAGGGTCTGAAACAGAGGGCGAGAAACAGAGGGGCTGAAACAGAGGGCGAGAAACAGAGGGGCTTAAACAGAGGGTCTGAAACAGAGGGGCTGAAACAGAGGGCAAGAAATAGAGGGGCTGTAAAAGAGGGCAAGAAACAGAGGGGCTGAAACAGAGGGTGAGAAACAGAGGGGCTGAATCAGAGGGGCTGAAACAAATGCCGAGAAACAGAGGGGCTGAAACAGAGGGCGAGAAACAGAGGGGCTGAAACAGAGGGGCTGAAACAGAGGGTGAGAAACAGAGGGGCTGAAACAGAGGGCGAGAAACAGAGGGGCTGAAACAGAGGGGCAGAAACAGAGGGGCTGAATTAGAGGGGCGGAAACAGAGGGCGAGAAACAGAGGGGCAGATACAGAGGGCAAGAAACAGAGGGGCTGAAACAGAGGGCGAGAAACAGACGGGCAGAAACAGAGAGCGAGAAACAGAGGGACTGAAACAGAGGGGCTGAAACAGAGAGCGCGAAACAGAGGGACTGAAACAGAGGGCGAGAAACAGAGGGGCTGAAACAGAGGGCGAGAAACAGAGGGGCTGAAACAGAGGGCGAGAAACAGACGGGCAGAAACAGAGGGCGAGAAACAGAGGGACTGAAACAAAGGGTCTGAAACAGAGAGCGCGAAACAGAGGGCGAGAAACAGAGGGGCTGAAACAGCGGGCAAGAAACAGAGGGGCTGAAACAGAGGGCGAGAAACAGAGGGGCTGAAACAGAGGGCAAGAAACAGAGGGGCTGAAACAGAGTGTCTGAAACAGAGGTCGAGAAACAGAGGGGCTGAATCAGACAGGCTGAATCAGATGGGCTAAAACAGAGGGGCTGAAACAGAGGGCGAGAAACAGTGTGGCTGAAACAGAGGGCGAGAAACAGAGGGCGAGAAACAGAGGGGCTGAAAAAGTGGGGTTGAAACAAAGGGGCTGAAACAAAGCGAATGATACAGAGGGCGAGAAACAGAGGGGCTGAAACAGAGGGGAGAAACAGAGGGGCTGAAACAGAGCGGCTGAAACAGAGGGCGAGAAACAGAGGGGCTGAAACAGAGGGCAAGAAACAGAGGGGCTGAAACCGAGTGGCTGAAACAGAAGGGCTGAAACAGAGGGGCTGAAACAGAGTGCGAGAAACAGAGGGGCTGAATCAGAGGGGCTGAATCAGAGGGGCTGAAACAGAGGGGCTGAATCAGAGAGGCTGAAACAGAAGGCGAGAAACAGAGGGGCTGAAACAGAGGGCGAGAAACAGAGGGGCAGAAACAGAGGGCGAGAAACAGAGGGGCTGAAACAGAGGGGCTGAAACAGAGGGGCTGAAACAGAGGGCAAGAAACAGAGGGGCTGAAACAGAGGGTGAGAAACAGAGGGGCTGAAACAGAGGGGCTGAAACAGAGGGGCTGAAACAGAGGGCGAGAAACAGAGGGGCTGAAACAAAGGGCGAGAAACAGAGGGGCTGAAACAGAGGGGCAGAAACAGAGGGGCTGAAACAGAGGGGCTGAATCGGAGGGGCTGAAACAGAGGGGCTGAAACAGAGGGGCTGAAACAGAGGGCAAGAAACAGAGGGGCTGAAACAGAGGGGCTGAAACAGAGGGGCAGAAACAGAGGGCGAGAAACAGAGGGGCTGAATCAGAGGGGCTGAATCAGAGGGGCTGAAACAGAGGGGCTGAAACAGAGGGGCTGAAACAGAGGGCAAGAAATAGAGGGGCTGAAAAAGAGGGCGAGAAACAGAGGGGCTGAAACAGAGGGTGAGAAACCGAGGGGCTGAATCAGAGGGGCTGAAACAAATGCCGAGAAACAGAGGGGCTGAAACAGAGGGCGAGAAACAGAGGGGCTGAAACAGAGGGGCTGAAACAGAGGGTGAGAAACAGAGGGGCTGAAACAGAGGGCGAGAAACAGAGGGGCTGAAACAGAGGGGCAGAAACAGAGGGGCTGAATTAGAGGGGCGGAAACAGAGGGCGAGAAACAGAGGGGCAGATACAGAGGGCAAGAAACAGAGGGGCTGAAACAGAGGGCGAGAAACAGACGGGCAGAAACAGAGAGCGAGAAACAGAGGGACTGAAACAGAGGGGCTGAAACAGAGAGCGCGAAACAGAGGGACTGAAACAGAGGGCGAGAAACAGAGGGGCTGAAACAGAGGGCGAGAAACAGAGGGGCTGAAACAGAGGGCGAGAAACAGACGGGCAGAAACAGAGGGCGAGAAACAGAGGGACTGAAACAAAGGGTCTGAAACAGAGAGCGCGAAACAGAGGGCGAGAAACAGAGGGGCTGAAACAGCGGGCAAGAAACAGAGGGGCTGAAACAGAGGGCGAGAAACAGAGGGGCTGAAACAGAGGGCAAGAAACAGAGGGGCTGAAACAGAGTGTCTGAAACAGAGGTCGAGAAACAGAGGGGCTGAATCAGACAGGCTGAATCAGATGGGCTAAAACAGAGGGGCTGAAACAGAGGGCGAGAAACAGTGTGGCTGAAACAGAGGGCGAGAAACAGAGGGCGAGAAACAGAGGGGCTGAAAAAGTGGGGTTGAAACAAAGGGGCTGAAACAAAGCGAATGATACAGAGGGCGAGAAACAGAGGGGCTGAAACAGAGGGGAGAAACAGAGGGGCTGAAACAGAGCGGCTGAAACAGAGGGCGAGAAACAGAGGGGCTGAAACAGAGGGCAAGAAACAGAGGGGCTGAAACCGAGTGGCTGAAACAGAAGGGCTGAAACAGAGGGGCTGAAACAGAGTGCGAGAAACAGAGGGGCTGAATCAGAGGGGCTGAATCAGAGGGGCTGAAACAGAGGGGCTGAATCAGAGAGGCTGAAACAGAAGGCGAGAAACAGAGGGGCTGAAACAGAGGGCGAGAAACAGAGGGGCAGAAACAGAGGGCGAGAAACAGAGGGGCTGAAACAGAGGGGCTGAAACAGAGGGGCTGAAACAGAGGGCAAGAAACAGAGGGGCTGAAACAGAGGGTGAGAAACAGAGGGGCTGAAACAGAGGGGCTGAAACAGAGGGGCTGAAACAGAGGGCGAGAAACAGAGGGGCTGAAACAAAGGGCGAGAAACAGAGGGGCTGAAACAGAGGGGCAGAAACAGAGGGGCTGAAACAGAGGGGCTGAATCGGAGGGGCTGAAACAGAGGGGCTGAAACAGAGGGGCTGAAACAGAGGGCAAGAAACAGAGGGGCTGAAACAGAGGGGCTGAAACAGAGGGGCAGAAACAGAGGGCGAGAAACAGTGGGGCTGAATCAGAGGGGCTGAATCAGAGGGGCTGAAACAGAGGGGCTGAAACAGAGGGGCTGAAACAGAGGGCAAGAAATAGAGGGGCTGAAAAAGAGGGCGAGAAACAGAGGGGCTGAAACAGAGGGTGAGAAACCGAGGGGCTGAATCAGAGGGGCTGAAACAAATGCCGAGAAACAGAGGGGCTGAAACAGAGTGCGAGAAACAGAGGGGCTGAAACAGAGGGGCTGAAACAGAGGGTGAGAAACAGAGGGGCTGAAACAGAGGGCGAGAAACAGAGGGGCTGAAACAGAGGGGCAGAAACAGAGGGGCTGAATCAGAGTGGCTGATTCAGAGGGTCTGAAACAGAGGGGCTGAATCAGAGGGGCGGAAACAGAGGGCGAGTAACAGAGGGGCAGAAACAGAGGGCAAGAAACAGAGGGGCTGAAACAGAGGGCGAGAAACAGACGGGCAGAAACAGAGAGCGAGAAACAGAGGGACTGAAACAGAGGGGCTGAAACAGAGAGCGCGAAACAGAGGGACTGAAACAGAGGGCGAGAAACAGAGGGGCTGAAACAGAGGGCGAGAAACAGAGGGGCTGAAACAGAGGGCGAGAAACAGAGGGGCTGAAACAGAGGGCAAGAAACAGAGGGGCTGAAACAGAGTGGCTGAAACAGAGGGCGAGAAACAGAGGGGCTGAATCAGACAGGCTGAATCAGATGGGCTGAAACAGAGGGGCTGAAACAGAGGGCGAGAAACAGAGGGCGAGAAACAGAGGGCGAGAAACAGTGGGGCTGAAACAGAGGGCGAGAAACAGAGAGGCTGAAACAGAGGGGCTGAAACAGAGGGGCAGAAAAGAGGGCGAGAAACAGAGGGGCTGAAACAGAGGGGCTGAAACAGAGGGCGATAAATAGAGGGGCTGAATCAGAGGGGCTGAATCAGAGGGGCTGAAACAGAGGGGCTGAAACAGAGGGCGAGAAACTAAGGGACTGAATCAGAGGGGCTGAAACAGAGGGGCTGAAACAGACGGGCTGAAACAGAGAGCCTGAAACAGAGGGGCTGAAACAGATGGGCTGAAATAGAGGGGCTGAAACAGAGGGGCTGAATCAGAGGGGCTGAAACAGAGGGGCTGAATCAGAGGGGCAGAAAGAGAGGGCGAGAAACAGAGGGGCTGAAACAGTGGGGCTGAATCAGAGGGGCTGAAACAGAGGGGCTGAAACAGAGGGCGAGAAACAGAAAGGCTGAAACAGAGGGCGAGAAACAGAGGGGCTGAAACAGAGGGCAAGAAACAGAGGGGCTGAAACAGAGGGCGAGAAACAGAGGTGATGAAACAGAGGGGCTGAAACAGAGGTGCTGAAACAGAGGGGCTGAAACAAAGGGCGAGAAACAGAGGGCGAGAAACAGAGGGCGAGAAACAGTGGGGCTGAAACAGAGGGCGAGAAACAGAGAGGCTGAAACAGAGGGGCTGAAACAGAGGGGCAGAAACAGAGGGCGAGAAACAGAGGGGCTGAAACAGAGGGGCTGAAACAGAGGGCGAGAAACAGAGGGGCTGAAACGGAGGGCGAGAAACAGAGGGGCTGAAACAGAGGGCGAGAAACAGAGGGGCTGAAACAGAGGGGCTGAAACAGTGGGGCTGAAACAGAGGGGCTGAAACAGAGGGTGAGAAATAAAGGGGCTGAAACAGAGGGCGAGAAACAGAGGGGCTGAAACAGAGGGCGAGAAACAGAGGGGCTGAAACAGAGGGCGAGAAACAGAGGGGCTGAAACAGAGGGGCTGAAACAGAGGGGCTGAAACAGAGGGCAAGAAATAGAGGGGCTGAAAAAGAGGGCGAGAAACAGAGGGGCTGAAACAGAGGGTGAGAAACAGAGGGGCTGAATCAGAGGGGCTGAAACAAATGCCGAGAAACAGAGGGGCTGAAACAGAGTGCGAGAAACAGAGGGGCTGAAACAGAGGGGCTGAAACAGAGGGTGAGAAACAGAGGGGCTGAAACAGAGGGGCAGAAACAGAGGGGCTGAATCAGAGTGGCTGATTCAGAGGGTCTGAAACAGAGGAGCTGAATCAGAGGGGCGGAAACAGAGGGCGAGAAACAGAGGGGCTGAAACAGAGGGCGAGAAACAGAGGGGCTGAAACAGAGGGGCAGAAACAGAGGGGCTGAATCAGAGTGGCTGATTCAGAGGGTCTGAAACAGAGGGGCTGAATCAGAGGGGCGGAAACAGAGGGCGAGAAACAGAGGGGCAGAAACAGAGGGCAAGAAACAGAGGGGCTGCAACAGAGGGCGAGAAACAGACGGGCAGAAACAGAGAGCGAGAAACAGAGGGACTGAAACAGAGGGGCTGAAACAGAGAGCGCAAAACAGAGGGACTGAAACAGAGGGCGAGAAACAGAGGGGCTGAAACAGAGGGCGAGAAACAGAGGGGCTGAAACAGAGGGCGAGAAACAGAGGGGCTGAAACAGAGGGCAAGAAACAGAGGGGCTGAAACAGAGTGTCTGAAACAGAGGGCGAGAAACAGAGGGGCTGAATCAGACAGGCTGAATCAGATGGGCTGAAACAGAGGGGCTGAAACAGAGGGCGAGAAACAGAGGGCGAGAAACAGAGGGGCTGAAACAGAGGGGCTGAAACAGAGGGCGAGAAACAGAGAGGCTGAAACACAGGGCGAGAAACAGAGGGGCTGAAACAGAGGGCGAGAAACAGAGGGGCTGAAACAGAGGGACTGAAACAGAGGGGCTGAAACAGTTGGGCTGAAACAGAGGGCGAGAAACAGAGTGGCTGAAACAGAGAGCGAGAAACAGAGTGGCTGAAACAGAGGGTAAGAAACAGAGGGGCTGAAACAGAGGGCGAGAAACAGAGGGGCTGAAACAGAGGGGCTGAAACAGAGGGGCGGAAACAGTGGGGCTGAAACAGAGAGCGAGAAACAGAGGGGCTGAAACAGAGGGGCTGAAACAGAGGGCTAGAAACAGAGGGGCTGAAACAGAGGGCGAGAAACAGAGGGGCTGAAACAGAGGGCGAGAAACAGAGGGCGAGAAACAGAGGGACTGAAACAGAGGGCAAGAAACAGAGGGGCTGAAACAGAGGGCGAGAAACAGAGGGGCTGAAACAGAGGGGCGGAAACAGAGGGGCGGAAACAGAGGGGCTGAAACAGAGAGCGAGAAACAGAGGGGCTGAAACAGAGGGGCGGAAACAGAGGGGCTGAAACAGAGGGTGAGAAACATAGTGGCTGAAACAAAGGGGCTGAAACAGTGGGGCTAAAATAGAGGGGCTGAAACAGAGGGCGAGAAATAGAGGGGCTGAAACAGAGGGCGAGAAACCGGGAGGCTGAAACAGAGGGCGAGAAACAGAGGGGCTGAAACAGAGGGCGAGAAACAGAGGGGCTGAAACAGAGGGCGAGAAACAGAGGGGCTGAAACAGAGGGCGAGAAACAGAGGGGCTGAAACAGAGGGCGAGAAACAGAGGGGCTGAAACAGAGGGGCTGAAACAGAGGGGCTGAAACAGAGGGCGAGAAACAGAGGGGCTGAAACAGAGGGGCTGAATCAGAGGGGCTGAAACAGAGGGCGAGAAACAGAGGGGCTGAAACAGAGGGGCTGAAACAGAGGGGCTGAAACAGAGGGGCTGAAACAGAGGGCGAGAAACAGAGGGGCTGAATCAGAGTGGCTGAATCAGAGGGGCTGAAAAGAGGGCCTGAATCAGAGGGGCTGAAACAGAAGGCGAGAAACAGAGGGGCTGAAAGAGAGGGCCTGAATCAGAGGGGCTGAAACAGAAGGCGAGAAACAGAGGGGCTGAAACAGAGGGCGAGAAACAGAGGGGCAGAAACAGAGGGCGAGAAACAGTGGGGCTGAAACAGAGGGGCTGAAACAGAGGGCAAGAAACAGAGGGGCTGAAACAGAGGGCGAGAAACAGAGGGGCTGAAACAGAGGGGCTGAAGCAGAGGGGCTGAAACAGAGGGCGAGAAACAGAGGGGCTGAAACAAAGGGCGAGAAACAGAGGGGCTGAAACAGAGGGGCAGAAACAGAGGGGCTGAAACAGAGGGGCTGAATCGGAGGGGCTGAAACAGAGGGGCTGAAACAGAGGGGCTGAAACAGAGAGTGCGAAACAGAGGGGCTGAAACAGAGGGCGAGAAACAGAGGGGCTAAAACAGAGGGCGATAAACAGAGGGGCTGAAACAGAGGGCAAGAAAGAGAGGGGCTGAAACCGAGTGGCTGAAACAGAAGGGCTGAAACAGAGGGGCTGAAACAGAGGGCGAGAAACAGAGGGGCTGAATCAGAGGGGCTGAAACAGAGGGGCTGAAACAGAAGGCGAGAAACAGACGGGCTGAAACAGAGGGCGAGAAACAGAGGGGCAGAAACAGAGGGCGAGAAACAGAGGGGCTGAAACAGAGGGGCTGAAACAGAGGGCAAGAAACAGAGGGGCTGAAACAGAGGGCGAGAAACAGAGGGGCTGAAACAGAGGGGCTGAAACAGAGGGGCTGAAACAGAGGGCGAGAAACAGAGGGGCTGAAACAAAGGGCGAGAAACAGAGGGGCGGAAACAGAGGGGCAGAAACAGAGGGGCTGAAACAGAGGGGCTGAATCGGAGGGGCTGAAACAGAGGGGCTGAAACAGAGGAGCTGAAACAGAGGGCAAGAAATAGAGGGGCTGAAAAAGAGGGCAAGAAACAGAGGGGCTGAAACAGAGGGTGAGAAACAGAGGGGCTGAATCAGAGGGGCTGAAACAAATGCCGAGAAACAGAGGGGCTGAAACAGAGGGCGAGAAACAGAGGGGCTGAAACAGAGGGGCTGAAACAGAGGGTGAGAAACAGAGGGGCTGAAACAGAGGGCGAGAAACAGAGGGGCTGAAACAGAGGGGCAGAAACAGAGGGCTGAATCAGAGGGGCGGAAACAGAGGGCGAGAAACAGAGGGGCAGATACAGAGGGCAAGAAACAGAGGGGCTGAAACAGAGAGCGAGAAACAGACGGGCAGAAACAGAGAGCGAGAAACAGAGGGACTGAAACAGAGGGGCTGAAACAGAGGGCGAGAAACAGAGAGGCTGAAACACAGGGCGAGAAACAGAGGGGCTGAAACAGAGGGCGAGAAACAGAGGGGCTGAAACAGAGGGACTGAAACAGAGGGGCTGAAACAGTTGGGCTGAAACAGAGGGCGAGAAACAGAGTGGCTGAAACAGAGAGCGAGAAACAGAGTGGCTGAAACAGAGGGCAAGAAACAGAGGGGCTGAAACAGAGGGCGAGAAACAGAGGGGCTGAAACAGAGGGGCTGAAACAGAGGGGCGGAAACAGTGGGGCTGAAACAGAGAGCGAGAAACAGAGGGGCTGAAACAGAGGGGCTGAAACAGAGGGCTAGAAACAGAGGGGCTGAAACAGAGGGCGAGAAACAGAGGGGCTGAAACAGAGGGCGAGAAACAGAGGGCGAGAAACAGAGGGACTGAAACAGAGGGCAAGAAACAGAGGGGCTGAAACAGAGGGCGAGAAACAGAGGGGCTGAAACAGAGGGGCGGAAACAGAGGGGCGGAAACAGAGGGGCTGAAACAGAGAGCGAGAAACAGAGGGGCTGAAACAGAGGGGCGGAAACAGAGGGGCTGAAACAGAGGGTGAGAAACATAGTGGCTGAAACAAAGGGGCTGAAACAGTGGGGCTAAAATAGAGGGGCTGAAACAGAGGGCGAGAAATAGAGGGGCTGAAACAGAGGGCGAGAAACCGGGAGGCTGAAACAGAGGGCGAGAAACAGAGGGGCTGAAACAGAGGGCGAGAAACAGAGGGGCTGAAACAGAGGGCGAGAAACAGAGGGGCTGAAACAGAGGGCGAGAAACAGAGGGGCTGAAACAGAGGGCGAGAAACAGAGGGGCTGAAACAGAGGGGCTGAAACAGAGGGGCTGAAACAGAGGGCGAGAAACAGAGGGGCTGAAACAGAGGGGCTGAATCAGAGGGGCTGAAACAGAGGGCGAGAAACAGAGGGGCTGAAACAGAGGGGCTGAAACAGAGGGGCTGAAACAGAGGGGCTGAAACAGAGGGCGAGAAACAGAGGGGCTGAATCAGAGTGGCTGAATCAGAGGGGCTGAAAAGAGGGCCTGAATCAGAGGGGCTGAAACAGAAGGCGAGAAACAGAGGGGCTGAAAGAGAGGGCCTGAATCAGAGGGGCTGAAACAGAAGGCGAGAAACAGAGGGGCTGAAACAGAGGGCGAGAAACAGAGGGGCAGAAACAGAGGGCGAGAAACAGTGGGGCTGAAACAGAGGGGCTGAAACAGAGGGCAAGAAACAGAGGGGCTGAAACAGAGGGCGAGAAACAGAGGGGCTGAAACAGAGGGGCTGAAGCAGAGGGGCTGAAACAGAGGGCGAGAAACAGAGGGGCTGAAACAAAGGGCGAGAAACAGAGGGGCTGAAACAGAGGGGCAGAAACAGAGGGGCTGAAACAGAGGGGCTGAATCGGAGGGGCTGAAACAGAGGGGCTGAAACAGAGGGGCTGAAACAGAGAGTGCGAAACAGAGGGGCTGAAACAGAGGGCGAGAAACAGAGGGGCTAAAACAGAGGGCGATAAACAGAGGGGCTGAAACAGAGGGCAAGAAAGAGAGGGGCTGAAACCGAGTGGCTGAAACAGAAGGGCTGAAACAGAGGGGCTGAAACAGAGGGCGAGAAACAGAGGGGCTGAATCAGAGGGGCTGAAACAGAGGGGCTGAAACAGAAGGCGAGAAACAGACGGGCTGAAACAGAGGGCGAGAAACAGAGGGGCAGAAACAGAGGGCGAGAAACAGAGGGGCTGAAACAGAGGGGCTGAAACAGAGGGCAAGAAACAGAGGGGCTGAAACAGAGGGCGAGAAACAGAGGGGCTGAAACAGAGGGGCTGAAACAGAGGGGCTGAAACAGAGGGCGAGAAACAGAGGGGCTGAAACAAAGGGCGAGAAACAGAGGGGCGGAAACAGAGGGGCAGAAACAGAGGGGCTGAAACAGAGGGGCTGAATCGGAGGGGCTGAAACAGAGGGGCTGAAACAGAGGAGCTGAAACAGAGGGCAAGAAATAGAGGGGCTGAAAAAGAGGGCAAGAAACAGAGGGGCTGAAACAGAGGGTGAGAAACAGAGGGGCTGAATCAGAGGGGCTGAAACAAATGCCGAGAAACAGAGGGGCTGAAACAGAGGGCGAGAAACAGAGGGGCTGAAACAGAGGGGCTGAAACAGAGGGTGAGAAACAGAGGGGCTGAAACAGAGGGCGAGAAACAGAGGGGCTGAAACAGAGGGGCAGAAACAGAGGGCTGAATCAGAGGGGCGGAAACAGAGGGCGAGAAACAGAGGGGCAGATACAGAGGGCAAGAAACAGAGGGGCTGAAACAGAGAGCGAGAAACAGACGGGCAGAAACAGAGAGCGAGAAACAGAGGGACTGAAACAGAGGGGCTGAAACAGAGAGCGCGAAACAGAGGGACTGAAACAGAGGGCGAGAAACAGAGGGGCTGAAACAGAGGGCGAGAAACAGAGGGGCTGAAACAGAGGGCGAGAAACAGAGGGGCTGAATCAGAGGGTGAGAAACTAAGGGACTGAATCAGAGGGGCTGAAACAGAGGGGCTGAAACAGACGGGCTGAAACAGAGAGCCTGAAACAGAGGGGCTGAAACAGAGGGGCTGAAATAGAGGGGCTGAAACAGAGGGGCTGAATCAGAGGGGCTGAAACAGAGGGGCTGAATCAGAGGGGCTGAAACAGAGGGCGAGAAACAGAGGGGCTGAAACAGTGGGGCGGAATCAGAGGGGCTGAAACAGAGGGGCTGAAACAGAGGGCGAGAAACAGAGAGGCTGAAATAGAGGGCGAGAAACAGAGGGGCTGAAACAGAGGGCAAGAAACAGAGGGGCTGAAACAGAGGGCGAGAAACAGAGGTGCTGAAACAGAGGGGCTGAAACAGAGGGGCTGAAACAGAGGGGCTGAAACAAAGGGCGAGAAACAGAGGGGCTGAAACAGAGGGCGAGAAACAGAGGGGCTGAAACAGAGGGCGAGAAACAGAGGGCGAGAAACAGAGGGACTGAAACAGAGGGTCTGAAACAGAGGGGCTGAAACAGAGGGCGAGAAACAGAGGGGCTGAAAAGGAGGGCGAGAAACAGAGGGGCTGAAACAGAGGGCGAGAAACAGAGGGGCTGAAACAGAGGGGCTGAAACAGTGGGGCTGAAACAGAGGGGCTGAAACAGAGGGTGAGAAATAAAGGGGCTGAAACAGAGGGCGAGAAACAGAGGGGCTGAAACAGAGTGTCTGAAACAGAGGTCGAGAAACAGAGGGGCTGAATCAGACAGGCTGAATCAGATGGGCTGAAACAGAGGGGCTGAAACAGAGGGCGAGAAACAGACGGGCAGAAACAGAGAGCGAGAAACAGAGGGACTGAAACAGAGGGGCTGAAACAGAGAGCGCGAAACAGAGGGACTGAAACAGAGGGCGAGAAACAGAGGGGCTGAAACAGAGGGCGAGAAACAGAGGGGCTGAAACAGAGGGCGAGAAACAGAGGGGCTGAAACAGAGGGGCTGAAACAGAGGGCGAGAAACAGAGGGGCTGAAACAGAGGGCGAGAAACAGAGGGGCTGAATCAGATGGCGAGAAACAGAGGGGCTGAAACAGAGGGCGAGAAACAGAGGGGCTGAAACAGAGGGGCTGAAACAGAGGGCGAGAAACAGAGGGGCTGAAACAGAGGGCGAGAAACAGAGGGGCTGAATCAGAGGGGCTGAAACAGAGGGCGAGAAACAGAGGGGCTGAAACAGAGGGGCTGAAACAGAGGGGCTGAAACAGAGGGGCTGAAACAGAGGGCGAGAAACAGAGGGGCTGAATCAGAGGGGCTGAATCAGAGGGGCTGAAACAGAGGGCCTGAATCAGAGGGGCTGAAACAGAAGGCGAGAAACAGAGGGGCTGAAACAGAGGGCGAGAAACAGAGGGGCAGAAACAGAGGGCGAGAAACAGAGGGGCTGAAACAGAGGGGCTGAAGCAGAGGGGCTGAAACAGAGTGCGAGAAACAGAGGGGCTGAAACAAAGGGCGAGAAACAGAGGGGCTGAAACAGAGGGGCAGAAACAGAGGGGCTGAAACAGAGGGGCTGAATCGGAGGGGCTGAAACAGAGGGGCTGAAACAGAGGGGCTGAAACAGAGAGTGCGAAACAGAGGGGCTGAAACAGAGGGCGAGAAACAGAGGGGCTAAAACAGAGGGCGATAAACAGAGGGGCTGAAACAGAGGGCAAGAAAGAGAGGGGCTGAAACCGAGTGGCTGAAACAGAAGGGCTGAAACAGAGGGGCTGAAACAGAGGGCGAGAAACAGAGGGGCTGAATCAGAGGGGCTGAAACAGTGGGGCTGAAACAGAAGGCGAGAAACAGACGGGCTGAAACAGAGGGCGAGAAACAGAGGGGCAGAAACAGAGGGCGAGAAACAGAGGGGCTGAAACAGAGGGGCTGAAACAGAGGGCAAGAAACAGAGGGGCTGAAACAGAGGGCGAGAAACAGAGGGGCTGAAACAGAGGGGCTGATACAGAGGGGCTGAAACAGAGGGCGAGAAACAGAGGGGCTGAAACAAAGGGCGAGAAACAGAGGGGCGGAAACAGAGGGGCAGAAACAGAGGGGCTGAAACAGAGGGGCTGAATCGGAGGGGCTGAAACAGAGGGGCTGAAACAGAGGGGCTGAAACAGAGGGCAAGAAATAGAGGGGCTGAAAAAGAGGGCAAGAAACAGAGGGGCTGAAACAGAGGGTGAGAAACAGAGGGGCTGAATCAGAGGGGCTGAAACAAATGCCGAGAAACAGAGGGGCTGAAACAGAGGGCGAGAAACAGAGGGGCTGAAACAGAGGGGCTGAAACAGAGGGTGAGAAACAGAGGGGCTGAAACAGAGGGCGAGAAACAGAGGGGCTGAAACAGAGGGGCAGAAACAGAGGGGCTGAATCAGAGGGGCGGAAACAGAGGGCGAGAAACAGAGGGGCAGATACAGAGGGCAAGAAACAGAGGGGCTGAAACAGAGGGCGAGAAACAGACGGGCAGAAACAGAGAGCGAGAAACAGAGGTACTGAAACAGAGGGGCTGAAACAGAGAGCGCGAAACTGAGGGACTGAAACAGAGGGCGAGAAACAGAGGGGCTGAAACAGAGGGCGAGAAACAGAGGGGCTGAAACAGAGGGCGAGAAACAGACGGGCAGAAACAGAGGGCGAGAAACAGAGGGACTGAAACAAAGGGTCTGAAACAGAGAGCGCGAAACAGAGGGCGAGAAACAGAGGGGCTGAAACAGCGGGCAAGAAACAGAGGGGCTGAAACAGAGGGCGAGAAACAGAGGGGCTAAAACAGAGGGCAAGAAACAGAGGGGCTGAAACAGAGTGTCTGAAACAGAGGTCGAGAAACAGAGGGGCTGAATCAGACAGGCTGAATCAGATGGGCTAAAACAGAGGGGCTGAAACAGAGGGCGAGAAACAGTGTGGCTGAAACAGAGGGCGAGAAACAGAGGGCGAGAAACAGAGGGGCTGAAAAAGTGGGGCTGAAACAAAGGGGCTGAAACAAAGCGAATGATACAGAGGGCGAGAAACAGAGGGGCTGAAACAGAGGGCGAGAAACAGAGGGGCTGAAACAGAGGGGCTGAAACAGAGGGCGAGAAACAGAGGGGCTGAAACAGAGGGCAAGAAACAGAGGGGCTGAAACCGAGTGGCTGAAACAGAAGGGCTGAAACAGAGGGGCTGAAACAGAGTGCGAGAAACAGAGGGGCTGAATCAGAGGGGCTGAATCAGAGGGGCTGAAACAGAAGGCGAGAAACAGAGGGGCTGAAACAGAGGGCGAGAAACAGAGGGGCAGAAACAGAGGGCGAGAAACAGAGGGGCTGAAACAGAGGGGCTGAAACAGAGGGGCTGAAACAGAGGGCAAGAAACAGAGGGGCTGAAACAGAGGGTGAGAAACAGAGGGGCTGAAACAGAGGGGCTGAAACAGAGGGGCTGAAACAGAGGGCGAGAAACAGAGGGGCTGAAACAAAGGGCGAGAAACAGAGGGGCTGAAACAGAGGGGCAGAAACAGAGGGGCTGAAACAGAGGGGCTGAATCGGAGGGGCTGAAACAGAGGGGCTGAAACAGAGGGGCTGAAACAGAGGGCAAGAAACAGAGGGGCTGAAACAGTGGGGCTGAATCAGAGGGGCTGAAACAGAGGGGCTGAAACAGAGGGCGAGAAACAGAGAGGCTGAAACAGAGGGCGAGAAACAGAGGGGCTGAAACAGAGGGCAAGAAACAGAGGGGCTGAAACAGAGGGCGAGAAACAGAGGTGCTGAAACAGAGGGGCTGAAACAGAGGGGCTGAAACAGAGGGGCTGAAACAAAGGGCGAGAAACAGAGGGGCTGAAACAGAGGGCGAGAAACAGAGGGGCTGAAACAGAGGGCGAGAAACATAGGGCGAGAAACAGAGGGACTGAAACAGAGGGTCTGAAACAGAGGGGCTGAAACAGAGGGCGAGAAACAGAGGGGCTGAAACGGAGGGCGAGAAACAGAGGGGCTGAAACAGAGGGCGAGAAACAGAGGGGCTGAAACAGAGGGGCTGAAACAGTGGGGCTGAAACAGAGGGGCTGAAACAGAGGGTGAGAAATAAAGGGGCTGAAACAGAGGGCGAGAAACAGAGGGGCTGAAACAGAGGGCGAGAAACAGAGGGGCTGAAACAGAGGGCGAGAAACAGAGGGGCTGAAACAGAGGGGCTGAAACAGAGGGGCTGAAACAGAGGGCAAGAAATAGAGGGGCTGAAACAGAGGGCGAGAAACAGAGGGGCTGAAACAGAGGGGCTGAAACAGAGGGACTGAAACAGAGGGTCTGAAACAGAGGGGCTGAAACAGAGGGTGAGAAACAGAGGGGCTGAATCAGAGGGGCTGAAACAAATGCCGAGAAACAGAGGGGCTGAAACAGAGTGCGAGAAACAGAGGGGCTGAAACAGAGGGGCTGAAACAGAGGGTGAGAAACAGAGAGGCTGAAACAGAGGGCGAGAAACAGAGGGGCTGAAACAGAGGGGCAGAAACAGAGGGGCTGAATCAGAGTGGCTGATTCAGAGGGTCTGAAACAGAGGGGCTGAATCAGAGGGGCGGAAACAGAGGGCGAGAAACAGAGGGGCAGAAACAGAGGGCAAGAAACAGAGGGGCTGAAACAGAGGGCGAGAAACAGACGGGCAGAAACAGAGAGCGAGAAACAGAGGGACTGAAACAGAGGGGCTGAAACAGAGAGCGCGAAACAGAGGGACTGAAACAGAGTGCGAGAAACAGACGGGCAGAAACAGAGAGCGAGAAACAGAGGGACTGAAACAGAGGGGCTGAAACAGAGAGCGCGAAACAGAGGGACTGAAACAGAGGGCGAGAAACAGAGGGGCTGAAACAGAGGGCGAGAAACAGAGGGGCTGAAACAGAGGGCGAGAAACAGAGGGGCTGAATCAGAGGGTGAGAAACTAAGGGACTGAATCAGAGGGGCTGAAACAGAGGGGCTGAAACAGACGGGCTGAAACAGAGAGCCTGAAACAGAGGGGCTGAAACAGAGGTGCTGAAATAGAGGGGCTGAAACAGAGGGGCTGAATCAGAGGGGCTGAAACAGAGGGGCTGAATCAGAGGGGCTGAAACAGAGGGCGAGAAACAGAGGGGCTGAAACAGTGGGGCGGAATCAGAGGGGCTGAAACAGAGGGGCTGAAACAGAGGGCGAGAAACAGAGAGGCTGAAATAGAGGGCGAGAAACAGAGGGGCTGAAACAGAGGGCAAGAAACAGAGGGGCTGAAACAGAGGGCGAGAAACAGAGGTGCTGAAACAGAGGGGCTGAAACAGAGGGGCTGAAACAGAGGGGCTGAAACAAAGGGCGAGAAACAGAGGGGCTGAAACAGAGGGCGAGAAACAGAGGGGCTGAAACAGAGGGCGAGAAACAGAGGGCGAGAAACAGAGGGACTGAAACAGAGGGTCTGAAACAGAGGGGCTGAAACAGAGGGCGAGAAACAGAGGGGCTGAAAAGGAGGGCGAGAAACAGAGGGGCTGAAACAGAGGGCGAGAAACAGAGGGGCTGAAACAGAGGGGCTGAAACAGTGGGGCTGAAACAGAGGGGCTGAAACAGAGGGTGAGAAATAAAGGGGCTGAAACAGAGGGCGAGAAACAGAGGGGCTGAAACAGAGTGTCTGAAACAGAGGTCGAGAAACAGAGGGGCTGAATCAGACAGGCTGAATCAGATGGGCTGAAACAGAGGGGCTGAAACAGAGGGCGAGAAACAGACGGGCAGAAACAGAGAGCGAGAAACAGAGGGACTGAAACAGAGGGGCTGAAACAGAGAGCGCGAAACAGAGGGACTGAAACAGAGGGCGAGAAACAGAGGGGCTGAAACAGAGGGCGAGAAACAGAGGGGCTGAAACAGAGGGCGAGAAACAGAGGGGCTGAAACAGAGGGGCTGAAACAGAGGGCGAGAAACAGAGGGGCTGAAACAGAGGGCGAGAAACAGAGGGGCTGAATCAGATGGCGAGAAACAGAGGGGCTGAAACAGAGGGCGAGAAACAGAGGGGCTGAAACAGAGGGGCTGCAACAGAGGGCGAGAAACAGAGGGGCTGAAACAGAGGGCGAGAAACAGAGGGGCTGAATCAGAGGGGCTGAAACAGAGGGCGAGAAACAGAGGGGCTGAAACAGAGGGGCTGAAACAGAGGGGCTGAAACAGAGGGGCTGAAACAGAGGGCGAGAAACAGAGGGGCTGAATCAGAGGGGCTGAATCAGAGGGGCTGAAACAGAGGGCCTGAATCAGAGGGGCTGAAACAGAAGGCGAGAAACAGAGGGGCTGAAACAGAGGGCGAGAAACAGAGGGGCAGAAACAGAGGGCGAGAAACAGAGGGGCTGAAACAGAGGGGCTGAAGCAGAGGGGCTGAAACAGAGTGCGAGAAACAGAGGGGCTGAAACAAAGGGCGAGAAACAGAGGGGCTGAAACAGAGGGGCAGAAACAGAGGGGCTGAAACAGAGGGGCTGAATCGGAGGGGCTGAAACAGAGGGGCTGAAACAGAGGGGCTGAAACAGAGAGTGCGAAACAGAGGGGCTGAAACAGAGGGCGAGAAACAGAGGGGCTAAAACAGAGGGTGATAAACAGAGGGGCTGAAACAGAGGGCAAGAAAGAGAGGGGCTGAAACCGAGTGGCTGAAACAGAAGGGCTGAAACAGAGGGGCTGAAACAGAGGGCGAGAAACAGAGGGGCTGAATCAGAGGGGCTGAAACAGTGGGGCTGAAACAGAAGGCGAGAAACAGACGGGCTGAAACAGAGGGCGAGAAACAGAGGGGCAGAAACAGAGGGCGAGAAACAGAGGGGCTGAAACAGAGGGGCTGAAACAGAGGGCAAGAAACAGAGGGGCTGAAACAGAGGGCGAGAAACAGAGGGGCTGAAACAGAGGGGCTGATACAGAGGGGCTGAAACAGAGGGCGAGAAACAGAGGGGCTGAAACAAAGGGCGAGAAACAGAGGGGCGGAAACAGAGGGGCAGAAACAGAGGGGCTGAAACAGAGGGGCTGAATCGGAGGGGCTGAAACAGAGGGGCTGAAACAGAGGGGCTGAAACAGAGGGCAAGAAATAGAGGGGCTGAAAAAGAGGGCAAGAAACAGAGGGGCTGAAACAGAGGGTGAGAAACAGAGGGGCTGAATCAGAGGGGCTGAAACAAATGCCGAGAAACAGAGGGGCTGAAACAGAGGGCGAGAAACAGAGGGGCTGAAACAGAGGGGCTGAAACAGAGGGTGAGAAACAGAGGGGCTGAAACAGAGGGCGAGAAACAGAGGGGCTGAAACAGAGGGGCAGAAACAGAGGGGCTGAATCAGAGGGGCGGAAACAGAGGGCGAGAAACAGAGGGGCAGATACAGAGGGCAAGAAACAGAGGGGCTGAAACAGAGGGCGAGAAACAGACGGGCAGAAACAGAGAGCGAGAAACAGAGGTACTGAAACAGAGGGGCTGAAACAGAGAGCGCGAAACTGAGGGACTGAAACAGAGGGCGAGAAACAGAGGGGCTGAAACAGAGGGCGAGAAACAGAGGGGCTGAAACAGAGGGCGAGAAACAGACGGGCAGAAACAGAGGGCGAGAAACAGAGGGACTGAAACAAAGGGTCTGAAACAGAGAGCGCGAAACAGAGGGCGAGAAACAGAGGGGCTGAAACAGCGGGCAAGAAACAGAGGGGCTGAAACAGAGGGCGAGAAACAGAGGGGCTAAAACAGAGGGCAAGAAACAGAGGGGCTGAAACAGAGTGTCTGAAACAGAGGTCGAGAAACAGAGGGGCTGAATCAGACAGGCTGAATCAGATGGGCTAAAACAGAGGGGCTGAAACAGAGGGCGAGAAACAGTGTGGCTGAAACAGAGGGCGAGAAACAGAGGGCGAGAAACAGAGGGGCTGAAAAAGTGGGGCTGAAACAAAGGGGCTGAAACAAAGCGAATGATACAGAGGGCGAGAAACAGAGGGGCTGAAACAGAGGGCGAGAAACAGAGGGGCTGAAACAGAGGGGCTGAAACAGAGGGCGAGAAACAGAGGGGCTGAAACAGAGGGCAAGAAACAGAGGGGCTGAAACCGAGTGGCTGAAACAGAAGGGCTGAAACAGAGGGGCTGAAACAGAGTGCGAGAAACAGAGGGGCTGAATCAGAGGGGCTGAATCAGAGGGGCTGAAACAGAAGGCGAGAAACAGAGGGGCTGAAACAGAGGGCGAGAAACAGAGGGGCAGAAACAGAGGGCGAGAAACAGAGGGGCTGAAACAGAGGGGCTGAAACAGAGGGGCTGAAACAGAGGGCAAGAAACAGAGGGGCTGAAACAGAGGGTGAGAAACAGAGGGGCTGAAACAGAGGGGCTGAAACAGAGGGGCTGAAACAGAGGGCGAGAAACAGAGGGGCTGAAACAAAGGGCGAGAAACAGAGGGGCTGAAACAGAGGGGCAGAAACAGAGGGGCTGAAACAGAGGGGCTGAATCGGAGGGGCTGAAACAGAGGGGCTGAAACAGAGGGGCTGAAACAGAGGGCAAGAAACAGAGGGGCTGAAACAGTGGGGCTGAATCAGAGGGGCTGAAACAGAGGGGCTGAAACAGAGGGCGAGAAACAGAGAGGCTGAAACAGAGGGCGAGAAACAGAGGGGCTGAAACAGAGGGCAAGAAACAGAGGGGCTGAAACAGAGGGCGAGAAACAGAGGTGCTGAAACAGAGGGGCTGAAACAGAGGGGCTGAAACAGAGGGGCTGAAACAAAGGGCGAGAAACAGAGGGGCTGAAACAGAGGGCGAGAAACAGAGGGGCTGAAACAGAGGGCGAGAAACATAGGGCGAGAAACAGAGGGACTGAAACAGAGGGTCTGAAACAGAGGGGCTGAAACAGAGGGCGAGAAACAGAGGGGCTGAAACGGAGGGCGAGAAACAGAGGGGCTGAAACAGAGGGCGAGAAACAGAGGGGCTGAAACAGAGGGGCTGAAACAGTGGGGCTGAAACAGAGGGGCTGAAACAGAGGGTGAGAAATAAAGGGGCTGAAACAGAGGGCGAGAAACAGAGGGGCTGAAACAGAGGGCGAGAAACAGAGGGGCTGAAACAGAGGGCGAGAAACAGAGGGGCTGAAACAGAGGGGCTGAAACAGAGGGGCTGAAACAGAGGGCAAGAAATAGAGGGGCTGAAACAGAGGGCGAGAAACAGAGGGGCTGAAACAGAGGGGCTGAAACAGAGGGACTGAAACAGAGGGTCTGAAACAGAGGGGCTGAAACAGAGGGTGAGAAACAGAGGGGCTGAATCAGAGGGGCTGAAACAAATGCCGAGAAACAGAGGGGCTGAAACAGAGTGCGAGAAACAGAGGGGCTGAAACAGAGGGGCTGAAACAGAGGGTGAGAAACAGAGAGGCTGAAACAGAGGGCGAGAAACAGAGGGGCTGAAACAGAGGGGCAGAAACAGAGGGGCTGAATCAGAGTGGCTGATTCAGAGGGTCTGAAACAGAGGGGCTGAATCAGAGGGGCGGAAACAGAGGGCGAGAAACAGAGGGGCAGAAACAGAGGGCAAGAAACAGAGGGGCTGAAACAGAGGGCGAGAAACAGACGGGCAGA
This sequence comes from Chiloscyllium punctatum, assembly GCF_047496795.1. Classification (NCBI taxonomy): domain Eukaryota; kingdom Metazoa; phylum Chordata; class Chondrichthyes; order Orectolobiformes; family Hemiscylliidae; genus Chiloscyllium; species Chiloscyllium punctatum. The sequence continues at coordinate 3,907,920 of NC_092787.1, forward strand.
AACAGAGAGCGAGAAACAGAGGGACTGAAACAGAGGGGCTGAAACAGAGAGCGCGAAACAGAGGGACTGAAACAGAGTGCGAGAAACAGAGGGGCTGAAACAGAGGGCGAGATACAGAGGGGCTGAAACAGAGGGCGAGAAACAGAGGGGCTGAAACAGAGGGTGAGAAATAAAGGGGCTGAAACAGAGGGCGAGAAACAGAGGGGCTGAAACAGAGTGTCTGAAACAGAGGTCGAGAAACAGAGGGGCTGAATCAGACAGGCTGAATCAGATGGGCTGAAACAGAGGGGCTGAAACAGAGGGCGAGAAACAGACGGGCAGAAACAGAGAGCGAGAAACAGAGGGACTGAAACAGAGGGGCTGAAACAGAGAGCGCGAAACAGAGGGACTGAAACAGAGGGCGAGAAACAGAGGGGCTGAAACAGAGGGCGAGAAACAGAGGGGCTGAAACAGAGGGCGAGAAACAGAGGGGCTGAAACAGAGGGGCTGAAACAGAGGGCGAGAAACAGAGGGGCTGAAACAGAGGGTGAGAAACAGAGGGGCTGAATCAGATGGCGAGAAACAGAGGGGCTGAAACAGAGGGCGAGAAACAGAGGGGCTGAAACAGAGGGGCTGAAACAGAGGGCGAGAAACAGAGGGGCTGAAACAGAGGGCGAGAAACAGAGGGGCTGAATCAGAGGGGCTGAAACAGAGGGCGAGAAACAGAGGGGCTGAAACAGAGGGGCTGAAACAGAGGGGCTGAAACAGAGGGGCTGAAACAGAGGGCGAGAAACAGAGGGGCTGAATCAGAGGGGCTGAATCAGAGGGGCTGAAACAGAGGGCCTGAATCAGAGGGGCTGAAACAGAAGGCGAGAAACAGAGGGGCTGAAACAGAGGGCGAGAAACAGAGGGGCAGAAACAGAGGGCGAGAAACAGAGGGGCTGAAACAGAGGGGCTGAAGCAGAGGGGCTGAAACAGAGTGCGAGAAACAGAGGGGCTGAAACAAAGGGCGAGAAACAGAGGGGCTGAAACAGAGGGGCAGAAACAGAGGGGCTGAAACAGAGGGGCTGAATCGGAGGGGCTGAAACAGAGGGGCTGAAACAGAGGGGCTGAAACAGAGAGTGCGAAACAGAGGGGCTGAAACAGAGGGCGAGAAACAGAGGGGCTAAAACAGAGGGCGATAAACAGAGGGGCTGAAACAGAGGGCAAGAAAGAGAGGGGCTGAAACCGAGTGGCTGAAACAGAAGGGCTGAAACAGAGGGGCTGAAACAGAGGGCGAGAAACAGAGGGGCTGAATCAGAGGGGCTGAAACAGTGGGGCTGAAACAGAAGGCGAGAAACAGACGGGCTGAAACAGAGGGCGAGAAACAGAGGGGCAGAAACAGAGGGCGAGAAACAGAGGGGCTGAAACAGAGGGGCTGAAACAGAGGGCAAGAAACAGAGGGGCTGAAACAGAGGGCGAGAAACAGAGGGGCTGAAACAGAGGGGCTGAAACAGAGGGGCTGAAACAGAGGGCGAGAAACAGAGGGGCTGAAACAAAGGGCGAGAAACAGAGGGGCGGAAACAGAGGGGCAGAAACAGAGGGGCTGAAACAGAGGGGCTGAATCGGAGGGGCTGAAACAGAGGGGCTGAAACAGAGGGGCTGAAACAGAGGGCAAGAAATAGAGGGGCTGAAAAAGAGGGCAAGAAACAGAGGGGCTGAAACAGAGGGTGAGAAACAGAGGGGCTGAATCAGAGGGGCTGAAACAAATGCCGAGAAACAGAGGGGCTGAAACAGAGGGCGAGAAACAGAGGGGCTGAAACAGAGGGGCTGAAACAGAGGGTGAGAAACAGAGGGGCTGAAACAGAGGGCGAGAAACAGAGGGGCTGAAACAGAGGGGCAGAAACAGAGGGGCTGAATCAGAGGGGCGGAAACAGAGGGCGAGAAACAGAGGGGCAGATACAGAGGGCAAGAAACAGAGGGGCTGAAACAGAGGGCGAGAAACAGACGGGCAGAAACAGAGAGCGAGAAACAGAGGGACTGAAACAGAGGGGCTGAAACAGAGAGCGCGAAACTGAGGGACTGAAACAGAGGGCGAGAAACAGAGGGGCTGAAACAGAGGGCGAGAAACAGAGGGGCTGAAACAGAGGGCGAGAAACAGACGGGCAGAAACAGAGGGCGAGAAACAGAGGGACTGAAACAAAGGGTCTGAAACAGAGAGCGCGAAACAGAGGGCGAGAAACAGAGGGGCTGAAACAGCGGGCAAGAAACAGAGGGGCTGAAACAGAGGGCGAGAAACAGAGGGGCTAAAACAGAGGGCAAGAAACAGAGGGGCTGAAACAGAGTGTCTGAAACAGAGGTCGAGAAACAGAGGGGCTGAATCAGACAGGCTGAATCAGATGGGCTAAAACAGAGGGGCTGAAACAGAGGGCGAGAAACAGTGTGGCTGAAACAGAGGGCGAGAAACAGAGGGCGAGAAACAGAGGGGCTGAAAAAGTGGGGCTGAAACAAAGGGGCTGAAACAAAGCGAATGATACAGAGGGCGAGAAACAGAGGGGCTGAAACAGAGGGCGAGAAACAGAGGGGCTGAAACAGAGGGGCTGAAACAGAGGGCGAGAAACAGAGGGGCTGAAACAGAGGGCAAGAAACAGAGGGGCTGAAACCGAGTGGCTGAAACAGAAGGGCTGAAACAGAGGGGCTGAAACAGAGTGCGAGAAACAGAGGGGCTGAATCAGAGGGGCTGAATCAGAGGGGCTGAAACAGAGGGGCTGAATCAGAGAGGCTGAAACAGAAGGCGAGAAACAGAGGGGCTGAAACAGAGGGCGAGAAACAGAGGGGCAGAAACAGAGGGCGAGAAACAGAGGGGCTGAAACAGAGGGGCTGAAACAGAGGGGCTGAAACAGAGGGCAAGAAACAGAGGGGCTGAAACAGAGGGTGAGAAACAGAGGGGCTGAAACAGAGGGGCTGAAACAGAGGGGCTGAAACAGAGGGCGAGAAACAGAGGGGCTGAAACAAAGGGCGAGAAACAGAGGGGCTGAAACAGAGGGGCAGAAACAGAGGGGCTGAAACAGAGGGGCTGAATCGGAGGGGCTGAAACAGAGGGGCTGAAACAGAGGGGCTGAAACAGAGGGCAAGAAACAGAGGGGCTGAAACAGTGGGGCTGAATCAGAGGTGCTGAAACAGAGGGGCTGAAACAGAGGGCGAGAAACAGAGAGGCTGAAACAGAGGGCGAGAAACAGAGGGGCTGAAACAGAGGGCAAGAAACAGAGGGGCTGAAACAGAGGGCGAGAAACAGAGGTGCTGAAACAGAGGGGCTGAAACAGAGGGGCTGAAACAGAGGGGCTGAAACAAAGGGCGAGAAACAGAGGGGCTGAAACAGAGGGCGAGAAACATAGGGGCTGAAACAGAGGGCGAGAAACATAGGGCGAGAAACAGAGGGACTGAAACAGAGGGTCTGAAACAGAGGGGCTGAAACAGAGGGCGAGAAACAGAGGGGCTGAAACGGAGGGCGAGAAACAGAGGGGCTGAAACAGAGGGCGAGAAACAGAGGGGCTGAAACAGAGGGGCTGAAACAGTGGGGCTGAAACAGAGGGGCTGAAACAGAGGGTGAGAAATAAAGGGGCTGAAACAGAGGGCGAGAAACAGAGGGGCTGAAACAGAGGGCGAGAAACAGAGGGGCTGAAACAGAGGGCGAGAAACAGAGGGGCTGAAACAGAGGGGCTGAAACAGAGGGGCTGAAACAGAGGGCAAGAAATAGAGGGGCTGAAAAAGAGGGCGAGAAACAGAGGGGCTGAAACAGAGGGACTGAAACAGAGGGTCTGAAACAGAGGGGCTGAAACAGAGGGTGAGAAACAGAGGGGCTGAATCAGAGGGGCTGAAACAAATGCCGAGAAACAGAGGGGCTGAAACAGAGTGCGAGAAACAGAGGGGCTGAAACAGAGGGGCTGAAACAGAGGGTGAGAAACAGAGAGGCTGAAACAGAGGGCGAGAAACAGAGGGGCTGAAACAGAGGGGCAGAAACAGAGGGGCTGAATCAGAGTGGCTGATTCAGAGGGTCTGAAACAGAGGGGCTGAATCAGAGGGGCGGAAACAGAGGGCGAGAAACAGAGGGGCAGAAACAGAGGTCAAGAAACAGAGGGGCTGAAACAGAGGGCGAGAAACAGACGGGCAGAAACAGAGAGCGAGAAACAGAGGGACTGAAACAGAGGGGCTGAAACAGAGAGCGCGAAACAGAGGGACTGAAACAGAGTGCGAGAAACAGAGGGGCTGAAACAGAGGGCGAGATACAGAGGGGCTGAAACAGAGGGCGAGAAACAGAGGGGCTGAAACAGAGGGCAAGAAACAGAGGGGCTGAAACAGAGTGGCTGAAACAGAGGGCGAGAAACAGAGGGGCTGAATCAGACAGGCTGAATCAGATGGGCTGAAACAGAGGGGCTGAAACAGAGGGCGAGAAACAGAGGGCGAGAAACAGAGGGCGAGAAACAGTGGGGCTGAAACAGAGGGCGAGAAACAGAGAGGCTGAAACAGAGGGGCTGAAACAGAGGGGCAGAAACAGAGGGCGAGAAACAGAGGGGCTGAAACAGAGGGGCTGAAACAGAGGGCGAGAAACAGAGGGGCTGAATCAGAGGGGCTGAATCAGAGGGGCTGAAACAGAGGGGCTGAAACAGAGGGCGAGAAACTAAGGGACTGAATCAGAGGGGCTGAAACAGAGGGGCTGAAACAGACGGGCTGAAACAGAGAGGCTGAAACAGAGGGGCTGAAACAGATGGGCTGAAATAGAGGGGCTGAAACAGAGGGGCTGAATCAGAGGGGCTGAAACAGAGGGGCTGAATCAGAGGGGCAGAAACAGAGGGCGAGAAACAGAGGGGCTGAAACAGTGGGGCTGAATCAGAGGGGCTGAAACAGAGGGGCTGAAACAGAGGGCGAGAAACAGAGAGGCTGAAACAGAGGGCGAGAAACAGAGGGGCTGAAACAGAGGGCAAGAAACAGAGGGGCTGAAACAGAGGGCGAGAAACCGAGGTGCTGAAACAGAGGGGCTGAAACAGAGGGGCTGAAACAGAGGGGCTGAAACAAAGGGCGAGAAACAGAGGGGCTGAAACAGAGGGCGAGAAACAGAGGGGCTGAAACAGAGGGCGAGAAACAGAGGGCGTGAAACAGAGGGACTGAAACAGAGGGTCTGAAACAGAGGGGCTGAAACAGAGGGCGAGAAACAGAGGGGCTGAAACGGAGGGCGAGAAACAGAGGGGCTGAAACAGAGGGCGAGAAACAGAGGGGCTGAAACAGAGGGGCTGAAACAGTGGGGCTGAAACAGAGGGGCTGAAACAGAGGGTGAGAAATAAAGGGGCTGAAACAGAGGGCGAGAAACAGAGGGGCTGAAACAGAGGGCGAGAAACAGAGGGGCTGAAACAGAGGGCGAGAAACAGAGGGGCTGAAACAGAGGGGCTGAAACAGAGGGGCTGAAACAGAGGGCAAGAAATAGAGGGGCTGAAAAAGTGGGCGAGAAACAGAGGGGCTGAAACAGAGGGTGAGAAACAGAGGGGCTGAATCAGAGGGGCTGAAACAAATGCCGAGAAACAGAGGGGCTGAAACAGAGTGCGAGAAACAGAGGGGCTGAAACAGAGGGGCTGAAACAGAGGGTGAGAAACAGAGGGGCTGAAACAGAGGGCGAGAAACAGAGGGGCTGAAACAGAGGGGCTGAAACAGACGGGCTGAATCAGAGTGGCAGATTCAGAGGGTCTGAAACAGAGGGGCTGAATCAGAGGGGCGGAAACAGAGGGCGAGAAACAGAGGGGCAGAAACAGAGGGCAAGAAACATAGGGGCTGAAACAGAGGGCGAGAAACAGACGGGCAGAAACAGAGAGCGAGAAACAGAGGGACTGAAACAGAGGGGCTGAAACAGAGAGCGCGAAACAGAGGGACTGAAACAGAGGGCGAGAAACAGAGGGGCTGAAACAGAGGGCGAGAAACAGAGGGGCTGAAACAGAGGGCGAGAAACAGAGGGGCTGAAACAGAGGGCAAGAAACAGAGGGGCTGAAACAGAGTGGCTGAAACAGAGGGCGAGAAACAGAGGGGCTGAATCAGACAGGCTGAATCAGATGGGCTGAAACAGAGGGGCTGAAACAGAGGGCGAGAAACAGAGGGCGAGAAACAGAGGGCGAGAAACAGTGGGGCTGAAACAGAGGGCGAGAAACAGAGAGGCTGAAACACAGGGCGAGAAACAGAGGGGCTGAAACAGAGGGCGAGAAACAGAGGGGCTGAAACAGAGGGACTGAAACAGAGGGGCTGAAACAGAGGGGCTGAAACAGAGGGCGAGAAACAGAGTGGCTGAAACAGAGAGCGAGAAACAGAGTGGCTGAAACAGAGGGCAAGAAACAGAGGGGCTGAAACAGAGGGCGAGAAACAGAGGGGCTGAAACAGAGGGGCTGAAACAGAGGGGCGGAAACAGTGGGGCTGAAACAGAGAGCGAGAAACAGAGGGGCTGAAACAGAGGGGCTGAAACAGAGGGCTAGAAACAGAGGGGCTGAAACAGAGGGCGAGAAACAGAGGGGCTGAAACAGAGGGCGAGAAACAGAGGGCGAGAAACAGAGGGACTGAAACAGAGGGCAAGAAACAGAGGGGCTGAAACAGAGGGCGAGAAACAGAGGGGCTGAAACAGAGGGGCGGAAACAGAGGGGCGGAAACAGAGGGGCTGAAACAGAGAGCGAGAAACAGAGGGGCTGAAACAGAGGGGCGGAAACAGAGGGGCTGAAACAGTGGGTGAGAAACATAGTGGCTGAAACAAAGGGGCTGAAACAGTGGGGCTAAAATAGAGGGGCTGAAACAGAGTGCGAGAAATAGAGGGGCTGAAACAGAGGGCGAGAAACCGGGAGGCTGAAACAGAGGGCGAGAAACAGAGGGGCTGAAACACAGGGCGAGAAACAGAGGGGCTGAAACAGAGGGCGAGAAACAGAGGGGCTGAAACAGAGGGCGAGAAACAGAGGGGCTGAAACAGAGGGCGAGAAACAGAGGGGCTGAAACAGAGGGGCTGAAACAGAGGGGCTGAAACAGAGGGCGAGAAACAGAGGGGCTGAAACAGAGGGCGAGAAACAGAGGGGCTGAATCAGAGGGGCTGAAACAGAGGGCGAGAAACAGAGGGGCTGAAACAGAGGGGCTGTAACAGAGGGGCTGAAACAGAGGGGCTGAAACAGAGGGCGAGAAACAGAGGGGCTGAATCAGAGGGGCTGAATCAGAGGGGCTGAAAAGAGAGCCTGAATCAGAGGGGCTGAAACAGAAGGCGAGAAACAGAGGGGCTGAAAGAGAGGGCCTGAATCAGAGGGGCTGAAACAGAAGGCGAGAAACAGAGGGGCTGAAACAGAGGGCGAGAAACAGAGGGCGAGAAACAGAGGGCGAGAAACAGTGGGGCTGAAACAGAGGGGCTGAAACAGAGGGCAAGAAACAGAGGGGCTGAAACAGAGGGCGAGAAACAGAGGGGCTGAAACAGAGGGGCTGAAGCAGAGGGGCTGAAACAGAGGGCGAGAAACAGAGGGGCTGAAACAAAGGGCGAGAAACAGAGGGGCTGAAACAGAGGGGCAGAAACAGAGGGGCTGAAACAGAGGGGCTGAATCGGAGGGGCTGAAACAGAGGGGCCGAAACAGAGGGGCTGAAACAGAGAGTGCGAAACAGAGGGGCTGAAACAGAGGGCGAGAAACAGAGGGGCCAAAACAGAGGGCGATAAACAGAGGGGCTGAAACAGAGGGCAAGAAAGAGAGGGGCTGAAACCGAGTGGCTGAAACAGAAGGGCTGAAACAGAGGGGCTGAAACAGAGGGCGAGAAACAGAGGGGCTGAATCAGAGGGGCTGAAACAGAGGGGCTGAAACAGAAGGCGAGAAACAGACGGGCTGAAACAGAGGGCGAGAAACAGAGGGGCAGAAACAGAGGGCGAGAAACAGAGGGGCTGAAACAGAGGGCAAGCAACAGAGGGGCTGAAACAGAGGGCGAGAAACAGAGGGGCTGAAACAGAGGGGCTGAAACAGAGGGCGAGAAACAGAGGGGCTGAAACAAAGGGCGAGAAACAGAGGGGCGGAAACAGAGGGGCAGAAACAGAGGGGCTGAAACAGAGGGGCTGAATCGGAGGGGCTGAAACAGAGGGGCTGAAACAGAGGAGCTGAAACAGAGGGCAAGAAATAGAGGGGCTGAAAAAGAGGGCAAGAAACAGAGGGGCTGAAACAGAGGGTGAGAAACAGAGGGGCTGAATCAGAGGGGCTGAAACAAATGCCGAGAAACAGAGGGGCTGAAACAGAGGGCAAGAAATAGAGGGGCTGAAAAAGAGGGCGAGAAACAGAGGGGCTGAAACAGAGGGTGAGAAACAGAGGGGCTGAATCAGAGGGGCTGAAACAAATGCCGAGAAACAGAGGGGCAGAAACAGAGTGCGAGAAACAGAGGGGCTGAAACAGAAGGGCTGAAACAGAGGGTGAGAAACAGAGGGGCTGAAACAGAGGGCGAGAAACAGAGGGGCTGAAACAGAGGGGCAGAAACAGAGGGGCTGAATCAGAGGGGCGGAAACAGAGGGCGAGAAACAGAGGGGCAGAAACAGAGGGCAAGAAACAGAGGGGCTGAAACAGAGGGCGAGAAACAGACGGGCAGAAACAGAGAGCGAGAAACAGAGGGACTGAAACAGAGGGGCTGAAACAGAGAGCGCGAAACAGAGGGACTGAAACAGAGGGCGAGAAACAGAGGGGCTGAAACAGAGGGCACGAAACAGAGGGGCTGAAACAGAGTGGCTGAAACAGAGGGCGAGAAACAGAGGGGCTGAATCAGACAGGCTGAATCAGATGGGCTGAAACAGAGGGGCTGAAACAGAGGGCGAGAAACAGAGGGGCTGAAACAGAGGGCGAGAAACAGAGGGGCTGAAACAGAGGGCAAGAAACAGAGGGGCTGAAACAGAGTGGCTGAAACAGAGGGCGAGAAACAGAGGGGCTGAATCAGACAGGCTGAATCAGATGGGCTGAAACAGAGGGGCTGAAACAGAGGGCGAGAAACAGAGGGCGAGAAACAGAGGGCGAGAAACAGTGGGGCTGAAACACAGGGCGAGAAACAGAGAGGCTGAAACACAGGGCGAGAAACAGAGGGGCTGAAACAGAGGGCGAGAAACAGAGGGGCTGAAACAGAGGGACTGAAACAGAGGGGCTGAAACAGAGGGGCTGAAACAGAGGGCGAGAAACAGAGTGGCTGAAACAGAGAGCGAGAAACAGAGTGGCTGAAACAGAGGGCAAGAAACAGAGGGGCTGAAACAGAGGGCGAGAAACAGAGGGGCTGAATCAGAGGGGCTGAATCAGAGGGGCTGAAAAGAGGGCCTGAATCAGAGGGGCTGAAACAGAAGGCGAGAAACAGAGGGGCTGAAAGAGAGGGCCTGAATCAGAGGGGCTGAAACAGAAGGCGAGAAACAGAGGGGCTGAAACAGAGGGCGAGAAACAGAGGGGCAGAAACAGAGGGCGAGAAACAGTGGGGCTGAAACAGAGGGGCTGAAACAGAGGGCAAGAAACAGAGGGGCTGAAACAGAGGGCGAGAAACAGAGGGGCTGAAACAGAGGGGCTGAAGCAGAGGGGCTGAAACAGAGGGCGAGAAACAGAGGGGCTGAAACAAAGGGCGAGAAACAGAGGGGCTGAAACAGAGGGGCAGAAACAGAGGGGCTGAAACAGAGGGGCTGAATCGGAGGGGCTGAAACAGAGGGGCTGAAACAGAGGGGCTGAAACAGAGAGTGCGAAACAGAGGGGCTGAAACAGAGGGCGAGAAACAGAGGGGCTAAAACAGAGGGCGATAAACAGAGGGGCTGAAACAGAGGGCAAGAAAGAGAGGGGCTGAAACCGAGTGGCTGAAACAGAAGGGCTGAAACAGAGGGGCTGAAACAGAGGGCGAGAAACAGACGGGCTGAATCAGAGGGGCTGAAACAGAGGGGCTGAAACAGAAGGCGAGAAACAGACGGGCTGAAACAGAGGGCGAGAAACAGAGGGGCAGAAACAGAGGGCGAGAAACAGAGGGGCTGAAACAGAGGGGCTGAAACAGAGGGCAAGAAACAGAGGGGCTGAAACAGAGGGCGAGAAACAGAGGGGCTGAAACAGAGGGGCTGAAACAGAGGGGCTGAAACAGAGGGCGAGAAACAGAGGGGCTGAAACAAAGGGCGAGAAACAGAGGGGCGGAAACAGAGGGGCAGAAACAGAGGGGCTGAAACAGAGGGGCTGAATCGGAGGGGCTGAAACAGAGGGGCTGAAACAGAGGAGCTGAAACAGAGGGCAAGAAATAGAGGGGCTGAAAAAGAGGGCAAGAAACAGAGGGGCTGAAACAGAGGATGAGAAACAGAGGGGCTGAATCAGAGGGGCTGAAACAAATGCCGAGAAACAGAGGGGCTGAAACAGAGGGCGAGAAACAGAGGGGCTGAAACAGAGGGGCTGAAACAGAGGGTGAGAAACAGAGGGGCTGAAACAGAGGGCGAGAAACAGAGGGGCTGAAACAGAGGGGCAGAAACAGAGGGGCTGAATCAGAGGGGCGGAAACAGAGGGCGAGAAACAGAGGGGCAGATACAGAGGGCAAGAAACAGAGGGGCTGAAACAGAGGGCGAGAAACAGACGGGCAGAAACAGAGAGCGAGAAACAGAGGGACTGAAACAGAGGGGCTGAAACAGAGAGCGCGAAACAGAGGGACTGAAACAGAGGGCGAGAAACAGAGGGGCTGAAACAGAGGGCGAGAAACAGAGGGGCTGAAACAGAGGGCGAGAAACAGAGGGGCTGAATCAGAGGGGCTGAATCAGAGGGGCTGAAACAGAGGGGCTGAAACAGAGGGCGAGAAACTAAGGGACTGAATCAGAGGGGCTGAAACAGAGGGGCTGAAACAGACGGGCTGAAACAGAGAGCCTGAAACAGAGGGGCTGAAACAGAGGGGCTGAAATAGAGGGGCTGAAACAGAGGGGCTGAATCAGAGGGGCTGAAACAGAGGGGCTGAATCAGAGGGGCTGAAACAGAGGGCGAGAAACAGAGGGGCTGAAACAGTGGGGCTGAATCAGAGGGGCTGAAACAGAGGGGCTGAAACAGAGGGCGAGAAACAGAGAGGCTGAAACAGAGGGCGAGAAACAGAGGGGCTGAAACAGAGGGCAAGAAACAGAGGGGCTGAAACAGAGGGCGAGAAACAGAGGTGGTGAAACAGAGGGGCTGAAACAGAGGGGCTGAAACAGAGGGGCTGAAACAAAGGGCGAGAAACAGAGGGGCTGAAACAGAGGGCGAGAAACAGAGGGGCTGAAACAGAGGGCGAGAAACAGAGGGCGAGAAACAGAGGGACTGAAACAGAGGGTCTGAAACAGAGGGGCTGAAACAGAGGGCGAGAAACAGAGGGGCTGAAACGGAGGGCGAGAAACAGAGGGGCTGAAACAGAGGGCGAGAAACAGAGGGGCTGAAACAGAGGGGCTGAAACAGTGGGGCTGAAACAGAGGGGCTGAAACAGAGGGTGAGAAATAAAGGGGCTGAAACAGAGGGCGAGAAACAGAGGGGCTGAAACAGAGGGCGAGAAACAGAGGGGCTGAAACAGAGGGCGAGAAACAGAGGGGCTGAAACAGAGGGGCTGAAACAGAGGGGCTGAAACAGAGGGCAAGAAATAGAGGGGCTGAAAAAGAGGGCGAGAAACAGAGGGGCTGAAACAGACGGTGAGAAACAGAGGGGCTGAAACAGAGGGCGAGAAACAGAGGGGCTGAAACAGAGGGGCAGAAACAGAGGGGCTGAATCAGAGTGGCTGATTCAGAGGGTCTGAAACAGAGGGGCTGAATCAGAGGGGCGGAAACAGAGGGCGAGAAACAGAGGGGCAGAAACAGAGGGCAAGAAACAAAGGGGCTGAAACAGAGGGCGAGAAACAGACGGGCAGAAACAGAGTGCGAGAAACAGAGGGACTGAAACAGAGGGGCTGAAACAGAGAGCGCGAAACAGAGGGACTGAAACAGAGGGCGAGAAACAGAGGGGCTGAAACAGAGGGCGAGAAACAGAGGGGCTGAAACAGAGGGCGAGAAACAGAGGGGCTGAAACAGAGGGCAAGAAACAGAGGGGCTGAAACAGAGTGGCTGAAACAGAGGGCGAGAAACAGAGGGGCTGAATCAGACAGGCTGAATCAGATGGGCTGAAACAGAGGGGCTGAAACAGAGGGCGAGAAACAGAGGGCGAGAAACAGAGGGCGAGAAACAGTGGGGCTGAAACACAGGGCGAGAAACAGAGAGGCTGAAACACAGGGCGAGAAACAGAGGGGCTGAAACAGAGGGCGAGAAACAGAGGGGTTGAAACAGAGGGACTGAAACAGAGTGGCTGAAACAGAGGGCGAGAAACAGAGGGGCTGAATCAGACAGGCTGAATCAGATGGGCTGAAACAGAGGGGCTGAAACAGAGGGCGAGAAACAGAGTGGCTGAAACAGAGAGCGAGAAACAGAGTGGCTGAAACAGAGGGCAAGAAACAGAGGGGCTGAAACAGAGGGCGAGAAACAGAGGGGCTGAAACAGAGGGGCTGAAACAGAGGGGCAGAAACAGTGGGGCTGAAACAGAGAGCGAGAAACAGAGGGGCTGAAACAGAGGGGCTGAAACAGAGGGCTAGAAACAGAGGGGCTGAAACAGAGGGCGAGAAACAGAGGGGCTGAAACAGAGGGCGAGAAACAGAGGGCGAGAAACAGAGGGACTGAAACAGAGGGCAAGAAACAGAGGGGCTGAAACAGAGGGCGAGAAACAGAGGGGCTGAAACAGAGGGGCGGAAACAGAGGGGCGGAAACAGAGGGGCTGAAACAGAGAGCGAGAAACAGAGGGGCTGAAACAGAGGGGCGGAAACAGAGGGGCTGAAACAGAGGGTGAGAAACATAGTGGCTGAAACAAAGGGGCTGAAACAGTGGGGCTAAAATAGAGGGGCTGAAACAGAGGGCGAGAAATAGAGGGGCTGAAACAGAGGGCGAGAAACCGGGAGGCTGAAACAGAGGGCGAGAAACAGAGGGGCTGAAACAGAGGGCGAGAAACAGAGGGGCTGAAACAGAGGGCGAGAAACAGAGGGGCTGAAACAGAGGGCGAGAAACAGAGGGGCTGAAACAGAGGGCGAGAAACAGAGGGGCTGAAACAGAGGGGCTGAAACAGAGGGGCTGAAACAGAGGGCGAGAAACAGAGGGGCTGAAACAGAGGGCGAGAAACAGAGGGGCTGAATCAGAGGGGCTGAAACAGAGGGCGAGAAACAGAGGGGCTGAAACAGAGGGGCTGAAACAGAGGGGCTGAAACAGAGGGGCTGAAACAGAGGGCGAGAAACAGAGGGGCTGAATCAGAGGGGCTGAATCAGAGGGGCTGAAAAGAGGGCCTGAATCAGAGGGGCTGAAACAGAAGGCGAGAAACAGAGGGGCTGAAAGAGATGGCCTGAATCAGAGGGGCTGAAACAGAAGGCGAGAAACAGAGGGGCTGAAACAGAGGGCGAGAAACAGAGGGGCAGAAACAGAGGGCGAGAAACAGTGGGGCTGAAACAGAGGGGCTGAAACAGAGGGCAAGAAACAGAGGGGCTGAAACAGAGGGCGAGAAACAGAGGGGCTGAAACAGAGGGGCTGAAGCAGAGGGGCTGAAACAGAGGGCGAGAAACAGAGGGGCAGAAACAAAGGGCGAGAAACAGAGGGGCTGAAACAGAGGGGCAGAAACAGAGGGGCTGAAACAGAGGGGCTGAATCGGAGGGGCTGAAACAGAGGGGCTGAAACAGAGGGGCTGAAACAGAGAGTGCGAAACAGAGGGGCTGAAACAGAGGGCGAGAAACAGAGGGGCTAAAACAGACGGCGATAAACAGAGGGGCTGAAACATAGGGCAAGAAAGAGAGGGGCTGAAACCGAGTGGCTGAAACAGAAGGGCTGAAACAGAGGGGCTGAAACAGAGGGCGAGAAACAGAGGGGCTGAATCAGAGGGGCTGAAACAGAGGGGCTGAAACAGAAGGCGAGAAACAGACGGGCTGAAACAGAGGGCGAGAAACAGAGGGGCAGAAACAGAGGGCGAGAAACAGAGGGGCTGAACCAGAGGGGCTGAAACAGAGGGCAAGAAACAGAGGGGCTGAAACAGAGGGCGAGAAACAGAGGGGCTGAAACAGAGGGGCTGGAACAGAGGGGCTGAAACAGAGGGCGAGAAACAGAGGGGCTGAAACAAAGGGCGAGAAACAGAGGGGCGGAAACAGAGGGGCAGAAACAGAGGGCAAGAAATAGAGGGGCTGACAAAGAGGGCAAGAAACAGAGGGGCTGAAACAGAGGGTGAGAAACAGAGGGGCTGAATCAGAGGGGCTGAAACAAATGCCGAGAAACAGAGGGGCTGAAACAGAGGGCGAGAAACAGAGGGGCTGAAACAGAGGGGCTGAAACAGAGGGTGAGAAACAGAGGGGCTGAAACAGAGGGCGAGAAACAGAGGGGCTGAAACAGAGGGGCAGAAACAGAGGGCTGAATCAGAGGGGCGGAAACAGAGGGCGAGAAACAGAGGGGCAGATACAGAGGGCAAGAAACAGAGGGACTGAAACAGAGGGGCTGAAACAGAGAGCGCGAAACAGAGGGACTGAAACAGAGGGCGAGAAACAGAGGGGCTGAAACAGAGGGCGAGAAACAGAGGGGCTGAAACAGAGGGCGAGAAACAGACGGGCAGAAACAGAGGGCGAGAAACAGAGGGACTGAAACAAAGGGTCTGAAACAGAGAGCGCGAAACAGAGGGCGAGAAACAGAGGGGCTGAAACAGCGGGCAAGAAACAGAGGGGCTGAAACAGAGGGCGAGAAACAGAGGGGCTGAAACAGAGGGCAAGAAACAGAGGGGCTGAAGCAGAGTGTCTGAAACAGAGGTCGAGAAACAGAGGGGCTGAATCAGACAGGCTGAATCAGATGGGCTGAAACAGAGGCGCTGAAACAGAGGGCGAGAAACAGAGTGGCTGAAACAGAGGGCGAGAAACAGACGGCGAGAAACAGAGGGGCTGAAAAAGTGGGGCTGAAACAAAGGGGCTGAAACAAAGCGAATGATACAGAGGGCGAGAAACAGAGGGGCTGAAACAGAGGGCGAGAAACAGAGGGGCTGAAACAGAGGGGCTGAAACAGTGGGGCTGAAACAGAGGGGCTGAAACAGAGGGTGAGAAATAAAGGGGCTGAAACAGAGGGCGAGAAACAGAGGGGCTGAAACAGAGGGCGAGAAACAGAGGGGCTGAAACAGAGGGCGAGAAACAGAGGGGCTGAAACAGAGGGGCTGAAACAGAGGGCAAGAAATAGAGGGGCTGAAAAAGAGGGCGAGAAACAGAGGGGCTGAAACAGAGGGTGAGAAACAGAGGGGCTGAATCAGAGGGGCTGAAACAAATGCCGAGAAACAGAGGGGCTGAAACAGAGTGCGAGAAACAGAGGGGCTGAAACAGTGGGGCTGAAACAGAGGGTGAGAAACAGAGGGGCTGAAACAGAGGGCGAGAAACAGAGGGGCTGAAACAGAGGGGCAGAAACAGAGGGGCTGAATCAGAGTGGCTGATTCAGAGGGTCTGAAACAGAGGGGCTGAATCAGAGGGGCGGAAACAGAGGGCGAGAAACAGAGGGGCAGAAACAGAGGGCAAGAAACAGAGGGGCTGAAACAGAGGGGCTGAAACAGAGAGCGCGAAACAGAGGGACTGAAACAGAGGGCGAGAAACAGAGGGGCTGAAACAGAGGGCGAGAAACAGAGGGGCTGAAACAGAGGGCGAGAAACAGAGGGGCTGAAACAGAGGGCAAGAAACAGAGGGGCTGAAACAGAGTGGCTGAAACAGAGGGCGAGAAACAGAGGGGCTGAATCAGACAGGCTGAATCAGATGGGCTGAAACAGAGGGGCTGAAACAGAGGGCGAGAAACAGAGGGCGAGAAACAGAGGGGCTGAAACAGAGGGTGAGAAACAGACGGGCAGAAACAGAGAGCGAGAAACAGAGGGGCTGAAACAGAGGGCGAGAAACAGAGGGGCTGAAACAGAGGGACTGAAACAGAGGGGCTGAAACAGAGGGCGAGAAA
Source organism: Chiloscyllium punctatum (assembly GCF_047496795.1). Classification (NCBI taxonomy): domain Eukaryota; kingdom Metazoa; phylum Chordata; class Chondrichthyes; order Orectolobiformes; family Hemiscylliidae; genus Chiloscyllium; species Chiloscyllium punctatum. The sequence continues at coordinate 3,923,878 of NC_092787.1, forward strand.
CAGACGGGCAGAAACAGAGAGCGAGAAACAGAGGGGCTGAAACAGAGGGCGAGAAACAGAGGGGCTGAAACAGAGGGACTGAAACAGAGGGGCTGAAACAGAGGGGCTGAAACAGAGGGCGAGAAACAGAGGGGCTGAATCAGAGGGGCTGAAACAGAGGGGCTGAAACAGAAGGCGAGAAACAGACGGGCTGAAACAGAGGGCGAGAAACAGAGGGGCAGAAACAGAGGGCGAGAAACAGAGGGGCTGAAACAGAGGGGCTGAAACAGAGGGCAAGAAACAGAGGGGCTGAAACAGAGGGCGAGAAACAGAGGGGCTGAAACAGAGGGGCTGAAACAGAGGGGCTGAAACAGAGGGCGGGAAACAGAGGGGCTGAAACAAAGGGCGAGAAACAGAGGGGCGGAAACAGAGGGGCAGAAACAGAGGGGCTGAAACAGAGGGGCTGAATCGGAGGGGCTGAAACAGAGGGGCTGAAACAGAGGAGCTGAAACAGAGGGCAAGAAATAGAGGGGCTGAAAAAGAGGGCAAGAAACAGAGGGGCTGAAACAGAGGGTGAGAAACAGAGGGGCTGAATCAGAGGGGCTGAAACAAATGCCGAGAAACAGAGGGGCTGAAACAGAGGGCGAGAAACAGAGGGGCTGAAACAGAGGGGCTGAAACAGAGGGTGAGAAACAGAGGGGCTGAAACAGAGGGCGAGAAACAGAGGGGCTGAAACAGAGGGGCAGAAACAGAGGGCTGAATCAGAGGGGCGGAAACAGAGGGCGAGAAACAGAGGGGCAGATACAGAGGGCAAGAAACAGAGGGGCTGAAACAGAGAGCGAGAAACAGACGGGCAGAAACAGAGAGCGAGAAACAGAGGGACTGAAACAGAGGGGCTGAAACAGAGAGCGCGAAACAGAGGGACTGAAACAGAGGGCGAGAAACAGAGGGGCTGAAACAGAGGGCGAGAAACAGAGGGGCTGAAACAGAGGGCGAGAAACAGAGGGGCTGAATCAGAGGGTGAGAAACTAAGGGACTGAATCAGAGGGGCTGAAACAGAGGGGCTGAAACAGACGGGCTGAAACAGAGAGCCTGAAACAGAGGGGCTGAAACAGAGGGGCTGAAATAGAGGGGCTGAAACAGAGGGGCTGAATCAGAGGGGCTGAAACAGAGGGGCTGAATCAGAGGGGCTGAAACAGAGGGCGAGAAACAGAGGGGCTGAAACAGTGGGGCTGAATCAGAGGGGCTGAAACAGAGGGGCTGAAACAGAGGGCGAGAAACAGAGAGGCTGAAATAGAGGGCGAGAAACAGAGGGGCTGAAACAGAGGGCAAGAAACAGAGGGGCTGAAACAGAGGGCGAGAAACAGAGGTGCTGAAACAGAGGGGCTGAAACAGAGGGGCTGAAACAGAGGGGCTGAAACAAAGGGCGAGAAACAGAGGGGCTGAAACAGAGGGCGAGAAACAGAGGGGCTGAAACAGAGGGCGAGAAACAGAGGGCGAGAAACAGAGGGACTGAAACAGAGGGTCTGAAACAGAGGGGCTGAAACAGAGGGCGAGAAACAGAGGGGCTGAAAAGGAGGGCGAGAAACAGAGGGGCTGAAACAGAGGGCGAGAAACAGAGGGGCTGAAACAGAGGGGCTGAAACAGTGGGGCTGAAACAGAGGGGCTGAAACAGAGGGTGAGAAATAAAGGGGCTGAAACAGAGGGCGAGGAACAGAGGGGCTGAAACAGAGTGTCTGAAACAGAGGTCGAGAAACAGAGGGGCTGAATCAGACAGGCTGAATCAGATGGGCTGAAACAGAGGGGCTGAAACAGAGGGCGAGAAACAGACGGGCAGAAACAGAGAGCGAGAAACAGAGGGACTGAAACAGAGGGGCTGAAACAGAGAGCGCGAAACAGAGGGACTGAAACAGAGGGCGAGAAACAGAGGGGCTGAAACAGAGGGCGAGAAACAGAGGGGCTGAAACAGAGGGCGAGAAACAGAGGGGCTGAAACAGAGGGGCTGAAACAGAGGGCGAGAAACAGAGGGGCTGAAACAGAGGGCGAGAAACAGAGGGGCTGAATCAGATGGCGAGAAACAGAGGGGCTGAAACAGAGGGCGAGAAACAGAGGGGCTGAAACAGAGGGGCTGAAACAGAGGGCGAGAAACAGAGGGGCTGAAACAGAGGGCGAGAAACAGAGGGGCTGAATCAGAGGGGCTGAAACAGAGGGCGAGAAACAGAGGGGCTGAAACAGAGGGGCTGAAACAGAGGGGCTGAAACAGAGGGGCTGAAACAGAGGGCGAGAAACAGAGGGGCTGAATCAGAGGGGCTGAATCAGAGGGGCTGAAACAGAGGGCCTGAATCAGAGGGGCTGAAACAGAAGGCGAGAAACAGAGGGGCTGAAACAGAGGGCGAGAAACAGAGGGGCAGAAACAGAGGGCGAGAAACAGAGGGGCTGAAACAGAGGGGCTGAAGCAGAGGGGCTGAAACAGAGTGCGAGAAACAGAGGGGCTGAAACAAAGGGCGAGAAACAGAGGGGCTGAAACAGAGGGGCAGAAACAGAGGGGCTGAAACAGAGGGGCTGAATCGGAGGGGCTGAAACAGAGGGGCTGAAACAGAGGGGCTGAAACAGAGAGTGCGAAACAGAGGGGCTGAAACAGAGGGCGAGAAACAGAGGGGCTAAAACAGAGGGCGATAAACAGAGGGGCTGAAACAGAGGGCAAGAAAGAGAGGGGCTGAAACCGAGTGGCTGAAACAGAAGGGCTGAAACAGAGGGGCTGAAACAGAGGGCGAGAAACAGAGGGGCTGAATCAGAGGGGCTGAAACAGTGGGGCTGAAACAGAAGGCGAGAAACAGACGGGCTGAAACAGAGGGCGAGAAACAGAGGGGCAGAAACAGAGGGCGAGAAACAGAGGGGCTGAAACAGAGGGGCTGAAACAGAGGGCAAGAAACAGAGGGGCTGAAACAGAGGGCGAGAAACAGAGGGGCTGAAACAGAGGGGCTGAAACAGAGGGGCTGAAACAGAGGGCGAGAAACAGAGGGGCTGAAACAAAGGGCGAGAAACAGAGGGGCGGAAACAGAGGGGCAGAAACAGAGGGGCTGAAACAGAGGGGCTGAATCGGAGGGGCTGAAACAGAGGGGCTGAAACAGAGGGGCTGAAACAGAGGGCAAGAAATAGAGGGGCTGAAAAAGAGGGCAAGAAACAGAGGGGCTGAAACAGAGGGTGAGAAACAGAGGGGCTGAATCAGAGGGGCTGAAACAAATGCCGAGAAACAGAGGGGCTGAAACAGAGGGCGAGAAACAGAGGGGCTGAAACAGAGGGGCTGAAACAGAGGGTGAGAAACAGAGGGGCTGAAACAGAGGGCGAGAAACAGAGGGGCTGAAACAGAGGGGCAGAAACAGAGGGGCTGAATCAGAGGGGCGGAAACAGAGGGCGAGAAACAGAGGGGCAGATACAGAGGGCAAGAAACAGAGGGGCTGAAACAGAGGGCGAGAAACAGACGGGCAGAAACAGAGAGCGAGAAACAGAGGGACTGAAACAGAGGGGCTGAAACAGAGAGCGCGAAACTGAGGGACTGAAACAGAGGGCGAGAAACAGAGGGGCTGAAACAGAGGGCGAGAAACAGAGGGGCTGAAACAGAGGGCGAGAAACAGACGGGCAGAAACAGAGGGCGAGAAACAGAGGGACTGAAACAAAGGGTCTGAAACAGAGAGCGCGAAACAGAGGGCGAGAAACAGAGGGGCTGAAACAGCGGGCAAGAAACAGAGGGGCTGAAACAGAGGGCGAGAAACAGAGGGGCTAAAACAGAGGGCAAGAAACAGAGGGGCTGAAACAGAGTGTCTGAAACAGAGGTCGAGAAACAGAGGGGCTGAATCAGACAGGCTGAATCAGATGGGCTAAAACAGAGGGGCTGAAACAGAGGGCGAGAAACAGTGTGGCTGAAACAGAGGGCGAGAAACAGAGGGCGAGAAACAGAGGGGCTGAAAAAGTGGGGCTGAAACAAAGGGGCTGAAACAAAGCGAATGATACAGAGGGCGAGAAACAGAGGGGCTGAAACAGAGGGCGAGAAACAGAGGGGCTGAAACAGAGGGGCTGAAACAGAGGGCGAGAAACAGAGGGGCTGAAACAGAGGGCAAGAAACAGAGGGGCTGAAACCGAGTGGCTGAAACAGAAGGGCTGAAACAGAGGGGCTGAAACAGAGTGCGAGAAACAGAGGGGCTGAATCAGAGGGGCTGAATCAGAGGGGCTGAAACAGAGGGGCTGAATCAGAGAGGCTGAAACAGAAGGCGAGAAACAGAGGGGCTGAAACAGAGGGCGAGAAACAGAGGGGCAGAAACAGAGGGCGAGAAACAGAGGGGCTGAAACAGAGGGGCTGAAACAGAGGGGCTGAAACAGAGGGCAAGAAACAGAGGGGCTGAAACAGAGGGTGAGAAACAGAGGGGCTGAAACAGAGGGGCTGAAACAGAGGGGCTGAAACAGAGGGCGAGAAACAGAGGGGCTGAAACAAAGGGCGAGAAACAGAGGGGCTGAAACAGAGGGGCAGAAACAGAGGTGCTGAAACAGAGGGGCTGAATCGGAGGGGCTGAAACAGAGGGGCTGAAACAGAGGGGCTGAAACAGAGGGCAAGAAACAGAGGGGCTGAAACAGTGGGGCTGAATCAGAGGGGCTGAAACAGAGGGGCTGAAACAGAGGGCGAGAAACAGAGAGGCTGAAACAGAGGGCGAGAAACAGAGGGGCTGAAACAGAGGGCAAGAAACAGAGGGGCTGAAACAGAGGGCGAGAAACAGAGGTGCTGAAACAGAGGGGCTGAAACAGAGGGGCTGAAACAGAGGGGCTGAAACAAAGGGCGAGAAACAGAGGGGCTGAAACAGAGGGCGAGAAACAGAGGGGCTGAAACAGAGGGCGAGAAACATAGGGCGAGAAACAGAGGGACTGAAACAGAGGGTCTGAAACAGAGGGGCTGAAACAGAGGGCGAGAAACAGAGGGGCTGAAACGGAGGGCGAGAAACAGAGGGGCTGAAACAGAGGGCGAGAAACAGAGGGGCTGAAACAGAGGGGCTGAAACAGTGGGGCTGAAACAGAGGGGCTGAAACAGAGGGTGAGAAATAAAGGGGCTGAAACAGAGGGCGAGAAACAGAGGGGCTGAAACAGAGGGCGAGAAACAGAGGGGCTGAAACAGAGGGCGAGAAACAGAGGGGCTGAAACAGAGGGGCTGAAACAGAGGGGCTGAAACAGAGGGCAAGAAATAGAGGGGCTGAAAAAGAGGGCGAGAAACAGAGGGGCTGAAACAGAGGGACTGAAACAGAGGGTCTGAAACAGAGGGGCTGAAACAGAGGGTGAGAAACAGAGGGGCTGAATCAGAGGGGCTGAAACAAATGCCGAGAAACAGAGGGGCTGAAACAGAGTGCGAGAAACAGAGGGGCTGAAACAGAGGGGCTGAAACAGAGGGTGAGAAACAGAGAGGCTGAAACAGAGGGCGAGAAACAGAGGGGCTGAAACAGAGGGGCAGAAACAGAGGGGCTGAATCAGAGTGGCTGATTCAGAGGGTCTGAAACAGAGGGGCTGAATCAGAGGGGCGGAAACAGAGGGCGAGAAACAGAGGGGCAGAAACAGAGGGCAAGAAACAGAGGGGCTGAAACAGACGGGCAGAAACAGAGAGCGAGAAACAGAGGGACTGAAACAGAGGGGCTGAAACAGAGAGCGCGAAACAGAGGGACTGAAACAGAGTGCGAGAAACAGAGGGGCTGAAACAGAGGGCGAGAAACAGAGGGGCTGAAACAGAGGGCGAGAAACAGAGGGGCTGAAACAGAGGGTGAGAAATAAAGGGGCTGAAACAGAGGGCGAGAAACAGAGGGGCTGAAACAGAGTGTCTGAAACAGAGGTCGAGAAACAGAGGGGCTGAATCAGACAGGCTGAATCAGAGGGGCTGAAACAGAGGGCGAGAAACAGACGGGCAGAAACAGAGAGCGAGAAACAGAGGGACTGAAACAGAGGGGCTGAAACAGAGAGCGCGAAACAGAGGGACTGAAACAGAGGGCGAGAAACAGAGGGGCTGAAACAGAGGGCGAGAAACAGAGGGGCTGAAACAGAGGGCGAGAAACAGAGGGGCTGAAACAGAGGGGCTGAAACAGAGGGCGAGAAACAGAGGGGCTGAAACAGAGGGCGAGAAACAGAGGGGCTGAATCAGATGGCGAGAAACAGAGGGGCTGAAACAGAGGGCGAGAAACAGAGGGGCTGAAACAGAGGGGCTGAAACAGAGGGCGAGAAACAGAGGGGCTGAAACAGAGGGCGAGAAACAGAGGGGCTGAATCAGAGAGGCTGAAACAGAGGGCGAGAAACAGAGGGGCTGAAACAGAGGGGCTGAAACAGAGGGGCTGAAACAGAGGGGCTGAAACAGAGGGCGAGAAACAGAGGGGCTGAATCAGAGGGGCTGAATCAGAGGGGCTGAAACAGAGGGCCTGAATCAGAGGGGCTGAAACAGAAGGCGAGAAACAGAGGGGCTGAAACAGAGGGCGAGAAACAGAGGGGCAGAAACAGAGGGCGAGAAACAGAGGGGCTGAAACAGAGGGGCTGAAGCAGAGGGGCTGAAACAGAGTGCGAGAAACAGAGGGGCTGAAACAAAGGGCGAGAAACAGAGGGGCTGAAACAGAGGGGCAGAAACAGAGGGGCTGAAACAGAGGGGCTGAATCGGAGGGGCTGAAACAGAGGGGCTGAAACAGAGGGGCTGAAACAGAGAGTGCGAAACAGAGGGGCTGAAACAGAGGGCGAGAAACAGAGGGGCTAAAACAGAGGGCGATAAACAGAGGGGCTGAAACAGAGGGCAAGAAAGAGAGGGGCTGAAACCGAGTGGCTGAAACAGAAGGGCTGAAACAGAGGGGCTGAAACAGAGGGCGAGAAACAGAGGGGCTGAATCAGAGGGGCTGAAACAGTGGGGCTGAAACAGAAGGCGAGAAACAGACGGGCTGAAACAGAGGGCGAGAAACAGAGGGGCAGAAACAGAGGGCGAGAAACAGAGGGGCTGAAACAGAGGGGCTGAAACAGAGGGCAAGAAACAGAGGGGCTGAAACAGAGGGCGAGAAACAGAGGGGCTGAAACAGAGGGGCTGAAACAGAGGGGCTGAAACAGAGGGCGAGAAACAGAGGGGCTGAAACAAAGGGCGAGAAACAGAGGGGCGGAAACAGAGGGGCAGAAACAGAGGGGCTGAAACAGAGGGGCTGAATCGGAGGGGCTGAAACAGAGGGGCTGAAACAGAGGGGCTGAAACAGAGGGCAAGAAATAGAGGGGCTGAAAAAGAGGGCAAGAAACAGAGGGGCTGAAACAGAGGGTGAGAAACAGAGGGGCTGAATCAGAGGGGCTGAAACAAATGCCGAGAAACAGAGGGGCTGAAACAGAGGGCGAGAAACAGAGGGGCTGAAACAGAGGGGCTGAAACAGAGGGTGAGAAACAGAGGGGCTGAAACAGAGGGCGAGAAACAGAGGGGCTGAAACAGAGGGGCAGAAACAGAGGGGCTGAATCAGAGGGGCGGAAACAGAGGGCGAGAAACAGAGGGGCAGATACAGAGGGCAAGAAACAGAGGGGCTGAAACAGAGGGCGAGAAACAGACGGGCAGAAACAGAGAGCGAGAAACAGAGGGACTGAAACAGAGGGGCTGAAACAGAGAGCGCGAAACTGAGGGACTGAAACAGAGGGCGAGAAACAGAGGGGCTGAAACAGAGGGCGAGAAACAGACGGGCAGAAACAGAGGGCGAGAAACAGAGGGACTGAAACAAAGGGTCTGAAACAGAGAGCGCGAAACAGAGGGCGAGAAACAGAGGGGCTGAAACAGCGGGCAAGAAACAGAGGGGCTGAAACAGAGGGCGAGAAACAGAGGGGCTAAAACAGAGGGCAAGAAACAGAGGGGCTGAAACAGAGTGTCTGAAACAGAGGTCGAGAAACAGAGGGGCTGAATCAGACAGGCTGAATCAGATGGGCTAAAACAGAGGGGCTGAAACAGAGGGCGAGAAACAGTGTGGCTGAAACAGAGGGCGAGAAACAGAGGGCGAGAAACAGAGGGGCTGAAAAAGTGGGGCTGAAACAAAGGGGCTGAAACAAAGCGAATGATACAGAGGGCGAGAAACAGAGGGGCTGAAACAGAGGGCGAGAAACAGAGGGGCTGAAACAGAGGGGCTGAAACAGAGGGCGAGAAACAGAGGGGCTGAAACAGAGGGCAAGAAACAGAGGGGCTGAAACCGAGTGGCTGAAACAGAAGGGCTGAAACAGAGGGGCTGAAACAGAGTGCGAGAAACAGAGGGGCTGAATCAGAGG